>NW_011494706.1:7770783-7784550 GCF_000754665.1 Bison bison bison | reverse complement strand
CTACTGCAAGGCAACGGAGGGAGGAGGGGAAGTGGAGCTCTGCAGGGGCTGGGAGCAACCAACACAGGAGGCAACTGCCCTGTATGTGGGGAGAGGGTGTGTGTGGTGAGCGGGGAAGAGGTGCGGGGGAGTTGCATTTCCAGGTCTCTGGAACTTCCTGGCTTCCACTTCTCTGGAGGCTGTCTCTCCAGTTGGCTCTGAGCTCTTGAGCTTGCTGCATGCTGTTCCTCTGTCCGTCCGTGAACTGGCTGAACTGCTGCTCTTGCTGGCTCTCCCTCTGCGTGATCTGTGAGCACTGGTGGCACGCGTCTGAGTCTGTCCCCGCACCACGTGGGGTGCTTAAGGGCCCCCTTACAGGCTGGGCTAAGCGAGTACACTGCAGCTGGCCGCCATGCGGGGGCACCGGGATCTGCTGGATCTTGCCTGTGTTCGGGATGCATCACCTGCATGGTCCATTCAGTGCCGCTCTGGGCCTGCTGGACTTGACCGTGTGGATGGGCCTGGACCTGCTGACCTTCTTCACCTGCATGGTCACGGGTGTGGTCTGGCCCTGCTGAGGCTGTGCAACAATGATCTGCCCAGGCTTGATGGTGCTTGTGGAGCTGGGGGTCTGCTGGCCTTGCTGCTGCCCCGGGACTTGATCGGCAGTGGGCTGCTGAGCCAACCTGCAGCAGTCCTGGACAGGTTCAGCAAGAGTCACATACCAGCGCAGCTTCTCCTGATGCTTTGCTGGTTTCCACTCATCTCTCAGAACATCAGTGAGAAAGTCAAACTCATCACATTTTGTAATTGCCATGGCAATGTCATGCCTCTGAAGAGTCTGGTGCTGGTTCTCCTCCGTGTGGATCCAGGCCCCAAGAGTCAACTCTGTGATAAAAATCTGGGCTTCCTTGGCAAACAACACAGGGGCTTCTGCACTGACCATCTTCACATCGCCAGCCAGTTTCATAATCTTCTTAATACGAGCCAGTGGGAGTTTCTGTACTCAGAAATCTTTCACTGTTAAATTCCAGATTTCTCCCGTGACACGAGGCCAGAAGGAATGCAGAGTTTGCTGGGCACCACTGCTGCTAGCACCACCAAATCCCCCTCCTGGGGACATTCTGACAAACGCCTCGACTGGGAAGTCCAGGGACCAGCAGGAGCCGCCTCAGCACTTGGGCAGCGGGGCGGGGCAGACAGCAGGGCAGGGCAGAGAGCGGGGCAGATGGCTGGGCACTATGGCGGGGGAGAGGGGAGCATGGGTCACCGAGAACCGAGAACGGAGAGCGAGAACCGGGGCGGGCGGGGGAGGGGAGCGCGCATCATAAGGAAGGAGAACAGAGAGCGCCAGAAACCACGCCAAGAACAACGTGGCAGCCATGCCGTTTACACCACGTCCCCCCTTTACCCTCCCCCTCCCTTGGCGCCTTCCACAGTGATTCTTTTAAGTTGAAATAAGAGCAAGGACCACTTTTATGGTCTTGTCAAGAGGCAGCTGTGACTATGATATGATTATGATCATATGATCATACTATGACTTTTCCTTTCTTTAACTTTAGGCTTATTTAAATGCTGCTTTATTGCACGGAAATCCTTATATAATATCAATTTTGAAAAGCAAATGTTAAAGACACAAATCTAATAATAATAATATACCAACTGGTTCATTAATTATAACAAAAGCATCATATTAATGTAAGATGCTAATAATCATGCAAACTGGGTGTGGGTAGGGTATATGGAAACTTTCTTTAGTATCTTCATAATTTTTATGTAAATCTAAATGTGTTTTTATGACCCAGCAATCCCACTGCTGGGCATACACACTGAGGAAACCAGAATTGAAAGAGACACGTGTACCCCAATGTTCATCGCAGCACTGTTTATAATAGCCAGGACATGGAAGCAACCTAGATGTCCATCAGTAGATGAATGGATAAGAAAGCTGTGGTACATATACACAATGGAGTATTACTCAGCCATTAAAAAGAATACATTTGAATCAGTTCTAATGAGGTGGATGAAACTGGAGCTTATTATACAGAGTGAAGTAAGCCAGAAAGAAAAACACCAATACAGTATACTAACGCATATATATGGAATTTAGAAAGATGGTAACAATAACCCTGTATACGAGACAGCAAAAGAGACACTGATGTATAGAACAGTCTTTTGGACTCTGTGGGAGAGGGAGAGGGTGGGATGATTTGGGAGAATGGCATTGAAATACGTATAATATCATATATGGAACGAGTCGCCAGTCCAGGTTCAATGCATGATACTGGATGCTTGGGGCTGGTGCTCTGGGATGACCCAGAGGGATGGTATGGGGAGGGAGGAGGGAGGAGGGTTCAGGATGGGGAACACATGTATACCCGTGGCGGATTCATTTCAATATTTGGCAAAACCAATACAATATTGTAAAGTTTAAAAATAAAATAAAATTTTTAAAAAAATAAATAAAAATAGGAAGGTTGGCTTTTTAAAAAATAAATAAATAAATAAAATGTAGGTCTTCATAGAACCGTTCAACTTCAGCTTCTTCAGCGTTACTGGTTGGGGCATAGACTTGGATTACTGTGATACTGAATGGTTTGCCTTGTAAACGAACAGAGATCATTCTGTTGTTTTTGAGATTGCATCCAAGTACTGCATTTCAGACTCTTTTGTTGACCATGATGGCTACTCCATTTCTTCTGAGGGATTCCTGCCCACAGTAGTAGATATAATGGTCATCTGAGTTAAATTCACCCATTCCAGTCCATTTTAGTTTTCTGATTCCTAGAATGTCGACATTCACTCTTGCCATCTCTTGTTTGACCACTTCCAATTTGCCTTGATTCATGGACCTGACATTCCAGGTTCTGTACAATATTGCTCTTTACAGCATTGGACCTTGCTTCTATCACCAGTCACATCCACAGCTGGGTATTGTTTTTGCTTTGGCTCCATCCTTTCATTCTTTCTGGAGTTATTTCTCCACTGATCTCCAGTAGCATATTGGGCATCTACTGACCTGGGGAGTTCCTCTTTCAGTATCCTACCATTTTGCCTTTTCATACTATTCATGGGGTTCTCAAGGCAAGAATATTGAAGTGGTTTGCCATTCCCTTCTCCAGTGGACCACATTCTGTCAGATCTCTCCACCATGACCCGCCCGTCTTGGGTTGCCCCATGGGCATGGCTTAGTTTCATTGAGTTAGACAAGGTTGTGGTCCTAGTGTGATTAGATTGACTAGTTTCTGTGCGTATGGTTTCAGTGTGTCTGAACATTACCCACCAGATATTTTACAAGGGAAAAACATTGAAAATTGCTTCAACATTTTCACATCTCTTATAGAGCCCAAAATGAGAAGTCTGACCCAGAGATAATCATCGACAAGAACCAAGTTCATAATTTCCGTATTCAGGGCACTTTGAAGGGTTTAGTGGGAAGCAATCAAGATGACTAAGGATAAAGGAATTCAGGATAAAAATTAAGGATAAAGGAATTTTGGTTTCTTGAAAGTAAGTATCTAACCGTAATCCTCACTTACAAAAATGTCTACATTCTTGTCTACACTACTCTGGGGGAGAGTGTCAGGCTAGTTCATCTATCTAAACTCATAACAAGTTTCACTTGGCTATAACAGAACAAATGAACCTAAATCCTGAGAGAAAGGGTTATTAAATATTTTAATGGGTTACCAATAGAAGCCATGGGTCCTTCTTTGGAGTTATTTTTAAAAACAGGAAATCTTCTCTTTAAGATAGCCTAGCAGAAGTCTTGCTCTAAAATAGAACGTGATCTCTAACATACTGTGAATCTTTTGTGTGTATGGCCATTGCTGATTCTCCTACTCTAGTTTCTTTGTGTCTCCTATTGGTGACCTTTCCTCTAATCTCTTTTATCTTGAGTATTGATACCTCCTGTTTCTCAACATCCTAAGCACGGCAGAGTTTCTGGTTAGCTTCCGACACTGTCTCAGTTTAGAATGAAAAGTGAAGACATATTCTCCATCCATAACTGAAACATAACACTATGCCTAATTTCTGGTTTTGAAAGCTTGAGATGTTTTCTCATTTATGCCACCCACAGAATTTCCTTCTAAATTCTGAACGTATAGAATTCTGTCATTGGAGAGGAAGCCTTCAAAGGTTTTGAGATTTTGCCAGTTACTGGAAGGGTTTTATTGGCTGCAAGTTATGATTGAAATTATTTACTTGCTATTCAGTTTAATATGTTTAGAGACATTTCTAAATAGGCTGCCTCAGGCTTTTCAGTGATATCTAGAATAATGATGTAAAAACTGTACAACAGTGTGGGAAATAAAAGATAAGTTTAGAGGAAAACAGCTCAAGTCCCCAAAGAAAACCCACTCCAGTGTTCTTGCCTGGAGAATCCCATGGACAGAGGAGCCTGGCAGGGCTACAGTCTATGGGGCTGCAGAGTCGGACATGACTGGAGTGACTGAGCGAGCACGCACACACCCCAAAGAATTCTTTAATAAACACTTCTGTGTTTCTGTCACACACACTCTCCTCCTGTGCTTCCATCTTAGTATCTATTATCCCTGCATAAGGAGCTTCCAAGTAGGTGAGGAATTTCGGCATCCACGTGTATGAATGTGTGTATATGTGTGTGTATGCCTGTAGCATTTGCATATATACATAACAGATGGAAGAGTTGGTAGCACATAAGGCATATCATATGTACTCCAGACCCCAATGAAGATGAAAAATATATTTCTGAGAAGAAAACTGATAATTTGCATATAGATAGATACTGATATAGCCAACTCTCTGCTTCCTATTTCTTTCATCATTTTGAACCCCTGCAGCAAAGGTATGCCCAGGACCACACACTATTTTTTCTCCATAGTAGAAATTATGAGTTTGCACATGTGAAAACAAAGGATATTCCTGAGTTCACATGTAAAAACCTTGTGAGAAGAAAAATGCAGTATTCATCACTGTCTTCAACAGAACAGAAAAGGTCAAATAAGAGAGGATATTAAAAAAAAAAAAAACTGATAAAGCATTAACTGAGAACATTAAATGATCCAACCTAATATTTCCACAAGATCTAATTGACAGACATCATTCCATCGAAAAGAAAAGAGGCTTCTTTTTATAATCCCTCTTCCTCAGTAAGGTTGGTTTCCATAGCCACAGGCTTGTCAGCCGGCTGGCTTGGTTAATGATGACCCTGGGGAGCCAACAAGATGGCCTCTATTTCCCCATTTCTATTTGCAAACCACAGCCAAACTGGTTCTAGAAGTTGTCTGAGAAGGAGGCTGTGTCCCCAAAGAGGCTAATACTGTCTGATCAGCAACATCCTCAATAAAAAGCAGAGACAGTAATTATTGCTTTGTCTACAATCCAGTATTCTCTTAGGGAGCAGCAACGGTGTCATGGAATTCCCCTCAGTCTGAGGAGAAGGGCAAACAAATCCATCACCCTATCAGACAACTTGGATGCTTTTTCATGAAAACCCAGAGGTCCCAGGGTTTCTTTCTGAACCTCAGGTGCTTTATCTATAAACAGAGATGTTTGCTTGCTCTCTTCTGTTCCAATGTGCTGATTCTGCTCTGTGACCTAACAATTTCTGTTCCACCATAAAAAGTTCGCGTGGCCTTTCCTGCCCCACTTCTCTTTTCCAGTGGTGACCACACGACAAAGCACGAGTCCCCAGAGTACCAGCAGGACACTCTCTGGTTTGTCAGGCCAAAAGCCCCATGATTTCTCCGCCTTTGTAACTCACTCTTTTAGCTCTAGCCTGATTTGGGAATGAAACACTCAAGATATAGAACACTAAGTTTGTCGAAAGTACATCATCTTTCAAAAGGACAGCAAGAAGCCTTTGTTGATCACTCTGACCTTCCAAGTTATTATCCACTTTCTCTCCTTTTCTTGACAAATTTAATTATATGGTCTACCGAACATCACCTCTGCTGCTGTCCTCCAGGGAATCTTCTGGATCCAGAGATGGAACTCACAGGCGGGTTCTTTACTACTAGTGCCATGGGAGAAGCCCTCAAACTCAACAGTAAACATTTACTGGGTGTCTTCCAGCTGCTAAGCACTGTGCTAAGCCAGGACAACACAACGATTAAGTATGACAAAAAGTCTCTGCCTTCAAAACTTCAGAGTTAGTGTAAGAAAGAGACAGGTAAATCAATAATTACAGTGCAGCAGGACAAACAGTATATTGGGCCTAAAAGAGAAGCCCTTAACCTGACTTGGACTCAGGGAAGTCTTCCCAAAGACGGTGACTCTTGAGCTGAGCTGTAAAATAGCACATTGTGCTCACCCACCAGACTGGGGCATTCCAGACAGGACAAGAGTAACCTGTTCAGGATGAGCACAGGGAGTGACAAGCAAGAGGGGAGACTGAGAAAGTGGAAAGGGGTCACACTAAACATAGAGTCACGGCATTATAGGCTGAATTGGGTACTTCAGAAAGATCTGTTAAAGTCCTCCTAGCCCCTGGTACTTGTAAATGTGACAAATAGGGTCTTGGCACATGTAATCAAGCGAAGATGGGATCATTGGGATGAGCCCTAATCCAAGATGACTGATGTACTTATAGAAGAGAAAAATTCACAGGCATAGAAGACAGGCTGGCGTTTGCCCAAGGGAGAGGTTGGGGAGGGATAGAGTGTAAGGGTGGGGTTAGCAGATATGAGCTGCTGCTAAGTCACTTCAGCCGTGTCCGACTCTGTGCGACACCACAGACAGTACTTTTTATATAAAATATGTAGAATTGATAAACAACAAGGTTCTACTATATAGTACAGAGAACTATATTCAAAAATCCTATGATAAGCCATGGTGGAAAAGAATATTAAAAAAGAATGTATGGTGTACCACAATGTTGCTAGTTCAAGAGGGACTGCTGGTGTAGTTATTGTTTCTTCCTTCAAGTTTCCTGAAGGGGAGAAACGTATTTACTGATGTGCTTGTGGGACTCTATAAGATACTCTCAAATTCACTCTGTTATTGAGTGCTTATTATATATCATACAGTATATGAAGCTCTAGGATATATTGTGATGAAGTAAATACACCAAGCCAGACACCAAAAGCCACACAGTGTATGATTTCCTTTACATTTCATTTAGTTCTTGCAATAACTCTGTAAGACAGATATTGTTAATTCACATATTACAAGTAAAATTGCACTATCTAAATATTTTCACTGACAAAAATATTAAAAATTGAGAAAAAAAAAAAAAAAGGATGTATGTATACATAAATGCCTGCATGCTCAGTCGCTTTGGTCATTTCTAACTCTTTGTGATCCCATGGACCGTAGCCCACAGGCTCCTCTGTTCATAGGATTTTCCCAGTAAGAATACTGGAGTGGGTTGCCATGCCCTACTTCAGGGGATCTTCCCCACCCAGGGATCAAACCCACATCTCCCACGTCCTCTGCATTGCAGATGGATTCTTTACCACTCAGTCCCCAGGGAAGCATATATATATAAATAACTGAATCACTTTGCTGTATAGTAGTAATTAACAAAACATTGTACATCAACTATAATTCCATTTTACAGAATGAAAAAACAAAGAAGAGAAAAATTCCACGAGAAGGCAGACACACTCGGGGAGAACACTCCATGACAATGGAATCAGATACAGAAGCACGGCAGCTGCAAGCCAAGGCATGCCTGAGGTTACTAGAAGAAAAGGCCAGGAAGTACCCTCACCCAGAGGATGACCTTACCAACACCTTGATTTCAAGCCTTTAGCCTCCAGGACTGAGAAAGAATTTTACTGAGAGAGAAAGCTGGCTTAACACTCAACATCCAAAAAACAAAGATCCAGTCCCATTATTTCATGGCAAATAGATGGGGAAACAATGGGAATAGTGACAGACTTTATTTTCTGGGGCTCCAAAATAACTGCAGATGATGACTGCAGCAATGAAGTTGAAAGATGCTTGCCTCTTGGAAGAAAAGTTATGACCAACCTAGATAGCATATTAAAAAGTAGAGGTGTTACTTTGCCAAAAAAGGTCCATCTAGTCAAGGCTATGGTTTTTCCAGTGGTCATGTATGGATGTGATAATTGGACCATAAAGAAAGCTGAGCACCAAAAAACTGACGCTTTTGAACTGTGGTGTTGGAGAAGACTCTTGAGAGTCCCTTGGACTGCAAGGAGATCCAACCAGTCCATCCTAAAGGAGATCAGTCCTCAATATTCATTGGAAGGACTGATGCTGAAGCTGAAACTTCAATACTTTGGCCACCTGATGACTCGTTGGAAAAGACCCTGATGCTGGGAAAGACTGAGGGCAGGAGGTAGAAGGGGACGACAAGATGAGACAGTTGGATGGCATCATCGACTGAGTGGACATGAGTTTGAGCAAGCTCCAGGAGTTGGTGATGGACAGGGAAGCCTGGTGTGCTGCTGTCCATGGAGTCGCAAAGAATCAGACACTACTAAGCGACTGAACTGAACTGAGAGAAAATAAATTTCTGTACAACTGATTGTACTTAAACCAAAGTAACAAAATTTACATTTAATACCTCTAAGATGGACTGCAAGGAGATCCAACCAGTCCATTCTGAAGGAGATCAGTCTTGTACTTAAACCAAAGTAACAAAATTTACATTTAATACCTCTAAGATGGACTGCAAGGAGATCCAACCAGTCCATTCTGAAGGAGATCAGTCCTGGGATTTCTTTAGAAGGAATGATGCTAAAGCTGAAACTCCAGTACTTTGGCCACCTCATGCCAAGAGTTGACTCATTGGAAAAGACTCTGATACTGGGAGGGATTGGGGGCAGGAGGAGAAGGGGACACCAGAGGATGAGATGGCTGGATGGCATCACTGACTCGATGGACGTGAGTCTGAGTGAACTCTGGGAGTTGGTGATGGACAGGGAGGCCTGGTGTGCTGCAATTCATGGGGTCGCAAAGAGTCGTACACAACTGAGCAACTAAACTGAACTGACTGACTGAAGATGTCCCTACTTCTGTTCATCTCATTCCTACTCATCCTTCAGTCCTAGCTCAGCTCTCATTTCCATGAAGCCTTTTGTCATCAATGGAATGTTTGATTCTATTTCACCACCATTCACTGAGCACCTACCATATTCAATATATTTTATGCTTCCCAGTGGCAAAGAATCTGCCTACTGGTTTCTTGGGGGCGTTTCCTGCAGGAGTCACAAGAGATGCAGGTTTGATTCCCGGGTTGGGAAGATCCTCTGAAGTAGGAAAGGGCAACCCACTCCAGTATTCATGCCTGGGAAATCCCATGGACAGAAGAGCCTGGCGGGCTACAATCCATGGGGTTGCAAAGAGTTGGACACAAATGAATGACTAAGCACACTCATGTACAGATAAAACAAAATCGTTTTCAAATCCAAAACCATGGTTCCTTTCACAAAAGAGTTTACAAACCAAGCAACAGAAAACAGACCATGGTATTATTGTTTCAACCAACAGATATGTACTGAGTGCTACTATATGTGCAGCATGCTCACAGTCTTTGATGAAACAGTGACCAAAATTAACAAAAGTGCTTCTGCTAATGGCACTTACATTAGGCAGGAGGCAGTCGGGAGCAGGAGCAGAGAACAGACTATAAAACAAACAAAAAAACAGCTTAAAACATATGGTATATCTGAATGTGATAAGGACAATAAATACAGCAGGAAAGGGAAATCAGAATGGATTCTGCAAGGGTGACTACTTCTCTGCATCTAAAATCTGATGGGTTGAACTTAATGGTGAAAGACTGAATGGTTCAGTCTTATGAGAGGGATAAGATAAAAACATCCATTCTCACTACTTCTATTCGACATTGTAATAAAGGTTCTAGACATGGCAATTAGGGAAGAAAATAAAGTAAAAGGTATCCATATTGGAAAGCAAAAAATAAGATTATACCTATTTGCAAATCACATGACCTTATATATAGAAAATCCTAAGAGATCCACTTAAAAAAATTATTGAAACTAATATACAAGTTTGGTAAGGTGCCATAATACAAGATCAATATACAAAACACAATTGTACTTAATTAGTAATGAGAAATAAGAAAATTGAAAGTGAAATTAAAGAAACAATTTCACTTACAATATTAGCAAAAGATAAAATACTTAATAAATTTAACAAAAGGAGTGCAAAACTTCTACTCTAGAAACTAAAATTTAACTGAAAGAAATTAAAGAAGGCCTAAATAAATGGAAATATATCAGTGTTCATGGAGTAGAGACAAAATTATTAAGATGGCATTAGTACCCACAATGATCTACAGATTCATCAAAATCTCTACCTAAATACCAGCTGGTATCTCTGCAGAAATTGACAAGCTGATGCTAAAATTCATACAGAAACTCAAGAAACTCAGAATAGCCAAAAAATCTTGAAAAAGTAGAAAACATTCCTGATTTCAGAGTTTTCTTCAAAACTATCGTTATTAAAATAGTAGGTACTAGCCTAAGAATAGATACATAGATCAATAGAATAGAATTGAGAGTCTAGAAATAAACCCTCACATTTACAGTCAATTGATTTTTGGCAAGGGTGCCAAGACAATTTAATGTGGGAAGAAAAACCTTTTCCAAAAAGTGATGCTGGGTGAGATACCTTGATATTCACATGCTATCCTAACTCACATCATACACAAAAATAACTCAAATGTCCATCAACTGATGAGTAGACAAAATGTGGTATATTCATACAATAGAATATTATTCAACAATATATGAAGCTGTAATGCTTGCTACAACATGGATGAAACTTGAAGACATTATACTAAGTGAAAGAAGGCAATTACATAAGAATTATTATATAATTCCATTCAAATAAAATATCCAGAATATGTAAATCTAGACAGACCAAAAGTAGAACACAGTTGCCTAGGGCTGAGGAGGTTAGGGGAATGGGAAATGGCTGCTAATGGATATGAGGTTTCTTTTTGAGATGATAGAAATGTTTTAAAATCAGTTGTGGATGGTTCTGCAACTGTGAATACACTTATGACAACTGAATTGTACACTTTGAGTGAACTGAACGGTTTGTGGATTATACCTCAATAAAGCTGTCATATTTTTTAATTGATTGGTTGACTTGGTCAGATGCCTACACCTTAGCTGCAAAGAAGTGTGGGAAAGTGACTATCTGGCTTTTTTCATCTTCCTCCTACCAAAACTCATATGGTAAAGAATGCTCCAAATCTAGAAGGATAACTCAGGTCCTAGTCAGACTCAAAATCTGGATAAATATTTTCTAAGGTGGTTAAGTGTATAATAAGTACTGTGAGTTGAGAGTGTAATAAGTAAAACCAAGTGCAAAAGGAATGAAGTCTCCCAGGAGGAGAGAAGTTTTTTGAGAGGAAAAGCGCTGATAGTGCCCTTTCCTAAGCTCATTCAGCACATGTTGTACTCTCCTGTCATGGGTATATATTATTCTTATCTCCTCTAAGAAACTGTAAGATCACTGAGAGCTACCTGCAGGTCTCAACCAAATCGCAAGTCCCAAACGGTCAGTAGTTGATTAACCTAGTTGTGATATCATACACGTTCGCAACTGTGGGTTTTACTATTTTAAGTTTAGGATGATTTTTATCCAGCTTTTAAAACTATGCAGTAACTGAAAGATTTTGGAGCTTTTACATTGAGGGGCTCTCATGTCACTGGATGACTGGTTTACTGTGCTTGCGCTGCTCAGTCACTCAGTCACGTCTGACTCTGCACCTCCATGGACTGCAGGCACCAGGCTCTCTGTCCACAGAATTAAGAATACTGGAGTGGATTGCCATTTCCTATTCTTGTTTCCAAATGTAGCTAAGATTGGCATTTTAGTAACAAACTACTCTCCTTCTGACTTTTGCTTAGACAAATATTTTCAATTAATGGGTTGATTACCCTACTTTGTTAGGACCTACTTCAGCTCTTTACAAAGCATCTTGTACTCTTAACTTGATTAAAGCTCTGCTGCTGCTAAGTCGCTTCAGTCGTGTCTGACTAATTGAAAATGAAAGTCATGTAAACCCCTCCAGCATTTAAGCAAAGGTGAGGGGGAACCCAGGACACCAAGATCTGTAATTTTTACAATATCCAAATGTGTTTTTCAGTTCAGTTCAGTTCAGTTCAGTCCCTCAGTCGTGTCCGACTCTGCGATCCCATGAATCGCAGCACGCCAGGCCTCCCTGTCCATCACCAACTCCCGGAGTTCACCCAGACTCACGTCCATTGAGTTGGTGATGCCATCCAGCCATCTCATCCTCTGTCGTCCCCTTATCCTCCTGCCTCCAATCCCTCTCAGCATCAGAGTCTTTTCCAATGAGTCAACTCTTTGCATGAGGTGGCCAAAGTACTGGAGTTTCAGCTTTAGCATCATTCCTTCCAAAGAAATCCCAGGGCTGATCTCCTTCAGAATGTACTGGTTGGATCTCCTTGCAGTCCAAGGGACTCTCAAGAGGCTTCTCCAACACCACAGTTCAAAAAGCATCAATTCTCAGCATTCAGCCTTCTTCACAGTCCAACTCTCACATCCATACATGACCACTGGAAAAACCATAGCCTCGACTAGACGAACCTTTGTTGGCAAAGTAATGTCTCTGCTTTTGAATATGCTATCTAGGTTGGTCATAACTTTCCTTCCAAGGAGTAAGCGTCTTTTAATTTCATGGCTGCAGTCACCATCTGCAGTGATTTTGGAGCCCAAAAAATAAAGTCTGACACTGTTTCCACTGTTTCCCCATCTATTTCCCAGTGTTTTTATATGACCTTAATTTATCTTAAAAATAACATGTTGCTAAGTCACTTCAGTCGTGTCTGACTCATGCAACCCCATAGAGAGCAGCCCACCAGGCTCCCCCATCCCTGGGATTCTCCAGGCAAGAACACTGGAGTGGGTTGCCATTTCCTTCTCCAATGCATAAAAGTGAAAAGTGAAAGTGAAGTCGCTCAGTCGTATCCGACTCTTAGCGACTGCATGGACTGTAGCCTACCAGGCTCCTCTGTCCATTGCATTTTCCAGGCAAGAGTACTGGAGTGGGTTGCCATTGCCTCTCTGATACTTCACTGCTAATAGTAATACTTAATACTGCATTGAGGCAAAGCAACAGGGCATAAAGATAAAACAACACCACCAGTATTTCTTGTGGGCTTACCCTTCCTTTTTAAAAGTTTGTATTTAAGTCACTTTCAATTTACTTCTTCAAAATAATTGCATAGCTAATTACCCTAGATATTTAATCACCCACAGAACTTAAAGTGTCCCTTTTTTTTTTTTAACATTATCTATATACCTAGGGCAGAGAAGGCAATGGTACCCCACTCCAGCACTCTTGCCTGGAGAGTCCCATGGATGGAGGAGCCTGGTGGGCTGCAGTCCACGGGGTCGCTAAGAGTCAGACTCGATTGAGCGACTTCACTTTCACTTTTCACTTTCATGCATTGGAGAAGGAAATGGCAACCCACTCCAGTGTTTTTGCCTGGAGAATCCCAGGGAGGGGGGAGCCTGGTGGGCTGCTGTCTCTGGGGTCGCACAGAGTTGGACACGACTGAAGTGACTTGGCAGCAGCAGCAGCATATACCTAGGGAAACAGATGGGGAAACAGTGGAAACAGTGTTAGACTTTATTTTGGGAGGCTCCAAAATCACTGCAGATGGTGACTGCAGCCATGAAATTAAAAGACGCTTACTCCTTGGAAGGAAAGTTATGACCAAGCTAGATAGCATATTCAAAAGCAGAGACATTACTTTGCCAACAAAGGTCCGTCTAGTCAAGGCTATGGTTTTTCCAGTGGTCATGTATGGATGTGAGAGTTGGACTGTG
>NW_011494706.1:7769874-7770683 GCF_000754665.1 Bison bison bison | reverse complement strand
TCAGTTCAGTTCATTTCAGTTCAGTCCCTCAGTCGTGTCCGACTCTGCGATCCCATGAATCGCAGCACGCCAGGCCTCCCTGTCCATCACCAACTCCCGGAGTTCACCCAAACTCACGTCCATCGAGTGAGTGATGCCATCCAGCCATCTCATCCTCTGTTGTCCGCTTCTCCTCCTGCCTCCAATCCCTCCCAGCATCAGAGTCTTTTCCAATAAGTCCTTCACATGAGGTGGCCAAAGTATTGGAGTTTCAGCTTCAGCATCATTCCTTCCAAAGAAATCCCAGGGCTGATCTCCTTCAGAATGGACTGGTTGGATCTCCTTGCAGTCCAAGGGACTCTCAAGAGTCTTCTCCAACACCACAGTTCAAAAGCATCAATTCTTCAGCATTCAGCCTTCTTCACAGTCCAACTCTCACATCCATACATGACCACTGGAAAAACCATAGCCTCGACTAGACGAACCTTTGTGGCAAAGTAATGTCTCTGCTTTTCAATATGCTATCTAGGTTGGTCATAACTTTCCTCCCAAGGAGTAAGCGTCTTTTAATTTCATGGCTGCAGTACCATTTGTAGTGATTTTGGAGCCCAGAAAAATAAAGTCTGACACTGTTTCCACTGTTTCCCCATCT
Organism: Bison bison bison; assembly: GCF_000754665.1. Classification (NCBI taxonomy): domain Eukaryota; kingdom Metazoa; phylum Chordata; class Mammalia; order Artiodactyla; family Bovidae; genus Bison; species Bison bison. The sequence continues at coordinate 7,770,052 of NW_011494706.1, read as the reverse complement.
ATTTCCCATAAAGTGATGGGACCAGAGGCCATGATCGTGTTCTGAATGTGGAGCTTTAAGCCAACTTTTTCACTCTCCACTTTCACTTTCATCCAGAGGCTTTTTAGTCCCTTTTCACTTTCTGCCATAAGAGTGGTGTCATCTGCATATCTGAGGTTATTGATATTTCTCCCGGCAA
>NW_011494706.1:7761050-7769774 GCF_000754665.1 Bison bison bison | reverse complement strand
CAACAAAGGTCCGTCTAGTCAAGGCTATGGTTTTTCCAGTGGTCATGTATGGATGTGAGAGTTGGACTGTGAAGAAGGCTGAGCACTGAAGAATTGATGCTTTTGAACTGTGGTGTTGGAGAAGACTCTTGAGAGTCCCTTGGACTGCAAGGAGATCCAACCAGTCCATTCTGAAGGAGACCAGCCCTGGGATTTCTTTGGAAGGAATGATGCTGAAGCTGAAACTCCAGTACTTTGGCCACCTCATGTGAAGAGTTGACTCATTGGAAAAGACTCTGATGCTGGGAAGGCTTGGGGGCAGGAGGAGAAGGGGACAACAGATGATGAGATGGCTGGATGGCATCACTGACTCGATGGATGTGAGTCTGAGTGAACTCCAGGAGTTGGTGATGGACAGGGAGGCTTGGCATGCTGCAGTTCATGGGGTCGAAAAGAGTCGGACATGACTGAGCAACTGAACTGAACTGAACTGATACCTAGAAAGGCTTATGGAAAGTAACAACAACATAAAAAGCAGATGTTTTCAAATCCTCACTCCAATTTAATTTAAGGGATCCTTACACATCCTGATGCAATTTCGAATCAAGCAGCCTAACTATCACTTGTAAGTTATGAAATTCCAAATGTTGGCATTTTAATCTGTACTTAAGAAGCTCTAAATATCTTACATTTATACTTCTTTCAAGTTTTATGTGCTTAGAGTCTAATAGCCTCTCTTCAAAAGTCAACACAAAAACAGCATGCTTTTGTAAATAAGATGTGCATTCCAACGATAAGTATGTATTGGGTAATCCTTCAGTTTCTATTTTACTGTAACCATGACTGTGCTAGCATTCACAAGTTTTTTCCTACTCTACAGCTAGTGCTTGGGACAATGGATAATGTAAATGTGATTTCATCTGTTTGCTGAATATTTCCAACTGAACAAGGAATATTTTGTTCTTGATCTCAGTGTTCAGAAATAGTGAGATCAGTGTTTCTTTTAGCTTTAAGCTAGAATAAAACAAATAATCTTGGGAAAATTGATTCTGTTAGATCATAATTGTTCTTTCTTAACGAAATCTACAAACTGAGTACCTAATCCTGTAAGTCAGCCACTGGACTTCTGCTATACTATCTTCTGCTGGTATTCTAAAAACTCAAATATTGAGGGAGGAGAGGGGGATCTAGAAAGAATGGCATGATTCAAAGGGATTCAAATATAATGAACATTCGTCTGTGGCATTTTTATACTTCATTTGAGAAAGATAATTTTCTTACCACACCCTATTTGAAACCAGTTTTGTCCCATGATCTTAACTTCAAGCGTATCACTCTCTGACCAGCTCACTCTGTCACACATCCAACATGACACCTACTTCTTCACTGTCCCTGCCCCTCATGTACTCACTTGAAGTGAAGTCACTCAGTCGTGCCCAACTCTTTGCGACCCCGTGGATGGTAGCCTGCACCAAGCTCCTCCATCCATGGGATTTTCTAGGCAAGAGTACTGGAGTGGGTTGCCGTTTCTTTCTCCAGGGAATCTTTCCGACCCAGGGATCGAAGCCCAGGTCTCCCACATTGTAGACAGACACTTTACCGTCTCAGTCACTAGGGAAGTCCCACTTCTCTACTTACTCAGCATCAACTCCAGAGCCAATCACTAAATCATTCCCCTGAGTGACACTCGACTCTCTTTTGCCACCCTTCCTTCTCTAAGTCACTTGGCAAAGCCTCAGCCCTCATTAAATCCTACTCTACCTGCTCCACACAGCTGACTGGTCTCACTTTAAATTATGGCCACTAGTTCTAAGTGGGCCTTCTGTGCTGCCTGGTACTCACATAATTTCCCCCATTAAATCATTGTCCCACTCTCCTAGGCGACTGCATCATCATCTCTACCAGCTCCCTCTCCTTTCTCCACACTCTCAGCTGATGACCTTGCTTCCTATTTCAGTGAAGGAGTCATAGTGGTTCTTTTTTTATTTTCTAATTGGGTAATAATTACAATAAAGTTGTATTGGTTTCTGCCGTGCAACAATGAGAATCAGTCATAACGATTCTTTTAAAACAAATCAAACAGTGCTCTCTGCTCAACACCCTCCAGTGCTTCCCCTTCCCCCTCACAGTGGCTCACAAAGCCCTGCATGATCTGGCCCCACTACCTCTCTGACTTCAGCCGTATCTTCTCCCCTCCATTACTGTTCCTGCCTCATCAGCCTCCTTGCTGTTCAGCTGATACAATCAAGCACTCTCCTACCTCAGGGCCACAGCATTTGCTGTTTCTTCTGCCTAGAATGCTCTTCTCTCGGATATATTTACATGGCTCACTCCTTTGCTTAGTCTTTCTTCTCAGTGAAGTCTTCTCTGACCATCTGATTTAGAGTGGAATTCCCTTTCTTCATCCGGGAACTCCCTTACCCCATTCATGTTTCATTTTTCTCCATACAAGTTATTATCATTTGCATACTATGTTTTAATTATTTGTTTCGTTCTTTGTCTATATCCATTCACTAGAATGTAAGTTTGAGCCTATGGGCCAAGATGGTGGCCTGTCTTGTGCACTGCTGAAACCCCAGCCCCTAAACAGTACCTGGTACATCGTTGTTATTGTTCAGTCACTAAGTCGTGTCCAGTTCTTTGCAACCCCATGGCCAGGCTTCCCTGTCCTTCACCATCTCATACTGTTGTTGTTGTTTAGTCACCCAGTCGTGTCCGACTCTGCGACCCCATGGGCTGCAGCACGACAGGCTTCCCTGTCTCTCATCTCCCAAAGTTTGCCCAAGTTCATATTCATTACATCAGTGATACCATCCAACTGTCTTATCCTCTGTCACTCCCTTCTCCTGCCCTCAATCTTTCCCAGTATCAGGGGCTTTTCCAAAGAGTCGGTTGCTCACATCAGATGACCAAAATACTGGAGCGTCAGCTTCAGCATCAGCCCTTCTAACGAGTACTCAGGGTTGATTTCCCTTAAGATTGACTGGTTTGATCTCCTTGCTGTCCAAGGGACTTTCAGGAGTCTTCCCTAACACTAGAGTTTGTAGACGTCAATTCTTTCGATGTGGTGCCTCCAGCACCTGGGTTCAAAGGCACCATCTCATAGTGGGTACTTAATAAATATTTGTTGAAAAAATGAATGAGTAAATGAGTGAATGAGTGAATGAGTGAATGGAGCATCTTCACTAAAGAAAGTTAAGTCTAAACCTTACCTATTGGCTTGCTAGTCTATGTCAGGTTGTTGCCTCTGTAATCATTAACAAAGAACACTTATATCCAAGTTTATATTTGATTGGCAAAAAAGAAGTCAGAGAATCATGAAAATAATATTCACTGCCAGAGTAGAGTTGCTGTGACCAATGCTGTGTCTAGCAGGAGCATCTGTGAGCAGTCTCCTTTGCCCAAAACAAAAAGGAGTGGCTATAGTTCTTTCTCGGAGAAGGCAATGGCACCCCACTCCAGTACTCTTGCCTGGAGAATCCCAGGGACGGTGGAGCCTGGTGGGCTGCCATCTATGGGGTCGCACAGAGTCGGACACAACTGAAGCGACTTAGCAGCAGCATCATAGTTCTTTCTCAGCAGTTATCTCAGAAATAATGACTCGTAACTCAAAGCTTCTTCTTCTCTAATCTTAAGACTCACAAAAATTATATTAGGCCCATGAGATTTGCATAAGGCCTGTTCACATTAACTAATACTACTCATCCCACTACAAAAATGCGTCTTAACTAACTAAAGGTTGCCTCCATGTCAAAAGTTATTGGCATGTCTAAGCAATACAAAAATATTATTTTATTGATATTAATATTTTATTAATTTTAATTAATATTTTATCAATATATATTAAACCACATTTTATTGTAGCACAAATCACTCAAAATTGTTTTCTCATTATCTATTTTTAAAGACAGAATTAAATCACGTAGATGTATACCAATACATTACAATCTGGGGTGCTGAGTTAGAAATTTTAACTAAGTAGTGATTTGGGAATTTTTCTGAAGATCAATTTTCACCTTGCAGACTTTAAGTAGGTAATATGAAAGTCATGTATATCACCTGCTTTATAAATTACTTTTTAAGTTCCCTCTCCCATCTCAGCACTCAGAACAACAATCCAGCTGGGCACTGAAATTTAAACCATTCAAGTGAAATCTGTCTCTGAATGTTAAATATCAGTTTGAGATTTAGTCAGTAAATTAATCACTCATGACCCTGAAGGAGGAAAGTGGTGGAGGAGGGAGCTGGAAAACACTACAGAATTCAAGGCTGCTGAAGAGATGGGACTTGGGAGATTACTAGAGATTACACCAAAGCTAAATTCAAATACAACTTTTCTTTGTGTGATTTTTTTGTGGTCTCTTTTTTTTTCAGTCATCAAAATTAACCACAAAATAGCCACTAGAAAATTCTCATTGGGATGTATTAATTACATAAGCTAGCTTAAATCTATATAAAAGTTTTAAGACAAATTAGCTGACTTAATGCCAACTACAGCGATAGGCTCAACTAATTTATTTATTTTTGTAAAGCTATTTTGCAGTTGATAACCATAGATGTGAAAAACACCTCCCTGGTGGCTCAGCTGGTATAGAATCCGCCTGCAATGCAGGAGACCTGGTTTCGACCACTGGGTTGGGAAGATCCCCTGGAGAAGGGAACAGCTACCCACTCCAGTATTGTGGCCTGGAGAAGAGAGTCCACAGGGTCACAAAGAGTCGGACACAACTGAGCAACTTCCACTTTCATTTTTAGTTTCTGTACTAACCATTGTTTACCGGTTCCAAAACGTGCAAGAGCTCCGTAGGGAAGACAGGGAGTGATGAGCTGAGAGAGCAGCCTTCTGTCTCCTGGTAGCACTTGCAGATAGACCCACTTAGTTCAGCCGCCATCTGATACCACTTTCTGTTCTGGAGTGCATGTCTTATCTCCCCCAAGACTAAGCCTAGAGCAGTGCTGGGAGTTTCCTACATCCTCTGCTGTCCATGTGTTCTTTAAGCTTAGGACCATGTCAGATTCACCTTTCTAAATCTTATAAAACTAGCTTCATTGAAGTCATGAATGTATATTTTCCCTATTGAACAACAAGCCTTTAAAAAAACATAACACCCAGTCTGGTTCATCTTTTATTACCTAACACAGTACCTTAAACCTAGCTCTGTGTGTGTGTGTATATATAATATTTGATGCTGAATGAATGACTGAAAAATAAATAAATGAATATCAAATACTCTACGACCCCTTGATAAGTGCCCTCAGGAAAATACCTTCTACATAGCACAGTGACTTTGTGGTTCAAGTTCTATCCCAGCTGTCTGCTTCAGAGATGGAGAAATCAGAAATATTGATCCCGCAGTAACTTCAGCATAGCTTGGATCAGTCCCAGCAAAATTTACAGTAACTTGTAATATTTATGTCCTAGACCTAGTCCTTTTAAGCTGGTAAGATGAAAGTCAATTTCTCTAGCATTTTAACTAGTTTTTACTAGTTTGGCCACTAGATGGCACTTGAATTAGCCAAGGCTCTAGTTTGGGAAGGGGCTCTGTTCAGAAAGTCCTTTGGTAAATATATAAGATGAAACCTGAAAACACTCATTTTTAAAAATAGATAAAAGACCCTCAGAAAACTTAAATTGTAACTAAATTAATAACATGCCTTACAGTACCAGTTACAGACCACCGCAATAAAGTGAGTCACACAGAATTTGTTTCCCAGTGTATATGAAAGTTATATAGTAGTCTATTAAGGGTATAATAGTATCATGTCTCGGAGAAGGCAATGGCACCCCACTCCAGTACTCTTGCCTGGAAAATCCCATGGATGGAGGAGCCTGGTAAGGCTGCAGTCCATGGGGTTGCTAAGAGTCGGACACGACTGAGCGACTTCCCTTGCACTTTTCACTTTCATGCATTGGAGAAGGAAATAGCAACCCACTCCAGTGTTCTTGCCTGGAGAATCCCAGGGACGGCAGAGCCTGGTGGGCTGCCGTCTTTGGGGTCGCACAGAGTCGGACACAACTGAGCGACTTAGCAGCAGCAGCAGCAGTATCATGTCTAAAATAATACTGTACACACCTTAATTTAAAATAATTTATTGCTTAAAAATGCTAATTATCATGTGAAACTTCAGTGAGTCATATCTTCTTCCTGGTGGAGGAGTCTTGCCTGGATGTTGATGGCTACTAACTGATCAGAGTGGTGGTTGCTAAAGGTTGGGGTGACTCTGGAAATTTCTTAAAATAAGGTTCTCCCTTTCATGAATGATTGTCCTCTGTAGCATGTGATGCTGTTTGACAGCACTTTACCCACAATAGGACTTCTTTCAAAATTGGAGTCAATCAGCTTCAGCCCTGCTGCCACTTTATCAACTAAGTTTATATAATATTTCAAAGCTTTTGTTGTTATTTCAACAGCTTTCACAGTATCATCACCAGTAGATTCCATTTCAAGAAGCCAACTGCTTTACACATTCATAAGAAACAACTTCTCATCCATTATTAAAGTTTTATTATGAGATTTTAGCAATTCAGTCATATATTCAGGCTTCACTTTAAATTCTAGTTCTCTATTTCCACCACATCTGCAGTTTCTTCCTCCACCGTCTTGAACCCCCCTCCCCCCGCCCCCCGCAAAGTCATCCATGAGGGTTGGATTCAACTTCTTGCAAACAACTGTTAATGTTGAAATTTTACCTCTTCCCTTGAATCACAAAGCTTCTTAATGACATTTAGAATAGTGAGTCATTTCCAAAAGCTTTTTGATTTACTTTGCCCAGATCCATTAGAGGAATCACTCTCTATGACAGCTATAACCTTATAAGATGTGTTTCCTAGTAAAAAGACTCTGTTGAAATTACTCCTTGACCCATGGGCTGCAAAATGGATGTTGTGTTAGCAGGCAAGAAAACAACATTAATCTCCTGTGCATCTCTGTCAGAGCTCATGGGAGACCAGGTGCATTATCAATGAGCAGTGATATTTTGAAAGGAATCTTATTTCCTAAGTATTTTGTCTCAACAGTGGGCTTAAAATATTCAGTAGATCATGTTGTAAACAGATACACTGTCAACTAAGCTTCACTGTTGCATTTATGAGAGCACAGGCAGGGTAGATGGAGCATAATCCTGAAGAGCCATAGGATCTTTGGAATGAGAAATGAGCTTCAACCTCAAGTCATTACCTGCATGATCCCCTAAACAAGAGAGCCAGCCTGTCCTTTGAAGCTCTGGTGCCAGACATTGACTTCTCCTCTCCAGCTATGTAAGTGCTAGAATGCATCTTCTCCCAATAGAAGGCTGTTCCATCCACATCGAATATCTGTTGTTTAGTGCAGTCACCATCATTAATTATCTCAGCTAAATCTTCTGGATAACTTGCTGCAGCTTCTACATCAGCTCTTGCTGCTTCACTTTGTATTTTTATGTTATGAAGGTGGCTTTTTTCCTTAAACCTTATGAACCAACCCTTGCTAACTTCCAACTTTTTTTCTGAAGCTTCCTCACCTCTTTCAGCCTTCATAGAATTGAGAGTTAGGGCCTTGCTCTGGATTAGGCTTTGGCTTAAGGGGATGTTGTGCCTGGTTTGATCTGCTATCCAGAACATTAAAACTTTCTCCATATCAACATCCTTTGTGTGTTCACTGGAATAGCAAATTTAATTGCTTTCAAGAACCTTTCCTTCACATTAACAGCTTGGCTGTTTGACACAAGAGACCTAGTTTTTAGTCTATCTCAGTTTTCCACATGCCTTCCTCACTAAGCTTAATCATTTCTAGCTTTTGACTTAAAGTGAAGAGACATGTGACTCCTTTCACTTGAACACTTAGAAGCCATTGTAATATTATTAATTGGCCTAATTTCAGTATTGTTGTGTCTCAGGGAATAGGGAGGATCAGGGAGAGAGAAACAGAAAAGGAATCAGCTGGTCAATGGAGAAGTAAAAACACACATTTATCAATTAAGTTCATTGCCTAATATGGGCATGGTTCAAAGCACCCAAGAACAACTACAATAGAACATCAAAGATCACTGACCACAGATCACTATAACAAATACAATAATGGTGAAAAACTTTGAAATACTAAAATCTTACCAAAACAAGACATGGAGACATGAAGCGAACAAATGCTGTTGGAAAAACAACACTGATAGACTTGCTCAGTGTAGGGTTACCACAAACCTTCATTTTGTTAAAAAACAAAATAACTTCCAAGTACAATACAGTGAAGAGCAACAGAATAATGTATGCCTGTATTTGACAACTCTCACTATAGGAGAGGAAGAAAGCACACAAGTGATAATGCCAAGCCTTTGCGTGCCCAAAGGACCGCAGCAAGAATAACCTACATGCCAAGAAAAGACCCTGATGCTGGGAAAGACTGAAGGCAGGAAGAGAAGATGACAGAGGATGAGATGGTTGGATGGCATCACTGATTCAACGGTCATGAACTTGGGCAAACTCTGAGAGATGGTGAGGGACAGGGAGGCCTGGCACGCTGCAGTCCCTGGGGTCACAAAGAGTCGGACATGACTGAGTGAATAAACAACTCAACAACAGGAAACCCAGACACAAACTCCCCTTGGAAGTCTCCCCTCAGAGCAGAGACTGCCGAGATGGAATGGAGCCTCCTAAGACTACAGACAGAGAACGCAACGGCACCCCACTCCAGTACTCTTGCCTGGAAAACCCCATGGATAGAGGAGCCTGGTGGGCTGCAGTCCATGGGGTCGCTAGGAGTCAGACACGAC
>NW_011494706.1:7760575-7760950 GCF_000754665.1 Bison bison bison | reverse complement strand
CTGAGTGACTTCACTTTCACTTTTCACTTTCCTGAATTGGAGAAGGAAATGGCAACCCACTCCAGTGTTCTTACCTGGAGAATCCCAGGGACGGGGGAGCCTGGTGGGCTGCCATCTACGGGGTCACACAGAGTCGGACACAACTGAAATGACGCAGCAGCAGCAGCAGCAGCAGCAGCAGCAGCAAGACTACAGATGAGCCTTGGGTTTAGGCAGGCAAGACTACAGAAACAAAATAGAACAGAGTAGAAAACAGTACAGAAAATACCAGAGTGCACCATATATCAGATCAGATCAGATCAGATGAGTCGCTCAGTCGTGTCCGACTCTTTGCGACCCCATGAACCGCAGCACGCCAGGCCTCCCTGTCCATCA
>NW_011494706.1:7758253-7758907 GCF_000754665.1 Bison bison bison | reverse complement strand
TGGAATGAAAACTGAGATTTTCCAGTTTTGTGGCCACTGCTGAGTTTTCCCAATTTGCTGGCATATTGAGTGCAGCACTTTCACAGCATCATCTTTCACGATTTGAAATAGTTCAACTGGAATTCCATCACCTCCACTAGCTTTGTTCATAGTGATGCTTTCTAAGGCCCACTTGACTTCACATTCCAGGATGTCTGGCTCTAGGTCAGTGATCACACCATCGTGATTATCTTGGTCGTGAAGATCTTATTTGTACAGTTCTTCTGTGTATTCTTGCCATCTCTTCTTAATATCTTCTGTTCTGTTAGGTCCATACCATTTCTGTCCTTTATTGAGCCCATCTTTGCATGAAGTGTTCCTTTGGTATCTCTGATTTTCTTGAAGAGATCTCTAGTCTTTCCCAATCTGTTGTTTTCCTCTATTTCTTTGCACTGATCGCTGAAGAAGGCTTTCTTATCTCTTCTTGCTATTCTTTGGAACTCTGCATTCAGATGTTTATATCTTTCCTTTTCTCCTTTGCTTTTCGCCTCTCCTCTCTTCACAGCTATTTGTAAGGCCTCCCCAGGCAGCCATTTTGCTTTTTTGCATTTCTTTTCCATGGGGATGGTCTTGATCCCTGTCTCCTGTACAATGTCACGAACCTCATTTCATAGC
>NW_011494706.1:7756862-7757574 GCF_000754665.1 Bison bison bison | reverse complement strand
CCCTGCGTTCGAGGTCAGGGGCAGCGGCCGAGAGTGCCAGACTGCGACGGTGCAGGAATGGCCGAGAGGAGCTACCCCACATCCGAGGTCAGGGGCGGTGGCCGAGAGGAGATACCCCACGCCCTTAAGCCCGAGGCCAGGGGCGGTGGGTGGGAGGAGCAACCCCACGCCCCCCGCCTGAGGCCAGGGGTGTTGGCCAGGAGGAGCAACCCCACGCCCGAGGCCAGGGGGGGCAGCTGAGAGGAGATCCCCAGCATCCGAGGTCAGGGGCAGCGACGAGAGGAGTTACCCCATGTCCGAGGTCAAGGGCAGCAGCCAGGAGGAGATACCCCATGCCCTTAAGCCAGAGGCCAGGGGCGGCGGCTGGGAGGACCAACCCCACACCGTGGCTGAGCAGGCACAGGAGGGCCTAGAGGAGCTATCCCATGTTGAAGGTCAGGAAGGGCAGTGATAAGGAGATACCCCTCTTCCAAGGTAAGGAGCATTGGCTTCGCTTTGCTGGAGCAGCCGTGAAGAGATAGCCACGCCCAAGGTAAGAGAAACCCAAGTAAGACAGTAGGTGTTGCAAGAGGGCATCAGAGGGCAGACACACTGAAACCATACTCACAGAAAACTAGTCAATCTAATCACACTAGGACCATAACCTTGTCTAACTCAGTGAAACTAAGCCATGCCCGTGGGGCAACCCAAGATGGGCGGGTCATGGTGGAGA
>NW_011494706.1:7755356-7756702 GCF_000754665.1 Bison bison bison | reverse complement strand
AGGTGCCCAATATGCTACTGGAGATCAGTGGAGAAATAATTCCAGAAAGAATGAAGGGATGGAGCCAAAGCACCATATATAGTAAAAGTAATTATTGTATCCTTAACAACAAGTATGAAATTTTCACATTGGTATATATGTGCTGGTATCATGTCATTATGTAAAATACATTTCTTATTGAAATGCCATCAAACACAAAGGCAGCTGCCCTCAGTGACTGTAAGAGATAAATATAAGTTGGGAAATATTAATATCTATAGTATGTGAGTCTATCTATCTAAGCATCTCCTACTCCCTAGGATATATCTTTGATATGCATGATCTAGAATAGTCTGGCTGTATTCTTTTCTTTCTTGATAAAGTATCAGACCACAGTTCTCAAATGCTTTGCAGCTTTTGCAGCTCCGTAGGATTGTGTGACTAGTTCTCACTAGTGGAATGTAGGGAAGGAGATGACTTGTGTCACCTCCAGTGAGATAATTAAGAGCATGGGTAGAGACTTCCCTGATGATCCAGTAGCTAAGACTTGCACTCCCAAGGCAGGGGGCCTGGGTTTAACCCCTGGTCAGGGAACTAGATCCCACATCCTTCAACTAAAGATACTGAGTGCCACAACTAAAATCTGGTGCAGTCAAATTAATTTAATTACAAAAAAAGAGCCTGGGGAACTTCACACTCTCTCACCACTTGGTTAGAAGGCTGAAAGACCTTAAAAGATATCAGAACAACCCACCAAAAAAGGCTTGGATTCCTGCATGATGCAAAGCTCCAATCTATCTCTGACAAACCGCATTGGCTGTAACATGCATGAAAAATATCTTTTTTGTGTTGAGCCACATTTTGGGTTATTTAACTAACCTGACTACCATGATTCTATTTTTATTTATACAGAAAGCAAATAACTAAGAATTGCAAATATACTCAAGTCAGTATAAACTGCTACAAAATGGACTCTGTAAGAGTGCACTGGCCTTGAACTAACTGCTTCAAGAATGTTTTCTATTATATTAGGACACTGATGGCATTTACAGTTACCAATGGATTTGCAATTGAGGTTCTTTCTGTATATGCTAATTGTCATATGAATCATAATAGGAAAATAGTGATTGTTTGTATATTGTCATTTATAAACAAAAAGTTTGGAATTGTTAATTCCAGAATCAGTTCAGGTTAGTCACTCAGTCGTGTCCGACTCTTTGAGACCCCATGAACGGCAGCACACCGGGCCTCCCTGTCCATCACCAACTCCCAGAGTTCACCCAAATTCTTGTCCATCGAGTTGGTGATGCCATCCAGCCATCTCATCCTCTGTTGTCCCCTTCTCCTCCTGCCCTCAATCCCTCCCA
>NW_011494706.1:7745541-7754759 GCF_000754665.1 Bison bison bison | reverse complement strand
CTTCACTTTCTGCCATAAGGGTGGTGTCATCTGCATATCTGAGGTTATTGATATTTCTCCCGGCAATCTTGATTCCAGCTTGTGCTTCATCCAGCCTAGAGTTTCTCATGATGTACTCTGCATATAAGTTAAATAAGCAGGGTGACAATATACAGCCTTGACATATCCTTTTCCTATTTGGAACCAGTCTGTTGTTCCATGTCCAGTTCTAACTGTTGCTTCCTGACCTGCATACAAATTTCTCAAGAGGCAGGTCAGGTGATCTGGTATTCCCATCTCTTTAAGAATTTTCCACAGTTTTTTGTGATCCACACAGTCAACGGCTTTTGGCATAGTCAATAAAGCAGAAATAGATGTTTTTCTGGAACTCTCTTGCTTCTTCGATGATCCAGCAGATGTTGGCAATTTGATCTCTGGTTCCTCTGCCTTTTCTAAAACCAGCTTGAACATCTGGAAGTTCACGGTTCACGTATTGCTGAAGCCTGGCTTGGAGAATTTTGAGCATTACTAGTGTGTGAGATGAGTGCAATTGTGCGGTAGTTTGAGCATTCTTTGGCATTGCCTTTCTTTGGGATTGGAATGAAAACTAACCTTTTCCAGTCCTGTGGCGGCCACTGCTGAGTTTTCCTCACTAATTCCAGAATAGTGAGGAATAAATACCCTTCCACATAATCTTATATAAGAATGCAGTCTTATATGCATTTAGCCTCACCTGTCTTTCTTGACTGGAGAAGGGATTGGCAACCCACTCCAATGTTCCTGCCTGGGTAATCCCATGGATGGAGGAGCCTGGTGGGCTATACAGTCCGTGGGGTCGCAAAGAGTTGGACACCCTGAGCAACTAACACAGACACACTATCTTTCTTGACAGTGGGATTAACTCTCTAAAAGATTTTATAAAAGTAACTCAAAAGAATGCAGTTAACTCATGATGCTGCCCACCTTCAACCTCTGTTACCTCCAGGCGAGCCAAATGTCACAGTGTGTTGTGCCCTTTACGTCCTTGCTCATCTCCCTGGACACAGTAACCGCGGCCCCGTCCTCCCACACTGAAACAATGCTGCATAACCTGCAGCTTGCACAGTCAGCTGGAAACCAGATGTAAAGTGCAGATTTCTGAACACTAGTCTTCAGAGTCACCTTCAGCAGATTTGGGTTAAGACCCTGGGCTCTGAATTTTAATAAATATCCCAGGTGACTCCAATGCAGGTGAATTATAAATCACATGTTGAGAAACCCTATTTCAAGCAAATGATAAAAGTCATTAACACTGAGATGTTTCACAAAATTTTAATAATAATGCTACAAAAGGAATTTTAATACCTTTAAAGATATAAAAGTTACTTCATATTAAGTTATAAAAGTAACTAGAGAGTATATTTCTAAAATAGCTACTGAAATCTAAAATAACTAAACAGCTAAGTCACTTTTCACTTTAATTATGAAAAGTATTAACTATTCTAACTTCAATTGCAATTTTTAAAAATTTTGAACCGATATAAGGCAATGGAACCCCACTCCAGTACTCTTGCCTGGAAAATCCCATGGGCAGAGGAGCCTGGTGGGCTGCAGTCCATGGGGTCGCCAAGAGTCGGACACGACTGAGCGACTTCCCTTTCACTTTTCACTTTCATGCATTGGAGAAGGAAATGGCAACCCACTCCAGTGTTCTTGCCTGGAGAATCCCAGGGATGGTGGAGCCTGGTGGGCTGCCATCTACTGGGTCACACAGAGTCGGACACGACTGAAGTGACTTAGCAGCATACATAAATATATTGGATCAACTTTTATATTATTTAGGCTGATTTGAAAAAAATAGACAGTAGTAATAAATAGGTCATATTACTACCTGAATCATCAGGAATAAATAATCACAGTTTAAATTCAAAAGGAAAAACAACTGCCTTCAACTGCCAGTAGATACTGTAATCCCACAGTGAGAGCCAAAACAAAAATTCATTTTTCAACATTATATTGTAGTTGGAAGAACAGTTCCACATATGTGAATTCACCATGTGCTGTGCTGTGCTTAGTCACTCAGTCGTGTCCAACTCTTTTCGATGCCATAGAATGTAGCCCTCCAGACTCCTCTGTCCATGGGCTTCTCCAGGCAAGAATACTGGAGTGGGCTGCCATGCCCTTCTCCAGGGGATCTTCCCAACCCAGGAATTGAACAGGGGTCTCCTGCATTGCAGGCAGAATCTTTACCAGCTGAGCTACCAGGGAAGCCCAAACTTACCATGCTCCACTACAATTTCTTGACCATTAGTTTAGTTCCCAGGAGTACTAATAGACTATTTTTAGCAAAATTTGGGGACAAAGACCTAAATTTTCATTCCCTACTTCATTTCAATCCTCTGTGTTTTAGCAAATCATTTCTATTTCCTTTTTACATTCCTCATCTATAGTATAGGACTGCTAAGTCACTTCAGTCGTGTCCAACCCTGTGCAACCCCATAGATGGCAGCCCACCAGGCTCCCCCGTCCCTGGGATTCTCCAGGCAAGAACACTGGAGTGGGTTGCCATTTCCTTCCCCAATGCATTAAGGTGAAAAGTGCAAGTGAAGTCGCTCAGCTCTGTCCGACTCTTAGCGACCCCATGGACTGCAGCCTACCAGGCTCCTCCATCCGTGGGATTTCCCCGGCAAGAGTACTGGAGTGGGGTGCCATTGCCTTCTCCATAGTATAGGACTAACATTTGCCAATAACTAACATTTGCCAATATCTTTAAGAGTGAGAAAAATATAATAATCATATATTGAGGTTCTAGGAAATAAATCACTGAATATAAGTGCAAAATGTAATTATCCTGAAAGTTTTCCCTGTTGCAGTATTGGTAAAGCACATATTTCAAACATTGATGTTGAAAAAGATCGTTCTCATGATTAACATTAATAAATATTTATTGAGGTGCCTATTGGGTATTTGGCAACGTACTAGTCAGTGATCTAGTTATTTGATCAGACATCAAATCTCAAATAGATTCACACTGCAAAGAAATACATATTTTAAATTAGAGTTTCAAGAATTGGAGACTGACTGGGTTCTCCTCTGGGAAAAAAATAATTCAAATACATGGAAAGCTGACTGGGTGCATAAGAGCTGAACACAAATCTCAGTGGCTGAGCTAAACCACTTTCTCAGATGCCAATCCTACAAACATCATTTTCAGATTTCTTTTATAAAGAGGTATAACCACAATCCCCAGGAGACCTGCAGGAGCACATCCTCTGAAGTCTAGGACTTCCTTCTCCAAGTCTATGAACCACATCAGCTCTTCTCCACAGCTCTCTAAGCAAGGTAGCCCAAAGGGATCTCCGTTTTAATAAAACCAAAAGCCTTCCCACAGAGTATCCTCTACTTAGAATTCCAGACGTGGCTTCTTAGATTAGGGATTCTTTTCAACCAATTTGTAGAGCTTTAGTCAAGACAGGAAACAACATGTTGCAGAGTAATTAAGCCAAAAACTATGTGTCAAAGGTACAAAAGCCCATTCTACCTTTGACTCACCCTAGGACCTATGAAGGTGACTTCACTTCTCTGGAACTCTTTTTTCCCATCTAGAAAATGGAAACATGAATGCTAACCTGCTTTGATCGGAGGATTGTTACATGAGAGAAAAATGCATTTGTAAAGGTCTTTGGAAAATACAAAGAACTATAGAAAGGTTAGATAATACAGGTTTTGTCTAAGCAAGACTGGAATGGCTACTTCTCTTCATTTTTACCCTCTGTTGAACTCACCTTTTTGTCAGGCTACAAAAGAAGGAATCTTGTATTTCCTCCCTAAGGAAGTTTTGTTTTTTGTTTTTTTTTTAACAGTTTTTAAATGCCTTTTATATTCATGTTTTCAGTTCTACAGGAATAGGCTTTTTTCCTCCAGCATTATATATCCAACCAAGATAATGAGGAATTCAGAAGAACCACCTGCTTATGAAAATATTCATAGGCTGGCCTGATGCCCAACAAAGATGAATCCAATCCATAAGCAACTAGAGAAACCTTCCTCTTTCTACACGAACAGCTGGGTCTCTCATCTTGTAGCACAGGCTTAAGGCCCAAAAACACTTTATCACATTCTCATGGAAGAGGAATACCTCTCCCAAGGGATTTGAATTTTGAATAGGCTGAATTTCTCACCAACTTAGGAGCTTCTCCATTTCTGGTTTATTTTCTAAAAATAATTCATTTATTTCTATTTTACAGTTTACAAAAAGCCCTGGTGGCTCAGATAGTAAAGCATCTGCCTGCAATACAGGAGACACAGATTTCGATCCCTGGGTGGGGAAGATCCCCTGGAGAAGAGAATGTCAACCCAGTATTCTTGCCTGGAAAGTGTCATGGACAGAAGAGCCTCGTGGGCTACAGTCCATGTGGTTGCAAAGAGTCGGACACAACTGAGTGACTAACATTTTCACACTTTCACTTTTCTGTATATTTTATTTAGCACATGTACAACCAAAGTATATGGTAGAGGAGTACTACTTTAATGAATTCACACATATGTATGAAATGATCTGTCTGCCCAAGTAATCAATGGATAGCCTCAGGACCAAGTAACAAAAGAGATAAATGTTCTACCTTACCCCCAAATTTTAAAGCCATTGTATTTTGTGTTTTTGATGGCAAAGAAAAGAGAAACAATCAAGATACTTTTAATGTCTTACTTCACCCATCTTGAAACAAGCTAAATCATGAAATAGAAAAATAAGACATAATTTTGAGTTCTAAAAAGAGATATCCCCTTTGTCCCTTCCATAAATACTAGACAAATGATTGGCAGCAATTATTTTTCACATGGGAGCACCTTCCTTAAAAAGCAAAACAAAAAACAAAAAAAAAGAACACTACATGTACGGCCACACATTACAGGTAGACAGTCTTAGAATTCTTCGTTTTCACATACATTATTTAATTGAACCTCACAACAACCCTGTGGTGTGAGCAGACAAGCTGTTAGTATCCCCATTTTCCAGATGAGCAAACTGAAATTCAGAGGAGCCAAAGGACAAGGCCTTGTGTGCTTAGTGATAAGTGATAAAGCTAGAAGTCAAACCTGGGACTGGACTTTTAATACTGAGCAGTGCTGCTTGCCTTGGTTATTTTAGGTAGGTAGAAAATAAGACTGAAAAGGAAAGCAAGGACCAGATCATGGAGGGTCTCAAATGGTCTCAATGCCAAATCACTCAAGGATCACTGTTGTTTTGGGCTGGGGCAGGGGTGTCATTTTTTGGTTTGTGTTTTAAATCAGAGGTGAGCTGCAAGAAGAGTAATCTGGCAGATGTATACATAATAGATTAAAGGCAAGAGAGTGCATCATTCTGGGTGCACTCAGGAGACAGAAACCACACAGTAATTTGCAGAAGCTAAGCATTAGAAAATTATTTAACCTGTGATAGAGGAAGGCACATGCCTTGAACAGTACACAAGGAAGAAGAAATCTGGATGGATGGTCTCCTCCTCAAGGCATGCATAAAGATCTCATTGAAGAAGCTATGGTTGCAGCCCACCGGATAGTGGGGATGTTTCCTGGTCTGACGGCCAGAGTTGGTCCACAGTAACAGGAGAGCAAGAGATAACCCTCCAGGGAGTAGGCGAACAGAGGCTCTTGAGTGAGCACACAGAAGGAAGCAGAGCACTACCACTGGTATGAAGCCTGGGGCACAGGCGTCCATGGCAGGACCATTATAGGGAACCTTCTGAGCGCATGCAAGCAAGGCTGGTGGGCACACCCGAAGAAGAAATAAGGGTGCCACTGCCAGCATGAGACTTGAGGTATACCAATGTCACCTTGGGAGGGCTGAAGCAAGATTCAGAACAGATCTGTGACGTCACCAATGGACTGCCCATTCTGGAGCACATGTCAGGTAGAGCACCAGTAGATGCCCCCCACTATACACACACACACACACACCACTGACAGACCCCAAAGCAGGAGCAAGGAAAAGCAAAATGTAGCAGACGGAACAGGGAGAGAAGCCCTCCCCTTCAGGCAGCGTCCCTCCAGCAACCTCTACTGACAAAGCTTAACACTGTGCTCACTGCGACCAAGAAATGCTCAGAGCCCAGTCCGTTACCCCAGACAGGTATGCGGAGCTGAAAGGCATCAATTGATGACTGGGACACAGAGCTTGGGAGCCTCCTCGCCTCCCAGAGTGAAAAACTGCCACTGACTGGAACTATGGTTTAGTAAGCGCCTACAGCCATTTTCCAGGCTGCGTTCTTCTAACTGTGATCTTCAATTCCTTAAAAATACTCTCCTACTTATCACTCTAAAGTAAAATTCTAGCTCTTTAAAAGCTTTCTTTTTCTTCCATTTTTGGGAGAAGGCAATTAGAAAAAAGGAAAGGGAGGGATGGCATCTTGGGTGGGGGGGTGTAGACATTCATTTCAGCATCCTGCCACAAACAACCAAAGCTGACCATGGCAATAAGATCAATTTGAAAACAACTGGTATTTCAGTTAAAAACTTCTCTATCCATCACTGACAGATCCTCTTGCCCACTCGACAAACACTTCTTGCTTAAAGTAGGGGGATCAAAAACCTTTTGCCATTGATCTCTTCAAGCTAGTCACACCCATTCAGGCATGAAAGAGACCAAAGGGAAAGGGGGAATTAAGGTGAATAGCATTTATTAAACAAACACTGCAAAAAGTATGTTCTTGCTCAGAGGTTTGTAAATAAGGGAATATCTAGTACAAGCTTCTCCACCCACAATGTATGTAAGTGGATTTCTGTAAGTTCTTTAATGTTTAGTGCTTCTAAAGTCTCTAATGAAGGAGGAAAGCCCAAGGAGGGGAAAAAACAAAACAAAATAACAGAAAACTCTGAGTTCTTCCATCTATATTAAAAATGTTAAAAAAAAAAAAAGTGCTGGCTTTTTTACAAGATATCAAACAGTTGACTTTTCTTTTTAATTGTGTAACAGTGATTCATCTTCTACTATAAGAGCACCTCTCAAATATTCTACAACATGTATTAACTAAGAATAAAAATCATATTCTTCAATGACATAATTCCATTTGATACTATTGATCATTCACCATTTCTAGTGGCTTCCATAATACAGTACTCTTCTAATTTTCCTCCTACCTCTCCATAGAGCATAAGAGTTTCTCAGGGTTTTGCTATAAGCCTCTTCTTTCCTCATCCTACTCATCAGTGATCAATTGCACGGTTTCAACTACTACCTACATGGAACTGACATGTTTCTGCAGCCTAGGCCTGTTTTCAAGCAACAGACTGATATATCCAACTGTCTCTAAACACAATATGAATGCCTCTCAGGCACCTCAAAAGCAGCATGTATAAAACTAAAGTCATCACCTTGTCCATAAGCTTTTATTCTTTATTCTTTATCTCTGTGAAAGGTGCCACCATACACCCAGTTACCCAAACCAGAAACTTAGAAACTATTCTCAATTCCTCCTTCCTTATCAATTCCCACAAGAAATTCTACTTTTCCCAAATATCTCTGAAATCCACCCATCTCTCTCTATTTCCTCCAGCAACTCTCCCAACTCATAGCACTATCGTCTGACACCCTCTTGGTAAAGATCTTTCCATTCAACCCATTCTCCACACAGCAGCCACAGACATACATTAGAAATCACATCACATGATTTGCTGCTGCTGTTCAGTCACCAAGTCATGTGTGACTCCTTGCAACCCCATGGACTGTAGCACACTGGGCTTCCCTGTCCTCCACTATTTCCCAGAGTTTGCTCAAACTCATGTCCACTGAGGCAGTGATGCCATCCAACCATCTCATCCTCTGCTGCCCTCTTCTCCTTTTGCCTTCAATCCTTCCCAGCACCAGGGTCTTTTCCAATGAGTCAGCTCTCAATATCACATGATTAAAAAGGGCTTAAAACCTGTCAGTCACTCTTAGGATGAAGTCTAAACTTAATATGACTTTAAAAGTCCTTATCTTGCCCAGTCTACCTCTCCACACTCATGTTTTTTTATTCAAGTTGCCATATAGCATTCCATTACATGATTGCACCAGTTTGGTTTATCCATTCACTTGTTTTTTCCAAAATGCTTGTTTCCAGTTTGGAGTTATTAGAAATAAAGCTGCTATTAATATTTACCTACAAGCCTTTGTCTGGACATTTATTTTCATTTTCCCAAGGCAAAGACCTCCAAGTAGGCTTGCTGGATCATACAATAAGTATATGTTTAACTTTATAAGAAACTGTCAAATTGCTTTCCAAAGTGGTTTTTCAGTTTGCATTTCCACCAGTATATTGACAGTCCTAGTTGCTCTATCTTCTTGTCAACACTTTGAATCATCAGTCATTTAAATTTTAGCCTCTCAAGCAGGTATACAGTGGTTTCACATGGTTTTGAAACTCTACTGCCACTTTGAAATTCCAGTGGTTTTGATTTGCATTTCTCTAATGACTGAGGATGTTGAGTGTAATTTCCTTGCCATTATATATCTTCTTTAGTAAAGTACCTATTGATTTCTTTTGCCCATTTTGTATTGGGTTCCTTAACATCTTATTAATGAGTTGTAAGTTTCTCTATATATTCTGATACAAGTCCTTTATTAAATATGTTTTGAAAATATTTTTTCCCAGTCCAAGGCTTTCCTTTTCATTTTTTTAATAGCATCTTTTGAAAAGCAAAAGATTTCAATTTTGATGTGGTCCAATTTATCTATTTTTCTTTTATATCACAGTCCATTCCCCCAGACACTGACTGAGGGCCAGTAACAACTTAAAGCATTTTCAAGTAGGTCACTGAGGATGTTACCAATTGCATATCCCCTATTAGTATCCCTTATGAGTAAAAGTGACAGCATTATCCCACTGTCCCACAGACGTCTACTGCCTTTTCTTTATTTATCAGAGCAAACCCCTTAGACAACAGTCGAGACTGGACCTGAGTCAATTACTCTCTTTTGGATACTATATTTTGACTTTTGGCCACAAGTTTTGGGTTTTTAAGTCTGACCTTCAGCTCTGACCGTGCCCAGAAACAGTTTAGTCCCCTAACCCAGTATGTCTCTCTCAAGTTACTGAATAATTCAACAGATATTTGAGTCTCTAATATGTGTCAGATACTATGTTAGTCATTAGGAATCCTGAATCTGGGCAGAAGGAGATTTTGAGTTTGATTTTTGGAGTTTGTTCTTGATGGAAATGGTAGCAACGTTCCACAGCAGTTGGAAATGTAGACCTGGAACTTGAGAAATAGAGTATATGAGCGTG
>NW_011494706.1:7743430-7745254 GCF_000754665.1 Bison bison bison | reverse complement strand
GGGGTCGCTAGGAGTCGGACACGACTGAGTGACTTCACTTTCACTTTTCACTTTTACGCACTGGAGAAGGAAATGGCAACCCACTCCAATGTTCTTGCCTGGAGAATCCCAGGGACGGGAAGCCTGGTGGGCTGCCGTCTATGGGTTGCACAGCGTCAGACACGACTGAAGCAACTTAGCAGCAGCAGTAGCAGCGCAATTTTAGAAGAGGAAGAGAAAGAGGAGGAAGGAGAAAGAAAAGAAACAGAGGAAGGCGAAGTTTATAAAAGAAGATCCAGGACAATGCAGTGTCATAAAATACATTAGAGCAGAGAATTTCAAGAAGGGATGAGAAGACAGAATTCAACAATGTCAAAAGCTGGGGGTGCAGGGCATTAAACAATGTCAGAAACTGCAACAACATGAAAGAAAATAAGAAATGAAAAATCATATCTTGAGATAAGTGAATGAGAATAAACAAATATTTTAAGACTGATTCAAAAGCAAATTATAGTAAAAATAACGGTTTTAATTTACAATTTTGAAACATTTAACAAAGTTTGCAAAATGTCTCTCAGGCCAAGTATCAACAGAGTGAAGCAGATGGAAAAGAAAGTGACCAGAAGTTAGCCAGCCAGCCAGTTTGGGGGCCTCAAGAAGAAAGGCATGTAGCAAGGAAAAAAAAATTCTGAATTTTTTTTTTAGTTTTCTGAAATTCCTGCTATTGCTTAGGAAAAACACAACACTTCTTAAAAGTCAGAAAACATTTTCAATATGCTTAATTTTGCAGATATGGAAACACTACCCTAGAGAGGATTCAGTTGGAAGGAAAAGAGCCCAAAAAGGAAAAAAAAAAAAACTGGATTGCTTAAGTAGCCAAGATCTTTCTTTGATGGCACTCAATGGGTGTTCTCTGAATTTACAATAAGGGGCTTCTAATTGATAAAGCTTTGATAGCACAAAAGGTCACCGTGGATTACTCAGCCCTGCTTTGCAACATACCGTGATCTTCACAAACACAAGCAATTAACCTCAATAAATGATGGCATGAGTCACCCCTTTCAAACACAGGACAACATCCTGAAGCTCCTTACTTGCAGTAAACAGAGTAGGAACTGGCCTTTGTTGTAAACACTTTTCATTCCACAGTTCAATTCACCTCTGAAGCTTGCCTGATATTTTTCCCATTTAACACAAATAACTACATGGGATCTAAGTCTATTTCTCCAGATGATAAGAAACCATATTTTTAAATAAAATCTCTGTATCATAAGCAATGCAAGTATGAACCTGCCACTTTTTTTTTTTTTTGGCTGCACCAGATGTTAGTGGCAGCATGCAGGATCTTAAGTTGTGGTCTGTGGATCCAGTTTCCCAACCAGGGATCGAACTCAGGGTCTCTGCATTGAGAATGTGGAGTCTTAGCCACTGAACCATCAGGGAAGTCCCTGAACCTGCCATTTTTAAAAAGCTCTTTAATTAAATTATACCATCCTATAACCAAGAATGCTTTATTGTCCTAATGATTTATTATTTTAATTCAATCCAATTGGTGAGAAAGGATTAGGTACCATTCTGTTGTAACATGTCACATTCCCATTCCAATTTTGTTTGCAATAAATGTGCTACAGTTCTTCCACTGGCAGTCAAGGAGACCTCATACAAAAGCAGCATTTACTTGCAGTTACAACAGAGCCAAGCAATACATACGCTATTTGACAGTCTGGAATATCTGTTTTCCAGCATTCATCTGGAGCTGTTATTGGAACCATTAAAATTATTTTTTTACAGTTTTTAAAGGCCCAAGACATATTAATTTGTCCTGATGGATGGTAAAATGCGTTC
>NW_011494706.1:7738945-7743330 GCF_000754665.1 Bison bison bison | reverse complement strand
AAATGCGTTCATGTAAAAGAAAAACAAGTATTACATAAAACATGACTAAACTGGTCAACCACCTCTCTTTACCTTTCTTTCAACTCCACATATTTAACTCATTCTCCATGGAAAATGGCAACCAATAAAAAAATAAAACCCCCATTTTTATTTACTTTTTACTGAGTGATATTCACACTCATTATCACAATGAGCAATGCCATTTTTGATCAAAAATAAGATTGAAACTTTTACTTTCACACAAAAGTAAACACAGATGCTCTGATAACGGTAGAGAACTTGGTACAAACTGCCTTGTTTAAAAGGCCCATTTAATGCCATATTTCATTAAGTATGGCCTAAATCAGACAAGCTCTCTGACAAGGAGCCAATCTTTATCTTTATTTAAAATCAGGGAGTGTGGCTTATCTGTCAGTATAAAAGACCTTACCTTCTTTGCACAGGGGCAGACGTTAAAGCTGGGGAGCAGGATGGGCCTTTTAACCTAGTTAGGCCAATCCAATTTACAGACTGTATCCAAAGGTTGTTTTGTCGGTCATTTTACTATAGAAACAATGTTATACTCGCTGGTCAGGTCTCTTAGGAATCCTGTATAACCCGACATAGCTGTGCTAATAGTTTAATAGTACCAAATGCACCCGTGCTAAATAATACCATACAACTGTGCACAGAGTTTTTATGAGAAATTTCATTGGGACTGCCCTGGTAGCGAAGTCTAAGTAGGAATCCGCCTGCTAATGCAGGGGACATGAGTTCGATCCCTGGTCTGGAAAGATCCCACATGCCACAGAGCAACTAAGTCTGTGTACCACAACTACTGAACCTGTGCTCTGCAACAAGAGAAGCAACTGCAATGAGAAGCCCTACAAGGCGAGAAAGAGTAGCCCTGGCTCGCCACAAATAGCGAAGGCCTATGCAAGCAAAGATGACTCAGCGATGCCAAACATAAATAAATAAACAACAAAATTTTTAAAAAAGAAAATTCATTGAGAGCTCCAAGTTTTTATGCCTGTGACACAGCGTCTTGTAATACCCTCTTCAGTTCTTCTGGCAGACTCACTCCCTATTGAGCAATGGGAGCTGGACTTCCTTGCCCTGAATACAAGACACCAATGTTGGCCGGGAAAGACTGAGGGCAGGAGGAGAAGGGGGCAACAGAGGAGGAGATGGTTGGATAGCACCACTGACTCCATGGACAAGGGCTTGAGCAAACTCCAGGAGATAGTGCGGGACAGGGAAGCCTGGCGTGCTGCAGTCTGTGGGGTCGCAAAGAGTCGGACACGACTTAGAGACTGAACCACAACAACAACGTTGGCCACTATTGTTTGGAGCCACCACGGTAGAAGGATCACACAGGTAGGTGAAGTCAGAGACTCGGATTGAGGGGTGAAGGTGTAGGACAGTGTCTAATTAAGGCTAGACAGAAGTCTCTCGCCAGCATACACTTCAGGCCACTCTCCTGATCTAACTTGTGAACCATCATGTTTTTCTTTCTGAGAATTACTCTGTCTGATTCACCTTCAATTGCTATTACCTGTTGCTTCTATCAAGGTTTCTCTCTTCCACCTAAGTCTGCTGCTGCTGCTACTGCTGCTGCTGCTAATTCACTTCAGTCGTGTCCAACTCTGTGCGACCCCATAGACGGCAGCCCACCAGGCTCCCCCGTCCCTGGGATTCTCCAGGCAAGAACACTGGAGTGGATTGCCATTTCCTTCTCCAATGCAGGAAAGTGAAAAGTGAAAGTGAAGTCGCTCAGTCGTGTCCGACTCCGGGCGACCTCATGGACTGCAGCCCACCAGGCTCCTCCATCCATGGGATTTTCCAGGCAAGAGTGCTGGAGTGGGGTGCCATTGCCTTCTCCACCCACCTAAGTCTACTGCACCGTGAAATAGCAGTCTCAGCTTTTCTCCTTTGTTCCTGTGTGTCCTTTTGAAGTTTCCTAAAGATGGTTATAGCTGTTAACAAAGGAAGTTGGGAAATAAAAGAGCTCTCCTGAATTTACTTTCCACATCTTTTTCATGGTTGTTAACTCAGACTAACCTGAGAAAGACAAAAGTACACCTGGATGATAACAGTAGATCTGGGGGACAAAACAAGGTATGAACGTGTTCTACAACATTCAAGCGCAAGCTAGATAACAATAAATGGATATGTTGGATGTAGGAAAAAAAATCTAGCTTAGCCTTCTAGCAGTCAAAGGTATCAAGATATTCCAATTCACATTTGAGAGACTGCCTTCACCCCCTCAACACCCCCAATGCAACCCTGAGGACAGGGTAAATCTCTTCTTCTGACCCTCAGTTCATCATGGTCACACATGATGGTCAACGCTTAAGCCCACCTGTCCAAAGACAGGCCACACCATTCACTGTGTCAGGATCTATTAAGTCAGCTTCAGAGACCATTTTAAGTGCTCCCTGTCCACAGCATCAACAAGTCCCACCTCAACTTCCCATCAGAAGATCTCACTTCAAGTGTAAAGTACACAGGCTCCATCTACTCATAAAGCTGTCACCTAGATGGGCACCCCACCCCAGTCTCTAAAAGCGAATCCCACTCTTGCCAGTTCTGTACCCCTAGTTCTCCTTAGCAAACACTCAGACTTCATGTTCCCATTGTACTCTCTTCCTACGTCTGTATCCCCAAAACAAAAACTTGGGTAGTGGGGTTTTTTTCTAGGTATCAAGAAACTCCTGTCTTTACCCATGTTCTTCTTTTCAGACCTTCTATACTAAGGGCTGTTTACAACATCCTGAAGCTAAGAAGCCCAGAAGCAGTACACACCAACTTCTGGGGATTGTGGAAAAATTTTTAAATTACGTCAATAAATTATCCTGCCAAATATATTTCAGAGGAACTCCAAAACAGGTTTTTCTGTGGGTTTTTTTTTATGATAAGTCGACTATAAACCAAGATGGAGACATAAGTGACACAGTGATAAGGTCTAACATCCATATAACTGGAATCCAAGAGCAGAAGGAGAGAATGAATAGGGCAGAAAAAAAGTCTGAAGAGATAATGTCTGATTATTTTCCAGACTGAAAAATACATCAAGATATAGAATTAAGAACGCCATGAATTCTAAGCAGGATAAGAAAAATATGACTACACTTAGGCACATCAACCAGAAATCACTAATTTCTTACATACGATGGTTTTGAGAGGATTCAATAGATAAATTCAATAGATAAACTGGATGCAGTCTCAAAAACGACAGACTGATCTCTGTTCGTTTCCAAGGCAAACCACTCAATATTACAGTAATCCAAGTCTATGCCCCAACCAGTAATGCTGAAGAAGCTGAAGTTGAATGGTTCTATGAAGACCTATAAGACCTTTTAGAACTGACACCCAAAAAAGATGTCCTTTTCATTATAGGGGACTGGAATGCAAAAGTAGCAAGTCAAGAAACACCTGGAGTAACAGGCAAATTTGGCCTTGGAGTACAGAATGAAGCAGGGCAAAGACTAACAGAGTTTTGCCAAGAGAACGCACTGATCATAGCAAACACCTTGTTCCAACAACACAAGAGAAGACTCTACACATGGACATCACCAGACGACCAACACTGAAATCAGACTGATTATATTCCTTGCAGCCAAAGATGGAGAAGCTCTACACAGTCAGCAAAAACAAAACTGGGAGCTGACTGTGGCTCAGATCATGAACTCCTTATTGCCAATTTCAGACTTAGGCCACTAGACCATTCAGGTATGACCTAAATCAAATCCCTTATGATTATACAGTGGAAGTGAGAAATAGATTTAAGGGACTAAATCTGATAGACAGAGTGCCTGATGAACTATGGACGGAGGTTTGTGACATTGTACAGCAGACAGGGAGCAAGACTATCCCCAAGAAAAAGAAATGCAAAAAAGGAAAATGGCTGTCTGAGGAAGCCTTACAAATAGCTATGAAAGGAAGAGAAATGAAAGGCAAAGGAGAAAAGGAAAAATATACCCATTTGAATGCAGAGTTCCAAAGAATGGCAGGGAGAGATAAGAAAGCCTTCCTCAGTGATCAATGCAAAGAAATAGAGGAAAATAATAGAATGGGAAAGACCGGAAATCTCGTAAAGAAAATTAGAGGTACCAAGGGAACATTTCATGCAAAGATGGGTTCAATAAAGGACAGAAATAGTATGGACCTAACAGAAGCAGAAGATATTAAGAACAGGTGACAGGAATACACAGAACTGTACAAAAAAGATCTTCATGACCCAGATAAACATGATGGTGTGATCACTCACCTACAGCCAGACATCCTGGAATGTGAAGTCAAGTGGGCCTTAGGAAGCATCACTACAAACAAAGCTAGTGGAGGTGATGGAATTCCAGCTGAGCTATTTCAAATCCTAAAAGATGATGCTGTTAAAGAGCTGCACT
>NW_011494706.1:7735294-7738845 GCF_000754665.1 Bison bison bison | reverse complement strand
AAAGAATGCTCACACTACCGCACA
Organism: Bison bison bison; assembly: GCF_000754665.1. Classification (NCBI taxonomy): domain Eukaryota; kingdom Metazoa; phylum Chordata; class Mammalia; order Artiodactyla; family Bovidae; genus Bison; species Bison bison. The sequence goes on along the minus strand of NW_011494706.1, from coordinate 7,738,821 downwards.
ATTGTACTCATCTCACATGCTAGTAAAGTAATGCTCAAAATTCTCCAAGCCAGGCTTCAGCAATATGTGAACCATGAACTTCCAGATGTTCAAGCTCCTTTCAGAAAAGGCAGAGGAACCAGAGATCAAATTGCCAACATCCACTGGATTATCAAAAAAGCAAGAGAGCTCCAGAAAAACATCTATTTCTGCTTTATTGACTATGCCAAAGCCTTTGACTGTGTGGATCACAATAAACTGTGGAAAATTCTGAAAGAGATGGGAATACCAGACCACCTGATCTGCCTCTTGAGAAATTTATATGCAGGTCAGGAAGCAACAGTTAGAACTGGACATGGAACAACAGAGTCATTCCAAATAGGAAAAGGAATATGTCAAGGCTGTATATTGTCATCCTGCTTATTTAATTTATACGCAGAGTACATTATGAGAAACACTGGGCTGGATGAAGCACAAGCTGGCATCAAGATTGCTGGGAGAAATATCAATAACCTCAGACAGGCAGATGACACCACCCTGATGGCAGAAAGAGAAGAAGAACTAAAGAGCCTCTTGATGAAAGTGAAAGAGGAGAGTGAAAAAGTTGGCTTAAAGCTCAACACTCAGAATACTAAGATCATAGCATTTGGTCCCATCACTTCATGGCAAATAGATGTGGAAACAGTCGCGGACTTTATTTTTGGGGGCTCCAAAATTACTTCAGATGGTGACTGCAGCCATGAAATTAAAAGACGCTTACTCCTTGGAAGGAAAGTTATGACCAACCTAGACAGCATATTAAAAAGCAGAGACGTTACTTTGCCAACAAAGGTCCATCTAGTCAAGGCTATGGTTTTTCCAGTAGTCATGTATGGATGTGAGACTTGGACTATAAGGAAAGCTGAGGGCTGAAGAATTGATGCTTTTGAACTGTCGTGTTGCAGAAGAGTCTTGAGAGTCCCTTGGACTCCAAGGAGATCCACCAGTCCATCCTAAAGGAAATCAGTCCTGAATGTTCATTGGAAGGACTGATGTTAAAGCTGAAACTCCAATACTTTGGACACCTCATGCGAAGAGCTAACTCATTGAAAAAGACCCTGATGCTGGGAAAAGATTGAGGGCAGGTGGAGAAGGGGTCAACAGAGGATGAGATGGTTGGATGGCATCACCAATTCAATGGACGTGAGTTTGAGTGAACTCCAGGAGCTGGTGATGGACGGAGAGGCCTGGCATGCTGCAGTTCATGGGGTCACAGAGAGTCAGATATGCCTGAGCGACTAAACTGAACTGAACAAATAAATTTAAAAATTAAAGTTTTAGTAATTCTTACCTTTTGGACATACATACTCAGATTTATGTCTGAAATTATATTACATCAAAATAATAAAGTAATGCAGAAGTAGGTAGAAATAAAGAGTAAATAGGAATAAATTGCTAATCTTATCATGACTTGTTAATTGTTGAAGTTGAATAATGGATAAATCAATATATAAATTGAAGTGAAGGAGAAAGCCATTTGATTTTGTTTTTAATTGCAGTAAAATAAAATATTATTTACCATCTTAACTACTTTTTTTTTAATTTTTACACTATTTTTTTGGCTATAATGCATGGTTTGAGGGATCTTAGTTCCCTAGCCAGGTATTGAACCCATTCCCTCAGCAGCAAAAGCGTGGAGTCCTAACCACTGGACCCTCAAGGAATCCCCCCATCTTAAACATTTTTAAGTGTATAGTTCAGTGATGTTAGGTATATTCACATTGCTGTGCAGCAGCTCTCTAGAACTTTTTCATCTTACAAATTGAAATTTTATACCCCTAAACAACACCACCTCATTTCCCTCCAAGTCCCTAAAAACTAAAATTCTACTTTGTGTTTCTGTCATTCATACTACTTTTTTGATACCTCATAAAAGTGGAATCATACAATATTTCTTTTTGTGGCTGACTTATTTCACTTACCATAACGTTCTCAAGGTTCATCCATGTTGTAGCATGACAGGATTTCCTTTCTTCTTAAAGTTGAATAGTATTCCATTGTATTCCTACGCCACATTTTGTTTATCCCATACTCTGTCAGTAGATACTTGGGTTGCTTCCCACCTCTTGGCTACTTTGAATAATGCTGCTATAATTATAGGTGTGCAAGTTCTTGAAGGTCCTGCTTTCAATTCTTTTGGATGTATAACCAGAAGCAGAATTGCTGATCATACGGAAACTTTATTTTTAATTGTAGAGGAATTGTCATACTGTTTTCCATAGCAGGTGTACCATTTTGATTTGCATTTCTCTAAGGATTAGTAAAGCCATCTTGCTTTCTAAAATAGACCCAAATGACTTATGGGAGTTGCTCAGTAGGTGAATCTGGAAGCATGAAGGGCATGGTTAGGTCAATACTATGGTTACTATACTATACTATGCTATATACACTATAGCCTCATCTACTGCTTAGAGTCCTGTTGATATATATGTGTTTACATGGTACAAAGTGAATGGATCTGGTTCTAATCTTGGTTGTTCAGATTGATCGGAGTAGCTGAGAGTGGCATATTCTCAGGGGAAATCACTATCAGTGAAGACGGAAGAGAAACAAGGGATGGATATTGTTAGGAAACAATTCTCCACAAGTTTCACGTTTCTGTACACATTGCAAGCTGAGGCACTAACTTCCTTTGTTCTAGACTATCTGTCCAAGGATATCTGTACACTGAATAGCCTGGAGAGATCTTGGAACAGATCTTGACAGAGATAGTTCTCCATTTGAAGCTTCAAAAGACAATTAGGTTTACTGGCCATTATAAAAGCTTCAGGCTTCCTAAACTCAGGGTTTCTCTCCTGTAATGCAACTCACTGTGTATGCAGATGTCACCTGGTCCTCTTCACATCACCTTGGGAAAAGTGGGGCTCAGGGAACAGGCACAAATACTAATTCCTGGACTGTCGTAATTGCTGTGAGTAATAAACAACACTTTGTCTCTGACCCAGGAGTCAGAGCATCCATAAAACTGTGACAGGCTACCTTACTACCTTTGAAAATAGGATAAAAGCTCAGCTCTCTCACCATTTTTCACAAAAACATAAAAAATAAAAGTAATAAAAATGATATACAGAACTTAAAAGATAAAGCAATGCTCAGAAAAATAAACATAGTCTCAGAAAATTCTATTAATGGTCAAAAAAATGAAAATTAATGAATTACGCATTCAGCTCAAGATCTTAGAAAAGGACAATAAAATAAACTTAAGAAAAGCAAAATAAAGATAACAGGAAAAAACTAAACAGAAAATGGAAAAAAATAGCAGAATGTATTTTTAATGTCAGTTCTAAAGATAAATACTTTAGATAAACATTCATGATTCTAACTTAAATGGAGAAAAAATTGTATTTTTTAAGTAAAATTTAGAAATAACCACAGAAGTAGAGAATATTAAAAGAACAACAGACTCCTTTGCTCACATTCATGAAAATAAATCATTTGCTAATAACAGTATCATTTTGTTTTAATGAAGCCAGCAAAACACTGATACCAAAACTCAACATATATTACAA
>NW_011494706.1:7731512-7735194 GCF_000754665.1 Bison bison bison | reverse complement strand
TATTATAATATATATATAATATATATATATTATATTTATAAATTAAATTATAAATGTATAGAAGGACAGGAGAGCCTGGCTTGCTAAAGTCCATGTGGTGGCAGAGAGTCAGACGTGACTCAGTGACAGAACAACAACTCATAAATCTTAATTAAATCATTATCAAATGGAATTTAGCAGCACATTAAAAAAATAATACATTCTGGTCAGCTATGGTCATACCAAGATGATAGATAATCACTATTAGCAAATGTATTAATCTAATCCATCATATTAATAAGCTGAAAAGAAAAATCATAATCATTTCCATAGATTAAATAGTAGCATTTGACCAAATTAATTTCTATTATTTATTTTAACTAATTCTCAATAAAAAAGGGATAAAGTCTTACTTTATACAATTTTATAACATCATATACATCATGCTTAATTGAGAAATACCAAACGCATTTCAATTGACATTAAGAAAAAGAATGTCTATTACTAGCATGATTATTTAACATTTCTATAAAAGTATCAGCTGACACACTATTAGAGAAAGGAATATGAAAAATATTAAGATAAAATGAGTGAATAAATAAATAGCCTTTCTGTATAAAACAATGAGGGCCTCAGTCAGTTACAAAACAATGAAATATATTAATAAGATCCCATTTATTAAAACTATAGCAATAATAAGATTAAATGCCTAGTAATAAAATTTAGCAAGAACTGTGTCAAAGCTATATAAAGAAAAACTTTAAAATGCTACAAGTCACACATATGTAGAAAGAATAAATGGGAACAATATGATATGACAGATAATAGTAAAGAAATGAAACAAATATTTCTTGGTGAAAAAATATTCAACAAATGGTGTTGAAATGGATCAAATTTTAATTTTTAATCATAAAGCACTAGAAGAAAACATGGAGAATGATTTTATAATACTGGAATGTGAAAGCCTTTCTAAATCATGAAAGAAAAACTAATAAAACCAAGTTCATGCAAATTAAAATACTCTACATGAAAAAAAAAAGATTAAAGTTAAAAGTTAGGGAAAAGAATACAGCATTATTACAGCCTAAAGGCTAACTTCCTTTATACACAAAAAGGTCCACAAAAAGACAAAGAATTCACTTGTGAGGGATAAATGATCAACAGCACAAGACAATTTAAAGAAAAAAAAATACACGCAGCTTTAAATATATGAAAAGATGCTCAACCTCACTCATAATAATGTCAATTGTCAAATGTCAATTGAAGCTTGTTATTGTTATTTAGTCCAACTCTTTGAGACCGCATGTACTGTAGCTCACCAGGCTCCTCTGACCATGGGATTCTCCAGGCAAGAATACTAGAATGGGTTGCCATGCCCTCTTCCAGGGGATCTTCCTGACCCAAGGATCAAACCTGTGTCTCCTGCATTGGCAGGCAGATTCTTTACCACTGAGTCAGTCACCAGAGAAACCCCAGTTGAAGTTAGGAGACACCAATTTTACCTAACAGATTGCTAATGATAAAAAAAGAAAAACCTACTGTTGGTGAAGGAGAACAGGCATCCCTCACATATTGTTGGTACAAATGTGTGTGTGAGTGCTTAGTTGCTCTGTCATGTCTGATTCCTTGAGACCCACTGAACTGTAGCCCGTCAGAATCTTCTGTTCATGGGATTTTTCAGGCAAGAATACTGAAGTGGGCAACAATTTCCTTCTCCAGAGTATCTTCCCAACCCAGGGATCAAACCCACGTCTCCTGTGTCTCCTGCATTGCAGGCCAATTCTTTACCTGCTGAGCCATCAGGAAAGCCCAGAAATATAATAGATACCATAGGCAATTCAGCAACATCTACCAAAATTTTAAATGCACATATCTTTGATCCAACAATTCTGTTTCTCAGAATATGTCCTATAGATATTTTGTACACATAAAAAAATGACACGGAAAGACATCCCTGCAGAAAAATTTTTATGGCAATAGATTAAATGCCCCTTGATTAAAATTAGTTAAATAAATAATGGTACACCCATCCAAAAGTTCTGCTATGCAGCCATTAATAAAAGGGGCAGCTTCTTGTGTACTCATAAAGAATGATCCTTAAACTATAAAAAAGTAAATTAGAAGTACAGTAATACATGCTTGTGGAACAAAGTTCTGAGATTGCAAACAGATTTAGAATACAAAGTGAGTTGAGGCAACAATGTGTAAATTGCTGTTCAAGATCAAGTAACAGGAATTCTGGCATTGTACTTTGGAGTCTAGAAAAGAGGAGTTAGACACAAAAGAAGTAAAATCAGAGTCTAGGGAAAGATGAGTCATATGACAGAAAGTTAGTGCCTATGGAGGAACACAGATTGTGAAAACTTTCCTGTCTTAGAGAAATAACTGGTAAGTTCTTAGGAAAAAAAACTTTAAATAAAAGCAACAGCTCACTGGATGATTGTAAAAATCTAATCAAGCAGGTTTTATACCATCGTTCCAGGCAGTTTCTATACAGGTTTTCAGATGTAAAAGACAGTATGTTTTGAAACTGAGCACAAAAATTTCAAGGGCCACCTTACTAATAGAATGTAAAAATCTCGTGGCTACAGAGGACCTAAAAAATAAAATAGGCTTGCTTATGTTGTTTGAAGATGGGTTACCAGACATGCATGAGAATAGTATGACCAAACTCTCTATCGCTATGGAAAGACTTTATTAGCAGAACATAAGGTCTAAAGTTGCATTCTCCAATATGGTAGGCACTAGCCATATATAGCTAATTAAATTCACATTTTAATTAATTAAAATGCTTTTTTAAATAAAATTCAGTTCTTCAGTCTCTTGAGCCACATTTAAAATACTCAATAGCCTCATGAGGTAGTGTCTACTAGATATAACAGACAGAGCAATTTCCATTGTTCCAGAAACTTCTATTGTGGAGCACTGGTCTAAACAATAGCACAGGCGATTAGTTTCTTGATTAATACTGTCAACCTTTATTATTATTCATTATTAATAAATATCTTATTAATTGAAATTAACATTTGACATTCAGAAGTGGTATCCAAATAAGTATAACAGATGCACAACTTATAGCAAAAGAATATATAGGAAAAGCGTATATCAAGGCTCTATATTGTAATCCTGCTTATTTCATTTATATGAGGAGTATATAATGGAAATGCCAGACTACATGAAGCCCAAGCTGGAATGAAGATTGCCGGGAGAAATATCAATAACCTCAGATATGCACATATCACCCTAATGGCAGAAGGCAAAGAGGAACTAAAGAACCTAAAAATAAAGTCTGTCACTGTTTCCACTGTTTCCCCATCTATTTGCCATGAAGTGATGGGGAAACAGTGGAAACAGTGTCAGATTTTGTTTCTTGGGGCTCCAAAATCACTGCAGATGGCGACTGCAGCCATGAAATTAAAAGACGCCTACTCCTTGGAAGAAAAGTTATGACCAACCTAGAGAGCTTATTAAAAAGCAGAGACATTACTTTGTCAACAAAGGTCCGTCTAGTCAAGGCTATGGTTTTTCCAGTGGTCATGTGTGGATGTAAGAGTTGGACTGTGAAGAAAGCTGAGCGCCAAAGAATTGATGCTTTTGAACTGTGGTGTTGGAGAAGACTCTTGAGAGTCCCTTGGACTGCAAGGAGGTCCAACCAATCCATTCTAAAGGAGATCAGCCCTGGGTGTTCTTTGGAAGAATGATG
>NW_011494706.1:7722730-7731412 GCF_000754665.1 Bison bison bison | reverse complement strand
TCATCGCTTTCTGCCATAAGGGTGGTGTCATCTGCGTATCTGAGGTCATTGATATTTCTCCCAGCAATCTTGATGCCAGCTTGTGCTTCATCCAGCTTGGCATTTCACATGATGTACTCTGCATATAAGTTAAATAAGCAGGGTGACAATATACAGCCTTGACGTACTCCTTTCCCGATTTGGAACCAGTCTGTTGTTCCATGTCCAGTTCTAACTATTGCTTCTTGACTTGTACACAGATTTCTTAGGAGGCAGGTCAGATGGTCTGGTATTCCTATCTCTTTCAGAATTTTCCACAGTTTATTGTGATCCACACAGTCAAAGTCTTTGGCATAGTCAATAAAGCAGAAATAGATGTTTTTCTGGAACTCTCTCACTTTTTCGATGATCCAGTGATGTTGGCAATTTGATCTCTAGTTCCTCTGCCTTTTCTAAAACCAGCTTGAACATCTGGAAGTTCATGGTTCATGTACTGTTGAAGCCTGGCTTGGAGAATTTTGAGCATTATTGTGCTAGCGTGTGAGATGAGTTGTGCAAACTACCGCAATTGTGCGGTAGTTTGAGCATTCTTTGGCATTGCCTTTCTTTGGGATTGGAATGAAAACTGACCTTTTCCAGTCCTGTGACTACTGCTGAGTTTTCCAAATTTGCTGGCATATTGAGTGCAGCACTTTTACACCATCATCTTTTAGGATTTGAAATAGCTCAACTGGAATTCCATCACCTCCACTAGCTTTGTTTGTAGTGATGTTTCCTAAGGCCCACTTGACTTCACATTCCAGGATGTCTGGCTCTAGGTGAGTGATCTCACCATCATGATTACCTGGGTTGTGAAGATCTTTTTTGAACAGTTCTTCTGTATATTCTTGTCACCTCTTCTTAACATCTTCTGCTTCTGTTAGGTCCCTACCATTTCTGTCCTTTATTGAGCCCATCTTTGCATGAAATGTTCCCTTGGTATCTCTAATTTTCTTGAAGAGATCTCTAGTCTTTCCCATTCTATTATTTTCCTCTATTTCTTTGCATTGATCACTGAGGAAGGCTTTCTTATATCTCCCTGCTATTCTTTGGAACTCTGCATTCAAATGGGTGTATCTTTCCTTTTCTCCTTTGCCTTTCACTTCTCTTCTTTTCATAGCTGTTTGTAAGGCCTCTTCATGCAACCATTTGGCCTTTTTGCATTTCTTTTTCTTGGGGATGGTCTCTATCACTGCCTCCTCTAGAATGTCACGAACCTCCGTCCACCGTTCTTCAGGCACTCGGTCTATCAGATCTTATCCCTTGACTCTATTTGTCACTTCCACTGTATAGTTGTAAGGAATTTGATTTAGGTCACACCTGAATGGTCTAACGGTTTTCCCTACTTCTTCAATTTAAGTCTGAATTTGCCAATAAGGAGTTCATGATCTGAGCCACAGTCAGCTCTGGTCTTGTTTTTGCTGACTGTATAGAGCTTCTCCATCATGGCAAATAGATGGGGGAAAATGGAAACAGTGACAGACTTTATTTTCTTGGGCTCCAAAATCACTGCAGATGGTGACTGCAGTCATGAAATTAAAAGACGCTTGCTCCTTGGAAGAAAAGTTATGACCAACCTGGACAGCATATTAAAAAGCAGAGACATCACTTTGCCAACAAAGGTCCCTTTAGTCAAGGCTATGGTTTTTCCAGCAGTTATGTATGGATGTGAAAGTTGGACCATAAAGAAGGCTGAGCTCTGAAGAATTGATGTTTTCCAACTGTGGTGATAGAGAAGACTCTTGAGAGTCCCTTGGACTGCAAGGAGATCCAACCAGTCCATCCTAAAGGAAATCAGTCCTGAATATTCACTGGAAGGACTGATGCTGAAGCTGAAGCTCCAAGACTTTGGCCACCTGATGCTGGGAAAGATTGAAGGTAGGAGCAGAAGGGGATGACAGAGGACAAAAAGGTTGGATGGCATCATCAATTCAGTGGACATGAGTTTAACTCAGGGAGACAGTGAAGGACTGGGAAGCCTGGCTTGCTGCAGTCCGTGGGGTAGCAAACAGTTTGACATGGCTGAGTGACTGAACAACAATATTGCAAATCATGTGAAACAACTGAGGTTAGGATTGAAGGTTAAAAGACATAAAAAGCACTACGTCCTGCAACTAGAGACGGGGGAAAAGCACAAAAGTAGGCTTAGGGAAACAAAAACAAAAATCAGAAAGGTGTAGGAGAAGCAGAGAAGCAGCAGCAGCTGGTGGAGGGCTGTGAAGGTAGGGGCTGGCATAGCAGCAGAGGACAACAGTGAAACCTCTGAAGAACTCCTGTTCCACCTCTGACCGCAGCATCACCACAGCTGACCACTGCCACCTTCTCGAAATATTCTGTTCTCCTAGGTTCCATGGCTCTGAGCAGCCCTAGTTTTTTCCCCCCACCTAACCTCAAAATTTGGAGAACCTCAGCCTGGATCTCACACTCTACTCTTTGCTTCTCCTCTAAACCATTATTAAGGATTTAAATATTATTTGTACACCATTGTCTCTGATAAAGCTGCAAAAAAAAGGAAATTAATTCTCTTCCAACCTCCATTCATATATTCAAATGGCTTATCTGGCATGCCTACCTGAAGTTCCCTCCAGCATTTTTTGTCTAGTTAAGGGCCTCTCATAAATACCAGTAAGCATTACATGGAGCACAGAGGAACTATTCACAACAGAAAGTCTGCAGGTTGCTTGATTCTCTTGTCCTCTAGTCATCCTGTGGGGAGGCTGCCCGGGCCAGTGAGGACCTGAACACACTGTGAGTACATCCTCCAGCAGAGCAATCCTGCCCCCTTCCACTACTGCACTTGGTTCTGTGGGTGCAAGCCCTATATTTGGGGCACCTGGTTCTCAAGAAACAGGTCTGCCAGTATTCAGAACAATCCTGGCATTCTTTGGGGGAGGGTAGTAGAGTGCAGCCTCTCCTACTCAGGGAAAAAGGAGCCAGGTCATTGCCAGCTAATTCACAGGGGTGACAAGGTTGTCTCTACATACGTTTCAAGTTTATCATGTCTAAAGCTGCATTCTTTATTCCCTCTATCTTAAACCCTTTCTTGCCCTCAACTTGTTTCATCTCAAAAGGTACAAACCCATCATTCAAACTAGAAGTCATAGGGTTATCCTAGAATTCCCCTTCTCCTTAATTCCTTACATCCAATGGACCACCAAGTTCTATACAGCTGTATTATCTACTATTGGCTGTCAGCCACATATGGCCACTGAGTACTTAAAATGGGGCTGGACCAAACTGAGACGTGCCTAAGTATAAAATACACATCAGATTTTGAAGACTTAGTACAAAAAAGAGAAAGGCAACTAATAACTTTTATATTGATTTTCTGTTCAAGTGATATTTTTAATATATTGGGTTAAATAAAATATATTATTAAAATTAATCTATTTCCTTTTACTTTTTTAATACGGTCATGAGAAATTTTTAAATATACATTTGGCTTACATTTGTGGCTCACATTATATTCCTATTGGATAGTGGTGCTATAGAGTCACCATCTACTGTCACCACACTGAAGGTTAGCACCTTCACCCCGGTCACCATCGTTTCTTGCCTGAACTACTACAATGGCCTTCTTATTAATCTTCATGCTTCTCCAATGGGTCCACTCTGATTCTCTTTAAGCTATAGAAATTATTTTTAAATGTAGATATTATTATACTTCTAAATATTATTTACCTGCTTACTCTCTCTCAGTGGTTTCTTATTGTCCTTAAAATCCAAGTTTCCTATCATACAGACTTTGAGGCCCTACATTTCACATGATTCTACCTCTCCATGTGCCTGTCCATCACTATCACATCTTCTAAAGCCACTCAGCAGGCACTCACTATTCTCCAGCTGTAGCCGGCATCCTTCAGTTCCAAAGACATACTAACTACCAGGGTCTTCACATCAACTGTTCCCTATGTCTGAAATATTCTGCACGGCTCTTTGGCTGTCTCCTCATTCAAGTCTCATCTTATATTCTCTATCCAAGAGCTCTGTTTCCTTCACTTTTCTCAATTTATTTTTAGTTATTTGCATGCTTAATGGCATTTCTCTCTTCCTCTGCTGGACTGTAAGCTCCATGACTGATAGAGCCAGGTCTGTTCAGCCTACCAGTGTTGATCAAGGAATTTATTTCAGGGGCAGTGTATAGAATATCTCAGAGTGCAGCTGCGGCTGCTGCTGCTAAGTCGCTTCAGTCGTGTCCAACTCTGTGTGACCCCATGGACTGCAGCCTACTAGACTCCTCCAACCATGGGATTTTCCAGGCAAGAGTACTGGAGTGGGGTACCATTGCCTTCTCTGATATCTCAGAGTAGGGGTTGGTTAAATGTGAAAAGATTAGAGGTTTAAAAAATGGGTCCAAGCATTGCCTAGAGAAGAATGTGCATGCTTAGTTGCTCAGTCGTGTCTGACTCTACAGACTCCACACACTGTAGCCCACCAGGCTCCTCTGTCCATGGGATTTTCCAGGAAAGAATACTGGAGTGGGTTGCCATTTCCTCCTCCAGGGGATATTCCAGATCCACAGATCAAACCTTCATCTCTTGTGTCTCTTGCATTGACAGGCTCATTCTTTACAACTGTGACACCTGGGAAGCCTTCTAGAGAAAAATATGTCAAAATTAAAGGTACTTGATACCAGAAGCTTCAATTCTGAATCATCTTTGGGAAAATTAGATTCAAATATATGATCTAGAAGTATTTAATGTCTTTTATATCTAAATAGTTCAATATTGGCCATGAAATCTAATCACTATTTTATCAGAATATTAATTTAACATAGGATTTGAAGATGATTCTCAAATAATACTTCTCCAAGTACTCCTCTTGCTTTCCTACCAGTCCTTTGATGACCTTTCCAGGAACTTCTGTCATACTGAGTGGAAACAATAAAGGATTCCTTCACCAAGCTCTGAACATATTTCACATGGTGACCTGACAAACTCAGACCAGGCCTCCTTGGAAGCCAGTTCTCTTCCCTTGTTGTTTTGTTGTTGTTTTAGTCACGAAGTCGTGTCCGACTCTTCACGTCCCCATGGACTGTAGCCCACCAGGCCCATCTGTCCAGGGGATTTCCCAGGCAAAAATACCGGAATGGGTTGCCATTTCCCTCTGTAGGGGATCTTCCCAACCCAGGGACTGAACTCATGTCTCCTGCATCGGCAGGCAGATGCTTTACCGCTGAGCCAAAAGGGAAGTCCCAGTTCTCTTCCCTATTGCTCTCACATGGCATATTCCCTTAACCACAGTGGAGCTGGGTGGTCAAGGCTCAAATTTATCTAAAAACAGATTATAAATGGTGTGTGATTAGAGAGAATGCGCATAGTACATTTATAAGAATGTTTAAAACAGTTACAATAATCCAGCATCAAACACAACAGTACATAATTAGTATTCAGCAAATATGTGTTAAGTTATTCATTTTATAGAAGAGAGATTATTTTTCACACATAATAATGCATATGCATAAGAAAGAAAAGACTAGAAAGTTATATACCAAAATATTATCAAGTGCTATCTCTGGAATATGCGGATTATAGGTACTTTGTGTGTTTTCCTGTATTGTCCAACATTGTGTAATTGTATGATTAGTATGCAATCAGGAAAAAATGTTATTTTTATAAACAAACCAATGAACTATCAAAGCTACTACTGCACTCTTCTAGGCTACCAAGGGCCTCAATTTTGGCAGAGACTTTGACTGTGGTAAATATATAAGTATTAGTCTGACTGGGAAAAGAAAGGAGAAGGGGTGAACTTATATTTCTGAGGGATCTAGTTGGTCAAGCCATTACGCGAGTGACTCCTCTGTTCACTGACTCTAGGGAAGAAAGTTGCAGAGTACAAAGCAAAGCTTATCAAATAGGTACTAACCAGCTGCAGAGGCAGGAAGAGAAAAAGCACCCTTCCCTGTATGATGACCATTCTGTTCTAGAGTTTGTTGTCGAGTTTCCAGATGCCAGGTAGAGTGTGGACCAGAATTCAACTTCATGAAGGTGTGATGCAGACAGTAAAGACATGAAAGACAGCATTTAACTGCAGAGATTTCAAACTCTTTTGTAGCTACCATAAAAATGTAGGGCATGCACTGTACATATGGTGCTTTATATAAAGGTGTTTTACTTTTATTTCCAATCCTACCATTCTCTTTTACACACTGATCCTCAAAACTAAAACTGTTCAGCCAATGAGAGTTATCAATGAAGTCATCAAAACAGCCTGGGAGACCCTGGAGCACACACATTTGCATATGCAGGGTCTTCTCAACAACACAGAAACCAAGAGTGGTTAATAATGTGTCTGTTATATAACAGTCTTACAACAAAATCTGATTTTCTCACTTCAGATGGAATCATTAAAATCTTTACTAAAAACAAATAAGCAAACAAACAAAAAAATCCTCAAGTTCCAAAAGAATGAAAGCTAACTAACCATATCAACTGCAATCATGTGGAGACCACACTACCTTATGTGAGGTTTTTTATACAGACATATAATAAACACCCCCCAAGTTCAAAGATGAAAATTAAACAAGAACAGAGGATCTGGCAGTACAACTGAAAAAGTTCAAAGACATCGCTGCATAATACTAAGAGCTGAGATTGTGTAACAAACAAGAAGAGAACTACAAACTCAGGTTAAAATGCAAAAAGTGCCCTAATCATATCATTTTGGAACTGCCTGAAACAACTGAACAGTAACATTTGCTTAAAAGGATAACCATTCAAGCAATATAGCTTTTGTATTCTTTTAAGCAAACATTAAACTATCAGGGGGAAAAACTGTATATGAGAGTATCAGTTTATTTCTTCCAGCTTGAGGCTGACAGAATCTACAAATGAAATGATCCCCTGCTAACTTTCTTGGTTTTTAAAGGATTCTTTACTTAGCTTGAATTATCAAGCCAGACTTACAGCTGACGTTAGAAAACTGTATAAGCCAAATTGCTGTCTACAGTTCCCCCTGCAGTTCATGAACTTCTGTGCACAAGTACACTCAGGATGACTAGGCCTTAGTTTTAGTTTTTTAACAGTAATTATTTTTAGGTATCAATTAAATATATAATCTATAGAACTTTGAATTATTTTAATGTATACACTCAGCTAAACTTTAATTCTGTGCATACATTATCACATTTTAGCTAAATTAACAAGCTTTAGTCAAGTGTATCATGCTTACATGAAATGCAGTCAGATATGGCTTTGGTCAGGAGAAAAAGTTATCCTGAAGAAGCTGAGCAAGTCTGTAAAGACACATTCCCATGTGCTGGGGAATAATGAGGACCCAAGTGCATACTTCTGCCAGACACTTCAGCTGATGCTCAGAGTGTAATGACAATCAGTATTCCCCATCTGCAAGAATGCAAAAAGGAAAGAATGCCCCTAACTTGGGTCCATCAACATGAATCAGCCATAGGCATACTTATGTCCTCTCCCTCTTGAACCTCCCTCCCTCCTCCTAACCCGTCTCACTCCTCTAGGTTGTCACAGTAATCTTTGATGTTCTGTTGTAATTGTTTTGTGGTGCCATGAATCATGCCCATATTAGGTGGTGAACTTAACTGATAAATGTTGTTTATGTTCTGACTATTCCATTGACCAGCTGACTCCCCTTCTCTTTCCCTCTCCTCAGGTCTCCTTATTTCCTGAGACACAATATTGAAATTAGGCCAATTAACAATACTACAATGGCCTCTAAGTATTCAAATGAAAGGAAGATTAACCTGTCTCTCACTTTAAATCCAAAGCTTAGAGAGGAAGACACAAGACAGACTGAATGCTAGGCCTCTTGCACCAACAGCTAAGCTGTGAATGCAAAGGAAATGTTCTTGAAAGCAATTAAATGTGATCCTCCAGTGAATACACAATGGACCAGAAAGTGACACAGCCTTATTGCTGATATGAAGAAAGTTTTAATGGTCTGGATAGATTATACCAGCCACAACATTCCTTTAGGCCAAAGCCTGGTTCAGAGCAAGACCCTAACTCAGTTCTAACTCAAAAAGGCTGCGAGAGGTGAGGAAGCTGCAGAAGAAAAGTTGGAAGTTAGCAGAGTTGGCTCACGAAGTTTAAGGGAAAAAAATGCTGTCTTTATAAAAGTGCAAAGTGAAGCAGCAAGAACTGATGTAGAAATTGCAGCAAGTTACTCAGAAGATCTAGCTGAGATAATTAATGAAGGTGACTGCACTAAACAACAGATTTTCAATGTGGATGGAACAGCCTTCTATTGGAAGAAATGCATTCTAGGACTTGCATAGCTAGAGAGAAGTCATTGCCTGGCTCCAAAACTTCAAAGGACAGGCTGACTCTCTTGTTTAGGGAATCATGCAGGTAATGACTTGAAGTTGAAGTTCATTTCTCATTCCAAAGATCCTATGGCTCTTCCGGATTATGGTCCATCTACCCTGACTGGTTCCAAATAGGAAAAGGAGTACGTCAAGGCTGTATATTGTCACCCTGCTTATTTAACTTATATGCAGAGTACATCATGAGAAATGCTGGGCTGGAAGAAACACAAGCTGGAATCAAGATTGCCGGAAGAAATATCAATAACCTCAGATATGCAGATGACACCACCCTGATGGCAGAAAGTGAAGAGGAACTCAAAAGCCTCTTGATGAAAGTGAAAGACAAGAGTGAAAAAGTTGGCTTAAAGCTCAACATTCAGAAC
>NW_011494706.1:7699137-7722386 GCF_000754665.1 Bison bison bison | reverse complement strand
GGAGGAGAAGGGGACAACAGAGGATGAGATGGCTGGATGGCATCACTGACTAGATGGACGTGAGTCTGAGTAAACTCCGGGAGTTGGTGATGGACAGGGAGGCCTGGCGTGCTGTGATTCATGAGGTCGCAAAGAGTCGGACACGACTGAGCGACTGAACTGAACTGAACTGTCCCTGCCTGTGCTCTCATAAATGGAACAACAAAGCTTGACAGCGCATCTGTTTACAACATGGTTTACTGAATATTTTAAGTCCACTGTTGAGATCTACTGCTCAGGAAAAAAGATTCTTTTCTAAATATTACTGCTCACTGACATTGCATTTGGTCTCCCAAGAGCTCTCACGGAGATGCACAGGCAATTAATGTTATTTTCTTGCTTGCTTATCACAACACCCGTTCTGCAGGCCATGGATCAAGCCATCATACATAGTGATTCATTCTAATATATCTGATTCTGATACATCTGAGCAAAGTAAAGCAAAAACTTTCTGGAAAAGATTCACCATTACTTTTAAGTGTAGTACAGCTGTATATATATATATTCTTTTTAATATTCTTTTCCATTATGGTTAATTACAGAATATTAAAGATTCAGCATTGTATTAATAGATGACATTAAGAATCTTCATAAAAAATAAAAAAAAATTTAAATTGAAAAAGAAGAAACTTTTTGATTCACAGGAAGAGGTCAAAATATCAACAGTAACAGCAGTTTGGAAAAGACTGACTCCAACACTCATGGATGACTTTGAGGGCTTCAAGACGTCAGTGGAGGAAGGAACTGCAGATGTGGTGGAAATAGATAGAGAACTAGGATTTGAAGTTGAGCCTGAAGATATGACTGAACTGCTGCAATCTCATAAAACTTTAATGGATGAGAAGTTGCTTCTTATGGATGTATAAAGAAAGTGGCTACTTGAGATGGAAAACTATTCTTGTGAAGATGCTGTGAAGGCTGTTAAAATGACAACAAAGAATTTAGTCTATTAAATAAACAGAATTTAGTCTATTACATAAAGCAGCAGACTGACTTAAATTTTGAAAGAACTTTGACTGTGGGTAAAATACTGTCAAACAGCATTACATGCAACAGAGAAATCATGAAATGAAAAGTCAATTCATGTACCAAACTCCATGTTTGTTGTCTTATTTTTTAAAAATTCCAGTCACCCCAACCTTCAGCAACCACCACTCTGATCGTCAGCAGCCATCAACATCCAGGTAAGATCCTCTGGGACTTCCCTGGAGGTCCAGTGGTTAAGACCTTGCCTTCCAAGGCAGAGGGTGTGGGTTTGATCCCTGGTTGGGAAGCTAATATCCCACATGCCTCGTGGCCAAAAAACCAGAACATAAGACAGAAACAATACTGCACAAATTTAAGATTTTACAATAGTGAAAGCCACTCGGTTGTGTCCAACTCTTTGCAACCCCAGGCCAGAATACTGGAGTGGATAGCCATTCCCTTCTCCAGGGGATCTTCCCAACCCAGGGACTGACCCAAGTCCATGGCCTGCATTGCAGGCAGATTCTTTACCAGCTGAGCCACCAAGGAAGCCCAGATTTCAACAATGGTCCACATCAAAAAAAACCTTTAAAAAAAAAAAAAGACCCTCCACCAGCAAAAAGATTGACTTGCTGTAGTCTCAGATGATGGTTAGCACTTTTTAGCAATTAAGCATTTTGAATTAAGGTATATATTGTTTTTTTAAGACAGCATGCTACTGCACACTTAATAGACTAGAGTATAAACATAACTTTCATATGTACTGGGAAACCAAGAAATTCCATGTGACACACCTGACTGCAATATTCACTTCACTGCAGTGATCCAGGACTGACTCCACAATAACCTCTAAGATATGCTTGTAATTCACTTTTTTTTTTTTTTTTACAAGAATTGACTCTTCCTCAGACTCAAACCTTAAGATAGGACATGTTTCAAACTATATATAAAAATAGATAAACAAGATCCAAATGTATAGCACAGGAACTATATTCAGTATCTTGTAATGAACTACAATGGAAAAGAATGTGAAAAGGTATATATTCTGAATCACTTCGTTGTACAACAGAAACATCATTCATCAACTATACTTCAAAAAATATTATATGTGCATGTATATGTGTATTATATAATTATACATATATTTATATATGTGTACTTATATAAGCTTAATCTTATATAAAATACTTAATTATATAATGCCTGACAGGCATTGCTCATTTGTTTCTACAAAGAATACAAAGGAAGTTGTCCCTCTCCCAACCCCCAAATAGGTACTGTATTTTACTTCTGTGCATCCCACACCCTCTTTGGCCACTGGCAACTGTCGTTGCTGTATCATCTCTCAAAAGTCCAGGTATAATCCTCATGACGAGCTGATGCCAATAAACTTTTATTTCCTCTGCCCACCTCCCTCAAGTTTCTTACAGACCTGTTAGAGACTTCAAACCAATTATCTCATAAAGAATTCCTAAACAAGTCAGAAAACAGGGACTTAAGGGGGTTTATATCCCCTTCTTCCTTCAAAGCCAGTAAAAATCCATCAAGTCCTTTCATCACATCACTCTGACCTCTTCTTTCCCCTCCCTCTTCCACTTTTAAGGACCCCTTTGATTACACTGAGCCCACCCAGATAATCTGGGATAAGCTCCCCATCCCAGGACTTAAACCATAAAATTTACTCCCAATCCTACTGCTGTATCTATACAATAGATTATTTTCCAACACATAAGAATGAAATACTGATACACAGCATAAGAATGAACCTTAGAAACATTATGTTAAGTGAAAGAAGCCAGTTACCAAAGGCCACATATTGTATGATTCCATTTATATGAAATGTTCAGAGTAGGCCAATTTGTAGAAAGATCAGTGGTTGCTTAGGGCTGGGAAGAAAATGGCAACCCACTCCAGTATTCTTGCCTGGGAAATCCCATGGACACAGGAGCCTGGTGGGCTTCAGTCCATGGGGTCACAAACGAGCTGGGCACAACTGAGCAACTAAACAGGGCTAGGAAAGCAGGAGGGGGATAATGGGGATTGAGTGCTAATGTGCACAGGATTTCCTTTTAAAGGGCATGAACACATTTTAAAGTTAGACTGCAGTGATTATTGCACAGCACAATGAATATTTTTAAAAGCTGCATACTTTGAATTGTATAATATGGGAATGATGTCTTTAAAATGCTACTGTAACTATTTATTCTGGCTACCACTGAACAGTTATTGTGTGCAAGAAACCTTAGAGGCCTTGTATCACCTGATTCTTAACTCTGGGAAGTCCATTTCTCATCTTATAGATGAGAAAATAGGTTCAGTAAAATTAAAATATTTACACAAAGTTACAGAGCTAATCAGGAACAGTGCCCAGATATATTTCTCTAAAGAAATGTCTCTAAAGTCCATGCTTTCTAAATTATGCCATGTTTGCCATCAAATAGTTTATTGGAAATAGTTGAGTATCATTTACATACAAATGGCCTTGAAAAAACAAGCATTTTGTTACTATCACTGGTGAGAATAAAATTTTTTGAGGTATCAATGATAAAAAATAAGGCTTAACACAGGGAATTATACCCATTATCTTGGTGTGTGTGTGTGTGTATCATATGTATCTATAATGGAGTATAATCTGAAAAAAAATAATATTGAATCATTATTCCGTGATCATGAAACTGAATACTGTAAAACAACTATATTTCAATAACAGAAAAAAATGCTTCAAAGGTTAAGCATCATTTGTTACTTAATTTAAAATCCGTACCTAGAAAACAAATGCCTCTGGAAAACAACTGAAAGTAATTACAGTCATACAATTGGTTCCTTCTCTTTCACTTTATGCAGAGCTAGACTGTGTATGTTTCAAGATACAGACACATGTCATTTTTGAAATTAATGCCTCTAGAAACTTTTAGCTCTTTATTTATATTAGTAGAAACACCAGCAAATTACAAATAAACAAAAACCATTTCTGTACATTCATTAAGCAAAAATATTCCTTTATTTAGACTTATATTTAGCTTTTTATCCGTATATTTACAGGAATTTACAAACAGTAACTTACTAGCCATTCCAGAAAGGTAAGTGGATGAAAAAAGTATGAGAGAAGAAATACAAATATGATACTAAAGGTATACTTCTTCACCTGAATTACTAAATTATCTACTTAATTGTTAGTCTGTTTGTTGGTGTAACAAATTATCACAAACTCAGTGGCTTAAAATAATGCAGATTTATTATCTTCCGGTTCTGCAGGTCTGAAGTTTGACAAGGGTCTCACTGGGCTAAACTCAAAGTCCTGACACGGCTGCCTCCCTTTCTGAGCCACTAGGGGAGAATGCTTCCTTGCCTTGTCCATTGTCTAGAGGCCACCTGCACTCCTTGGTTCATGTCCCCTTCCTCCTTCAAAGCCAGTAAAAGTGGGTCAAGTCCTTCTTCCATCACATCACTCTGACCTCTCCTTTTACCTCCCTCTTCACTTTTAAAGACCCTTGTGATTATACTGGGTCCAACCAGATAATCCAGGATAACCTCCCCAACCCAGGACCCCAAATTAAGGTTCTTAAATCATATCTGCAAAGTCCTTTTGTAATGTAACAAAACATATCCACAGGTTCTGGGAATTAAGACATTGAAATCTTTGGGTTAACTATTATTCTGCCTGTCACAGTTGCCCTTATCTTCAAAGAAATCAGGATATAGCCACAGTAAATTTAGCCTAAACTGGAGGAGCCATGAGGCATACTAACGATTTAAATGGAGTATGTAGAATTTGGGTGAAGAATTCCTCCTGTGTTGTCTTATTTCTACTGACACTGTATTCTGAAGATGAACTATAATTAGATACACAGAATAACAGGAGAAATAGGTTGCTATTCAAAACCATGATAAGAAATAGAACTATCCAAATCAATCTCTCAATTTTTAAACAGGAAGAGAAGCCAAAAAAACTTATTTTGCATTTTCTTTCTACACATTGTTCTGCCATAGCACTCAGCAATGACCATTAGTTACAATAGCCACAGCCTATATCATAAAATTGGATGTGGTACTATTAATAATTCAAACTACAGAAGAGGTAGCTGGGAAGACTATATACTTGGAAATACTGACAGTGAGTTTTTATGAACCTTTAAAATAAAATATCCAAAGGCACTTTACATTATGTATATGTGGTTAAGAATACAAATCTCTCCTTTTTGAAAGGTCCAAATTCAAAATGAATATCACTACATTAGAAGACTGACTTTTGCTTAATTCTCCAGGACAATGTTCTGCTCAATATATAACTTTTTCAATTTAGCATTATATCTTTTTTGACTCCAAGACAGAAGGCTGATGTTTGATGTACTCAAGTCATAGCCAACATTTACCAATTCTTTGATTCGACTTTTTAAAGTACTTATGCTTGAATCCAAAATCCGAGGATGTTTAATTATTTGTGAAATGTTAACTTTTTCTTCTATGAGGCAGTCTATTTTATCATTAAACTTTTTCTCTCCCAAGAAGATCATATCTGGATAGCTTAAAACAAACTTCCGTATCTCTTTTGCAGTACACCCAAGAGAAGAGAGTTTGTCTTTGATATTTCTGTAGCTTCTTCTCATACAGTCACTGGAAAGGTCTAGGATTTTAGCTCCTGGACCACATATCAGACTAAGCAGTTCCTCGTTGGTCAAGCAGAACGTGGACTGTAAAAATTCAATATTAGCCTTTATCCGTTTGGTGCTCTGAATTAAGATGAAAGGGTTTTTAAAAATTATCTTCCTGACAAAATCTGTGGGACCATTGTGACCCAACGACAAACAGATTTCTTGCAAAAATTCAACCATCTGTTTATTCAGATTAAGACTATTGGAGAAGGTACGCGGGGCATTGGTCAACAATCGACAAAGGTCTTTATGGGTCAATCCAACTGAGTAGAGGAACTTTATGTTATTCTCTAAGTTTAGGTTGTCACTGGACCGAAAAAAAGATTCAGGAGAACGTTCCAAAATATTTACAATTTCAAGGTCTGATGTCACAATTCTTCTCCACAGATCCCATCGATTTGAAAGACTTTCAGGTGTGCGAGTCATGGCTCGTGGGTATCTTGATATGATGCTAGCAATCACTTCTTTGCTGGCTCCTTTAGACAGAAGGAATGTCTGCAGGTCCTGCTCATTAGTATCTGTCCTGTTAAAAACTCCAGGCTGTCGCTTCCTTGCCATGTCAACATCTACTCCCATGGTAAGTAAGTTATTCAGCAGTTCTTCATTTTCCAAAGGTTCACTGTCTGCATTATCACATTTCTTACTGAAAGGCCTAAATGAAACTGATTTAAAGAGGATTTCTGTTGAAAATCGGATCATCCAACATCTTGAACCAAAGAGATAGTTACTTCTCACATACAAGAGTTTTCTTGGCACCATAATGGTCAGGTGGCCCAAACCTTTTGGAAAGCTGTATAAAACAACATATACAGTATTACACAAACAAACATGTTCAACAGCTGACAGATTATATCATGATCCTGTAGTGTGGTCATTTCTGTAAGAAAATACTAGAGATCCAGCTCTCCTGGTTCTGTGATAATCTCATCACCACACTCCCACTCCCTGGCTCACCATTCCAATTATCTGTGGGCCAGGGGCCACTTCTATTCTTAACATAAATAAAAGCAGCACACAGCAACAACACTGCCCCAGAATTATTCTTGCCTTTACTTGCTATTTGGTCCTGCCTGCATTGGCTACCCAAAACCGATTGCCCCTTTCTATCTCTGCTTTATCTAACTGCTTTCCAAAGCTTTGACTTATTTTTACTGATGCTTTCAATTCTGCCTTGTCTTCTAACTTCCCAGATTTTTGGCCTTGCATCTGCCCACAGATACCAGCCTTCTTTGCCTCTTATCACTTTTTGGTTATCAAACTCTAAATCTAGCCCTGAAAACCAACACTTCATACTATGTTATTTCCACCCTAAACACCTTTTTCTAGGTTCACGGTATTCTTTAAACCCATCCTTAATTCTTATCTTACATGGATCTCTAGTCAACAGCCCTGATCCCAATCTCCACGTCACTCAATTTACCCTGATGGGTTCACCCAATAACTCCAAACCAATTTTCACTTCATTATGACCCAGCTGGGATATTTCATACAGAGTCCACTACATGTGGAATTATACAGAGAAATGAGATGTACACATTTAAAAACTTACTTTTGCCATTCTCCTTCTTACCACCATTTTACAAAAGACTAACTCAGGGCTCTCTGCATCTGCTTCATAATACACATAACATTGGTCAAAAGATTAAAACCTTGACAACTCATTTTCCTGATCATTTAGAAATGGGGCATAAAATACATGAACTTATACATGATAATAATCATAGGTCCCTACTAAAATGAATATCTCTGTTTATAGGAAATATTTTAACAGAAAAGTTTCTGTCTTGCTATCCAAATTGTCAGATGATTTATGCTCCTAAGTTGCTTATGGTCATAACACTTTTTTGTAAAGTGCTGTACATGATACTTCACCAGTACTTTCTCCTTTTCAGACTATATAGCTGTGACAAACTGCTCTTAATTTCTAATTACTTACAATGGGCTTGAGATGCTGCTTTCAAGATCCATATAGGAAAAGCTCCTCTGTGCCTGTCCTTTTAAATACTCCAATTTAACAAGAACTTGGATTATGCCTACTGGCAGGAAACATTCTTATAACTCAGATAATCCATTAATCCTCAAAGAATTAGGAAAAGATTCCAAAACTACAGACTCAGGTAACATTCGAACAAAATGCAGGTCACTCACAAAGTAAACAGGAAACGGCAAAAGCGTGTTTTAGAGTGCCCTATACCCTGAGTTCATTATTCTTCATGTTTCATTATAACATATACTCTGTAACTACATAATCTTCCAAAAATACATGAAGACAGAAACTTAAAAATAAGACCCTCCTAATTAAAGAATGAGGCTTTACCTTGCCCAGCTCAAAACCCTGTTCTGTTCCAGATGCTCAGGGTGACCTCTACTGGATAAAGGGACAGAACACTGACAGCTCTAGATACAACCAGGGCTTTCCAAAGAGTGGGTGTGAGATGATCCAATGGGATGCAGGAACAATACAGTACAGCTCCAATTTATATTTGTCTTGGCCTTTTAAAATTTCTACTTTTTACATGTTTCATAATTATACAATATATTAACAATAGTACCATAAGACATGCATATAACTAGTCAATAAATATACATATATTGGAGGTGTATTTATAGACCTTTTTTAAAATTAAGATTGTATATGATCAAAAATGTCTAAGACTACTGCTTTAGACCACACTCTACTCTTGAGAAACAGAGCTGAATGAGTCACAGCAAGTTCAAAAGAAATTTCTGTTGATGACAAATTCAGAGGAAAAATATATGCCAAGTATCTGAACAAAAGACTAAGAAATTAAGACTTCTGGATGTATTATAGGTGGACTTGTCTTTGTGTATAATTCATTCACCATGGACATACCTTTCACACAAATAAACAAGTCCAAAACCAACCTGAGCATCTTTCCCAGCCCCCAAACAAACAAGCCCTCCTCTAATTAATGAAATCACCATTACTCTCCTAATAATTACTCATAATAAAAAATGTGAAAGTAAGCTTTGCTTTTTTTTCTCATCCTCGAACCCACAGTCATTCATTCATGTAGACTCTGCTTCTTCAGTATCTCTGAAATCCAATCTCTCTACTCTTCGCAAATTCTCTCACTCAGACTATCAGTCGCTTAACTCGTTTCTCTAAACGAGTCACTCAAAAGTGTCCCCCACAGAACACTTATGAAACAAAGATGTGGTCATGTCCCTCACGCCCTGATTAAGACACCTCTGTAGCTCTCCCCTGGAAGGTAAAATCTTCAGACTGACCTTTCTAGCTATCTCCTCTATTCTGCAATCTCACAATGAAACACCATTGCCTATTAAGTCTCTGGTCCTAGACATCCTTGACCATTCTTGTCTTCCTGCCTTTTTAAACCCACTCTTTTTTAACGTCCATTTAACGTCTTTTAAAACTCCATTTTAACGTCCCATGATCACCTGGACCTAAAATGGTATTCCTCTTAAGATGGGGTATTCGTCTTCCAGTCCGTCACCTCTGACCCAGTTCCCTAATGGGGGTTAGGCCAGTGCTCCTCAGTCATTAATATACCTGCAAATCATCTGGGGAATCTCATTAAAATTCAGTTGACTTGACAGGTGTGGGGCGTGGTCCGAGATTTGCTCCAGGTAATTCTGCTGCCACAGTCCAGAAACCACACTTTGGATAACAAGGAATTAAGCAGGTATCATAGTAATCAAGGCTATGGTTTTTCCTGTGGTCATGTATGGATGTGAGGGTTGGCCTGTGAAGAAGGCTGAGCACTGAAGAATTGATGCAAAAAAAACAAAAAAAACCCACTCTGTCTTTCAGAAAGGCTCATCCTCCTAAATCTATCCATAGTACAAGATTCCATTCAAACAGTATTTTCCCACAACTCTTCAACTTAACAATTACTTCAAGGTGAAGTGAATCATTTGTTTTATAGTAATTCATTACTAAGGAGCCTAAAATTAAGTATTCTATTTAAACAGGAAAAAACTGAACTGGCCACAAAAATTTGGTTTTGATTACAATATCATACATGAAAAAATTGGCCCCCCCCCCCCAATATCAATAGTATGAACAGGATCAGCTAAACCTAAAAACGATGGTAACTAACATTAACAACTGGTAAACATAGGAAAAAATAAGAATTCTAAATATCACTGTAGGAAGGGAACTTGGTACTGTCTATTGTATCTTTCAACCCAGCATTTCTACTTCTTGAAGATCATCCAAAGGAAATGAAAGACAAGAATGCACATTTGTTACTTCACAGGAAAAAAAAAAAAGATGATTATAATAGTTTGTGGGAGTAAAAAAAGAAGGAACCCAAATGGCCACCAAGAGTAGAATGATTAATAAATAGTGGTACATCAATACAATGAGGCTTCCCTGGTGGCTCAGACAGTAAAAAACTTGCCTGCAATGCAGGAGACCTGGGTTCAATCACTGGGTGGGGAAGATCCCCTGGAGAAGGGAATGGCTACCCACTCCAGTATTCTTGCCTGGAGAATTCCATGGACAGAGGAGCCTGGTGGGCAACAGTACATGAAGTCACAAAGAGTCCCACAAGACTGAGTGACTAACACACATCAATATAACATTACACAGCCTACTCTTTAAAAGGAGGCAGATCTAACACAATAAAAATATGTCCTAAGCGTTGTAAGTGGCAAATTGCTTAAGAGTATGGCTAGTATAATATCACTGACATGAAAAGGGGAGAGGGACATACATACACAGAGAAGGGATAAAAATAGGGTAAGTTGTTTTTCAGGTTTCAACACAAAAAAAGTTAAACCTGATAAATATCAATGTTATTTTACTCTTTTAGCACCCAATCTCCCTTCAAAATAATCTATTACACCTAGTATGGTGAATAAATATTTAAGCAGCCTAATGCAAGTAGTATCAACTGACTCAATCTATAAATTTCAAAAATAATATTTTAAGTTATTTCCATCTGTCTCTCAAACTGACGTTTTTAATTATCAAAGCCATTATTCCAAGCATTAAAAGTCAAAGTTAACAAATACATGGAAAACCTCTGTACTTGTGAGGTCTAAGGGATAAAAGTGGGTTTATGTGCCCCTCTGCTCCACAATTCCCCGGACAAGGGGGCTTTTGATGGAAATGGGTAACCTCTGGTTACAGGGTACTGCGTTCCAGTTAGTCTTTTGACAAAACGAGCTAAGTTTGAACATCTTTACAGAAATGCATTTCTCACCTCATCTGTCTTAAGGAAAAAGGACTTTGCGTTCCTCCAGAAAAGCAGGAAAACAGTTGTCCCTAGAAACGGAAAAAAATAAAGGAAGGAGGACACAATGTTGTCAGGACTCCGTTAATATAGAAAAAAAGAGATCAATCTCATTTAACAGTGCATACTGTTTTCGTAAAATGCATAATCTTCAGCATACTAAGCATCTCTCAGAGATATTGAGAAGAAAATGCTAAGTACAAGCCCGAGAATGAAGGGAAAAGGCAGCAGAATCACGAGCATAATTTGCAAAACCCAGAACTAACTGCTTCTCACACATTATCTTACTTAAAAGGTAGGCAACTTAAAAGATAGGCATTATTCCTAAAATTACAAAATGAGAAAAAGCGCCGAGCTCCCTTACTAGCTTGACTTAGTTGGTGGAAGCAAGGTTCGAACCTACGCGAGTCTGTAACTCAAAAACTCTACGGGTATTTCTACGGGTTCCATTTCGTGGGTTCTTCCGTCCCTTGTCCTCCGACAAAGAAAGTGAGCCAGCGACTGCGCGGGAATGGGACTCAGTTACACATCACAGCCACCCAGACCTGCTTCTAAAAAGAAAAAGCACAGCAGCAGCAAGTCACCAACCTCAACCTGGAATAAAACAGGGCACGGGGAAAAGCCTTTCCTGGCACCTCTGCAGTCTCGCGAGAAACAGAGGGACGTAAGTGGACGGAAATAACTTCCGGCGATGAGATGCGCACAGAGATGACGTCACGCGTCTGGACCCTCCTCTCCTTCGCGGCTGCGCGAAGCCTTTCACAGCCTGACGCTGGGTCCCGGCAGGGGGCAGCAGAAGACCGCGGTGAGCGCCTCTGGGAGTATTTCAGGGGGCGGAATGGGACTCGGAGCCTTCCAGCCACGCAGCCAGAGGCTCTGACTTGCTGCTAGAAAGCGACATGCAATGGGAAAATCATTATATACATGAATTTTGCAGCGTGATAGGTTGATTACGCTTATTTATGTGATTAACATGATGTAGATGAACACTTCAGCGTTTCATTTCAGTTCTGTTCAGTCGCTCAGTCATGTCCAATACTGAGACCACATCGACTGCAGCATGCCAGGCCTCCCTGTCCATCACCAACTCCCAGAGTTTACTCAAACTCATGTCCTTTGAGTCGGTGATGCCATCCAACCATTTCATCCTCTGCCGTCCCCTTCTCCTCCCGCCTTCAATATTTCCAAGCGTCAGGGTCTGTTCAAATGAGTCAGTTCTTCGCATCAGGTGGCCAAAGTATTGGAGCTTCAGCTTCAACATAAGTCCTTCCAATGAATATTCGGGGCTGATTTCCTTTAGGAAGGACTGGTTGGATCTCCTTGCAGTCCAAAAGACTCTCTAGAGTCTTCTTCAGCACCCCAGTTCAAAAGCATCAATTCTTCGATGCTCAGATTTCTTTGTAGTCCAACTGTCACATCCATACATGGCTACTGGAAAACCCATAGCCTTGACTAGATGGACCTTTGTTGACAATGTCTCTGCTTTTTAATATGCTGTCTAGGTTGGTCATAATTTTTCTTCTAAGTCTCTAAGGCCCTTTCAACATTGAATTCTATGATTCTGATTGTTTAATTTTCATCAGAACAGAAAGCAGCTACTTAACGAAGCCTCCCCTAGATTAGTACTACAAGTGTAGATAAGATACCAGAGGAAGAAGTGAAAGGAGAAATGTCAAAGTTTGTACTTAAATCCTTTTGTACAGGGAAACACATGTGAACAGCCACCCCGCCCCACCCGGCCCCCCAGCCCCATTTTCGTTGATGAGCTACTTGGTAAATCCTGAAGAGCTACTTGGTAAATCACTAGTACTAATTCAGTCAGCCTTCAGGCCCAGGAGCAATTCTAGAGTGCTTCAAGTGCTTGCAATGCAAATTACTTATGTTCTTTTGAAACTGTAATGAATTTAGGCTATTTAAATTAAAGTGTGGGGATTTCCCTGGTGGTTCAGTGGTTAAGACTTAGCTTTCCCAATGGAGGGGTCACAGATTTGATCCCTAATCTGGAAGCAAAGATCCCTCAAGGCGAAGCCAAAAAATAAATAATAAAAAATTTTAAATGAGTAGAAGTTTCAATAGGAAGTTAATTTCTGCAACCAGTGCACTTTTGTCCCCTGGGGAGGTGTCACCTTAAACCTTTGTGGTCCTGTCAGTCTCACTATTAACCCTAAAAGAGGGATTATACAGAGGCTAATGAGATAATCATCAGACTGCCACTTTCTTCTGAAGGAAGAAGATAAGTCCTTGGAAAAACGGAGAGTTGGGGAGACAGTTGATCCTAAATTCTACTGCAAGGAAGAATTTCCTGCATTCAGTTCAGTTCAGTTCAGTCACTCAGTCGTGTCCGACTCTTTGCGACCCCATGAATCACAGCACGCCAGGCCTCCCTATCCATCACCAACTCCCAGAGTTCACTCAAACTCACGTCCATCGGTCGTGATGCCATCCAGCCATCTCATCCTCTGTCGTCCCCTTCTCCTCCTGCCCCCAATCCCTCCCAGCATCAGAGTCTTTTCCAATGAGTCAACTCTTCGCATGAGGTGGCCAAAGTACTGGAGTTTCAGCTTCAGCATCATTCCTTCCAAAGAACACCCAGAGCTGATCTCCTTCAGAATGGACTGGTTGGATGTCCTTGCAGTCCAGGGGACTCTCAGGAGTCTTCTCCAACACCATTACCCTCTTCTATGTAGGAGCATAGTGGTAGAATTTTCTTCATCCCATTTCTGCACCAATAAACCAATTAATGTTTTATCTTCACTCTGTCCCTTAGGTGACTTATAGCTGTTTTGTTGTCATCACCTTATCTTGAATTAAC
Organism: Bison bison bison; assembly: GCF_000754665.1. NCBI lineage: Eukaryota > Metazoa > Chordata > Mammalia > Artiodactyla > Bovidae > Bison > Bison bison. The sequence continues at coordinate 7,708,692 of NW_011494706.1, read as the reverse complement.
ATTCAGTTTTATTGGTTTTTAAGCATAAAGATTTCCTTTTGGAACTTTGTTAATAATCAGTCTATCTGCTAAGTAAAACTATTTACCGCAGTTCCTCCAGGTTAAAAAAATTTTTTTTGTCCTGAAAAATTAGAAATGGTCTCTTTTTGTGAGTTTCTAAAATCTATTACTGCATGGAAGGAACTCCTGTATCCCAGTTAATATTTATTATTATATGTAAGTATATAAATTTATCTGTGTGTGTGTACTAAGTTGTTTCTGTCATATCTGATTCTTTGCAACTCCATGGACTGTAGCCCTCCAGGCTTCTCAGTCCATGGGGTTCTCCAGGCAAGCATACTGGAGGGGTTGCCATGCCCTTTTCCAGGGGATCTTCCCAACCCAGAGATCGAACCTGTGTCTGCTGTGACACCTGCATTGCTGGCAGTTTCTTTACCACTGAGCCATCAGGGAAGCCCATAAATTTATGTACATAAGTATATAAATATTATATCTTCAACCTATCTTACAATCTGAATGCAAAACAATAAAATCTTCTTTAGGAATTGTTAAACCTCAGACTTTAAGAAGAGCTTTGAGATTATGGAGCCACTGTCCTCTTCTTTTACAGATGAAACACTGAAACCCTCAGAGTAGAAGCCAGCAAGAAAATGCATGTCTTATACCTGCTTGATCAGTAAGTCTTCTGTGATCTATACGTCATGCTTTGTTGTTCAGTTCAGTTCAGTCGCTCAGTCGTGTCCGACTCTTTGCGACCCTATGAAGCACAGCACACCAGGCCTCCCAGGCCTCCCAGTCCATCACCAGCTCCTGGAGTTTACCCAAACTCATGTCCATTGAGTCGGTGATGCCATCCAACCATCTCATTCTCTGTTGACCCCTTCTCCTCCTGCCTTCAATCTTTCCCAGTATCAGGGTCTTTTCAAATGAGTCAGTTCTTTGTATCAGGTGGCCAAAGTATTGGAGTTTCAGCTTCAACATCAGTCCTTCCAATGAACACTCAGGACTGATCCCCTCCTGGATGATGGACTGGTTGGATCTCCTTGCAGCCCAAGGGGCTCTCAAGAGTCTTCTCCAACACCACAGTTCAAAAGCATGAATTCTTCTGCGTTCAGCTTTCTTTATAGTTCAACTCTCACATCCATACATGACTACTGGAAAAACCATAGCCTTGACTAGGTGTACCTTTGTTGACAAAGTAATGTCTCTCGTAGGAACTTAGATTATCAAAGATTATTTCAGACTTAAGCAACACCATGGTTTGTTTTCAGTGATGTCTTATAGAGATTAGTTCTTCTGAGAATAAGTTCCATATTTCATATCTTAAATGCATATTATAAAATTCTGAATAAGAAAAATATAATAATGGTTGGATAAGAATGGTGTATTATTGATTCATTTTTTCCTTCTCATATTTTTGCAAAGAGGTTTACTCATTAAGGATTAAAAATATTTTCAAATCCCCAAAACATTGTCATTACCTCCAGTAGGAGAAATGACTTGGTTGCCATTGGCATTGTGTTAGAATGGAATTTTTAAATACCTTGCTTGTGTTTTATTCATTATTCACTATACCCCCTACCCTGTTTTCAGAATGGGGGGATATGGTGAAAATCAAGACTAAGCCCTGCCCTCCTGGACTTTATTTACAAGGTAGGTCTCATTCTCAGCCTGAATGTCTGCTCATCTACATGCTTCCCCAAGATCACAGGTGACCCAAGGCTCTACTGCTGCTGCTGCTGCTGCTGCTAAGTCTCTTCAGTCGTGTCCAACTCTGTGCGATCCCACAGACGGCAGCCCACCAGGCTCCCCTGTCCCTGGGATTCTCCAGGCAAGAACACTGGAGTGGGTTGCCATTTCCTTCTCCAATGCATGAGAGTGAAAAGTGAAAGTGAAGTCACTCAGTCATGTCCAACTCTTAACGACCCCGTGGACTGTAGCCCACCAGGCTCCTCCATCCATGGGATTTTCCAGGCAAGAGTACGGGAGTGGAGTGCCATTGCCTTCTCTGAAGGCTCTACTAAAATGATGTAATTAAGAAAAGAAAGTGTGTTGGAATCACTAGGAACTGTGTGTAGGACACCAGTGGCAGGGAGTAAGCAATGATGAAGGAACAGAGAGGAAAGGGAATGAGGTGAAGTAGTAGCATGATAGAAGAGAATTTTTCCTAGAAACTGTTCTAAAGTTTTCATCTTTCTGAATTTTTATAAAGGCTAAAGTAACTCAATTTTTAAGTCAAATTTATATTGTCATATATCTCTTTTTGCAGTTCTCTTCCTTTTCTGCAACCATGGCAATATAAGATCATATATGTGTTTCTTTTTTAAAATAGGAGTATAGCCAAAGAATTTTCAACCTACCACACAATTGCACTCATCTCACATGCTAGCACAATAATGCTCAAAATTCTCCAAGCGAGGCTTCAACAGTACATGCACTCTGAACTTCCAGATGTACAAGCTGGATTTACAAAAGGCAGAGGAACCAGAGATCAGATTGCCAATGTTGTTGGATCACCAAAAAAGCAAGGGAGTTCCAGAAAAATATCTACTTCTTCTTTATTGATTATGCCAAAGACTTTGACTGTGTAGATCACAACAAACGATGGAAAATTCTTCAAGAGATGGGAATACCAGCCCACCTTACCTGCCTCCTGAGAAACCTGTATGCAGGTCAAGAAGCAACAGTTCAAACTGGACATGGAACAACAGACTGGTTCCAAATAGGGAAAGGAGTACATCAAGGCTGTACATTGACATCCTGCTCATTTAACTTATATGTAGAATTGCCGGGAGAAATATCAATAACCTCAGATATGCAGATGACACCACCCTTATGGCAGAAAGCAAAGAGAAACTAAAGAACCTCTTGATGAAAGTGAAAGAGGAGAGTGAAAAAGTTGGCTTAAAGCTCAACATTCAGAAAACTAAGATCATGGTATCTGGTCCCATTACTTCATGGCAAATAAATGGGGAAACTGTGAAAACAGTGTCAAGTTTATTTTCTTGGGCTCCAAAATCACTTCAGATGGTGACTGCAGCCATGAAATTAAAAGATGCTTACTCCTTGGAAGGAAAGTTATGACCAATCTAGACAGCATGTTAAAAAAAGGAGAGACGTTATTTTGCCAACAAAGGTCCGTCTAGTCAAAGTTATAACTTTTCCAGTAGTCATGTATGGATGTGAGATTTGAACTATAAAGAAAGCTGAGTGCTGAAAAATTGATGTTTTTGAACTGTGGTGTTGGAAAAAACTCTTGAGAGTCCCTTGGACTGCAAAGAGATCAAACCAGTCAATCCTGAAGGAAATCAGTCCTCAATATTCATTGGAAGGACTGATGCTGAAGCTGAAACTCCAATACTTAGGACACCTGATGCAAAGAAATGACTCATTGGGAAAGACCCTGATGCTGGGAAAGATTGAAGGTGGGAGGAGAAGGGGACGATAGAGGATGAGATGGTTGAGTGGCATCACCAACTCAATGGACATGAGTTTGAGCAAGCTCTGGGAGTTGGTGGTGGACAGGGAAGCCTGGCATGCTGCAGTCCATGGGGTCTCAAGGAGTCAGACACGACTGAGCAACTGAACTGAACTGATAGTTACTTTACAATGTTGTGTTAATCTCCGTGCTACAACGAGATGAATCATCTACATGTATACATATATCCCCTCCCTCTTGGAACTCCCTCCCACCCTGCACTCCTCCTATCCTACCGTCTATGACATCACAGAGCACAGAGCTGAACTCCCTGTGGTACACAGCTGGTTCCCATTAGCTACCTATTTTACACATGGTAGTGTATATATGTCAATCCCAATCTCCAAATCATTGCACCCAGCCACCCTTCCCCCCTTATATGTGTTTTTAAGTGACCTTACTTGGGGTGGGGATCAAATTTGCAAGATTGAATGGATCTCTCCTTCCCTGGCCTCCTTTTTATTTGAAAGCTTGTTGCAGGCAAAGGACAGACTCTGGAGCCCTCCTTCCACAGGTTGTACTTAGACACTCAGGACATATGTTGAAAGTCAAGTACAAATGTAGTATCTGTGATGTATTCAGAAGCACCTCTGCCCTTTTATAAATAAAGTTGTTTGTTTGCTCTTGTTTGGGGTATTTTTTGTTGTTGTTGTTTTGTTACTACGCCCAAAGTACCTGCCTGACCAGCTCTGCCCAGGAAGTGTCCTTAGTTTTTCATGCAAATGGACTTCTAGCAAAACCACAAGCCTTTGGTTGACCACTCATGTTTGAATCTCAGAAAATCTGACTGAGGTCAGAGAGGAAGTGGTCATCAGTTCCCCCTCCCCCTACCCAATGAAACTGCACCCACAGACTCCTGGACTCAGTGGACAAATGGATCACCCACACCACATCAACTTCGCAGAAAGATTGCCAGCTGCCTACATGTCTCACTTGAGGGCCTTCAGAGGAACAGCAGGTCTCTACCCAGAACTCTCTTCCTCCATTCTCTTGCCTGGCATTGCCTGAAAACCAAAGAAAAATCTACAAAGCTTAAGGCTGAGTAAACCAGTAAACTTACCCACATAGTCACAGGTGGTTAATATTCTTTGTTTGCAAACAAACAAACAAAAGAGCTAGCTTAATTTCCTTCCTTTGCAGAACAGTTGTTTTTAATAACGTTAGAGTTATACAGAGTTCCTGCTGGCAACTTTATTTCTCTGAAATGTGCCTAACCAGAATCTAGAAAGACTTCATCAATAAGTGCTCCCACTTCCAGGCTAATTACCTCAAGGGTCTGTGGCAAGGAACTGTATACTTAGCCTGGCAAAGTTGCTGATTCCAGACCTGATATTGAAATGGGAATCTGAGTTCTTGTTCACAGAGCCAAAGAATGAACTTTACGATCACGCAGACACTCATGGTAGTAAACATGCAGAATTTATTTTAGAGAAATGAGAAGTGCAGAGCTCTCAGGATAGACACTGAGACGGGGTGAAGTGCCCCGAAGGCAGGAATTACAGCAGTTTATATCTTTTCCAGTATTGATCTGTTTGTTTTTGGTTAACGTGGGTCCCTGACATATATGTAATTTCTAACCAATCGTTTTAAAGTCAACTATGTCTAGTTTGAATTTTTTTTTATTTTTTATAATTTGCTTTTATTTTTGATCCCCAAGTCCTTGACTTTTTATTAGACATTGAGTTGCCATCCCATGACCCTTTCTAATGACCCCAGGCCATTGTTCAAGGACCAGATGTATGGGGTAAGAGTTAAAGGTCTACCTGGTGTTTTTCTTCTTGATAAGTTGGACAGCAGTTAACAATTGTCCTGTCTTGGGTCTGGATGTTTTATTACCTACTAGATTAGAGACGTATTTCTCTGAATGCCTGGAAACTGAAACAACAAGTATAAACTTTAGGTTAATGGAGCAAGATATTTGTATGGGAGAAAAATTTGACATTTTAAAAAAGAACCAAGGTCCCAGCCCTACACTAGCTGCCTAACAATTTGTACCTCCATATGATCCTGGGTTCTCAAGGTAGTTAGACTGCGACCATCACCAGAAAAGAAACACCATAATACTTGAGATTCCACTCAGTCTGGTGAGTTTAACAACCTTTTGGGTTGTTTGATCCTGCAGTACTCTGCCTTAAATTACCATGAGGCAGTTCTTCATCACTGGTAGAAAATGTTACATTACTGCAGAGCAGGGGAGCAAATATTCACAAGATGGAATAAAACCCGCTTTTTCCGAAATTATCTTCCTTCCTATTTACAGTCTATCTTTAAATTCCATCTTTAAAGATTTATTCCTTGGTATTTATAGCATGACAATTTTAAATCAGAAACGTATTTGAAAGGGAAAACAAACTAAGCCAACAGTCAGCAACCAGCAACCAGTTCCTCTGGTTCTGCCAGCTGCACATGCTCTCTCATAAACCCAGAACAACCTTGAATTCTGCTGAAGTAAACCATGTCACCTGAAAACATGAATGAGCAAAATGGACTTCACTGCAGATTTTGTCCAAGGGGTTACTTACCACACCACACAGAAAAACAACTTTCAGATCTGTTGTTGGAGAGCCTGGCTCACATTTTCTTCCTACTGGATGGTCTTCAGGACTTCAAACTCCTCTCCCCACTATTTCACCCAAAGTCAGCAGTGCTCCAGGCCCATCTTCAGATCCAAACCCACATGAGGCTCAGTGAAATAAAATCCCACCTAGGTAACAGATCCTAGTCTTCTTAGTAGTGAAGAGGGATTCAAAATAGCAGATCATATTAAATCACGTCTTTAATAGTTAACAGTTATTGAATAGTTATTAAGTGTAAGGTCTTGTTAACCCTGCAAAGCATATTTTGTTATTCCTACTTTACAATTAAGAAAAGGGAGACATGAAGTGGTTAAATAAGTAGCCCCATATCACACACCCAGGAAGTAGGAACCAGAAATCAGATCCAGGCTATTGACACCAAGACTGAGCTCTTAATAATTAAATTCTATTAACCTCTATGGCTTACTCGCTCAGTTGTGTCCAACTCTTTGCTACCCCATGAACTGTAACCCGCCAGGCTCCTCTGTCTATAAGATTTTCCAGGCAAGAATACTGGAATGGGTAGCCATTTCCTTCTCCAGGGGATCTACCTGACCCAGGGATTGAACCCCAGGTCTCCCGCATTGCAGGCAGATTCTTCACCAACTGAGCCACCAGGGAAGCCCTATTAACCTCTATAGCACCTAATAAATGCCTTCCCTAGTAAGTGAATAAAAATGTTGATTGAATAAAATTACTTATATTTCTAAGATGATCAGAAATATTCTAGCTCCTTATAGCTATTTTTTTCAGCTGCAAAAATTTATTTTTCTTCGTGAAATACCAAAATAATCCACCATAAAAAAGACTACATTATCTTAAATGAAAATGAAAATTGTGAGTATATTGCAATTGTTTGCTAGTTTTATTTTTCCAGCTTTATTGAAGTATAACTGACAAATTAAAGTTGAGTATATATAAGGTATACAACACAATCATTCAATGTACCTATCCATTGTGAAATGATTACCACAATCAAGCTAATTAACACATCCTTCACCTCACATCGTTACTATTATGTATGGGGTGAGAACACATAAGATCTATGCTCAGCAAATTTTAAGTATACAGTACAGTATTATTAACTATAACCTCCTTGTTGTACATTGATTCCCATAAATATCTAAAGCTTTCTGTCTGGTATTAAGTGAATGGATGAATAAATGAATGAATGAAGTGACTAATTTACTGACTAAGCAACTCAGCTTCCTCATCTAAAAATATTTTCTTTCAGTTGGTCTTTTGATATTTATGCATCACCAGGTGGGCACTAGAGAAACAAAGAAACTTAAGAAACACTCCTCGCCTTTATCAAGTCTAATGGAGACATTCATAGAAAAGTGTTGAACCAGATGACACTGAAGGTCCCTTCCTGCTATAGGCTTCTGTGAGTCTATTGAGTAGGAGGTTTGCACCCCATGCACTGAGCTGGTAGATTTATGATCACATGAAGATGGCCCACTCTTCCTCCCATCTTAAGCACTCAAATCAGTGAAAAGGAGATTTTAAATGACTGCTAACCTTGGCTAGATTTTGGGAAGGGGAAGTGGGTGCTGTCAAATAATCACCGAAGAGGTAACTTAGGGCTTCCTCTTCCCTGGTGGCTCAGAGAGTAGAGAATCTACCTACAATGCAGGAGACCTAGGTTCAATCCCTGGATAGGGAAGATCCCCTGAAGAAGGGAATGGCAACCCACACCAGTATTCTTGCCTGGAGAATTTCATGGACAGAGGAGCCTGATGGGCTGCAGTCCATGGGGTTGCAAAGAGTCGGACACCACTGAGCCATTAACACTTTCACTTTTCACTTTCACTAGGCAAAATAGCAAAGATGGGAAGTCTTACCTTACTGCCATCCAGCCTTCCTCACTGAGCTCCTGATTCCTGTATCTGCTGAACAGCTAGTACCTCCTGCTTCCACCTGACTCCCTTGCACCTCACTGCCACACTAGGCAAGCCAGCTGAGCATCAAGAGTACCCTTCTCCAAAGCTGCCTGTAGAACTTCTCTCTTCACCCTCACCTGTGAGCTGGACTCTTGAGCTTTTCACTTCTGTATCCCTCATAACCTGCTGTTGTCAATGCTAGCTGCACATTAGCATCCCCTCGGGAGCTTTTTAAGTATTCCAAAGCCCAGCTCTCCACCCCCAGGGATTCTGATTTAATTGGTTTGACGGGAAGCCCAGACATTGGTCTGGTTTTTTTGTTATGTTTAAAACCAGTTTTGGTTTTCAACGGATGATTCTAATGGATAGCCAAAATTGAGAACTTCTGTAGCTTTGAAACTGGAGATGCTTCATTTTTACCAGCAGGTTAAAGCCCCCTCTGGATGCTGGGACCAGTTCTGTTTCTAGCCAGGGAAAATTCAAGGAGCCTTAGGCTAGCAGCTCAGCAACTCAGAGCTTAATCCCATGGTGGCCTTGGCTCCCATTTCAGTAATTACAGGCTGTTGTTCCTTGTGATTGAGCCTCTGCCCCAAAGGAATATGGGGAATCAAAGAAGGGGCAACAGTTGCTGGGCAGGCAAAACAGTAGGTGTTGAGGCCTTCCCACTGTGTCTGCCTCCCTTCGCCTGCTCAAACCACTGTAACAGATTTGACCAGAATAAACAGTATCACTTAATGACAGGCACAGATAGGAAATTATCTGACCTAACATCACTCAGCCATGCCCATGTCAAGCTGCAGATTTTTCTCTTTATTTTACTACATCCTCCACTCTTAGTGATAATTTTTAATAATCTCTTGCCCAGAGACATCTCATCTTTAATCCCTTTTCCTTTATTCTCTCCCTGTCTTAACTTGAAACTGGTTATTTCAAGAATATTTTCCTCTCCCTTGATCCATTTTTACCTCCCCCACCACGACTATAACCATGCCTAAGCAAAAGACTATTATCAGTGGTGTATTTAAACCAGAAAAAAAAAGAGAAGTGACATTTCAAAGTGAATTTTTTTTTGGGGGGTGTAAAAAGAAAGAACAAGCTCTAGAGTTCCTAAAAGCACTAATAAAAGCTCTTCACAATTCTCACAAGAGCCTGTATTCTTTTTACTCTCCTCTAAAGAAAATTTTTCTTCAGACACCAGCATTCAACATAAGTCATTTTTAATTGGTGTGTTGTTTTCTCTTTTGCTACTTGCTTCACTTGTACGCAGGTCAGGAAGCAACAATTGGAACTGGACATGGAACAACAGACTGGTTTCAAATCAGGAAAGGAGTATATCACCCTGCATATTGTCACCCTGCTTATTTAACTTATATGCAGAGTACATCATGAGAAACGCGGGGCTGGATGAAGTGCAAGCTGGAATCAGGATTGCCAGGAGAAATATCAGTAATCTCAGATATGCAGATGACACCACCCTGATGGCAGAAAGCAAAGAGAAACTAAAGAGCCTCTTGATGAAAGTGAAAGAGGAGAGTGAAAAAGTTGGCTTAAAGCTCAACATTCAGAAAACTAAGATCATGGCATCTGGTCCCATCACTTCATGGCAAATAGATTGGGA
>NW_011494706.1:7682413-7699037 GCF_000754665.1 Bison bison bison | reverse complement strand
ATTCATTGGAAGGACTGATGCTGAAGCAGGGAGGTGATGGACAGGGAGGCCTGGCATGCTTCAGTTCATGGGGTCTCAAAGAGGCAGACATGACTGAGAGACTGAACTAAGTGAACTGAACTTGTCTCACAGCTATTTGGGGTTTTACTACTTTTTTAACACTTCATTTTATAGACTCGTTCCAGAACATTAGCACCACCTATAATATTGTCTTAATTGAAAATTCTACTCTGGTACTAAAGTTTTGAAACCCAACTCATCTCTGAACCAAGGACCACATGAATGTAAATATCTAGCACCATGATGGAGGTTCCCTTCTCTAAGTAGTCTGCTTTTCCAGTGTCACAGGGGACAGGCCTTCAGGTTTGACAAAGGACAGGAATGAACATGAGGGCAGAGTTTATTGGCATCTGTTTCTGTTGGTAAGATTGATGACTTCCCAGCCATCAGTGACATGGAGAAAGTTAGTCTCTTCTTCAGCCCACGAGAAGTGCTAAAAATCATTTTCCTAGTACCAAGGAGTTTCATAACACACCATTCTTTGTACCCAGTTAATTACGGTGACGATCTAAAGAAGCAATCCCTATTGTAAGGTTTAGAACAATTCTCAGAAAAAGTACTTTTTAAAATTCACATATTTGTCTAGCTAAAGATAAGTGCTCTAAAATATGTTCATTTTTCCTGGCATTAAATATAAACCTTAGCTTGATTCTGTTCTCTATTTTGATCAGGCACTGTGATTCTCTGTGAACATTAGCAAAAGATAAAAAAGGTAGAAAGAGAGAGAGAACTCTCAAATGTTTTAAAGCACATAAAACAATTAATTTTTTCTATTGTGTATTGAATTATGTGTTCCATATTGCCCTTGAGAATATCACAATCATGACTTATGATCTGTATGTATTTCTAGGACATATTTAAATTAGTCATTGTGAATCAGATAACCTAAGATCATTTAATTAATTACCTGCATTACCTAACCTCTACTTAAATTTCTTCTCTAGACATATTACTCCTACAGACTAAATTATTCATCTCACCAAACTTTCTAAGCTGACAAAACCACTTGCTTTCTAGCTTAGGTACTATTGTGAAAGCAAGTCTCAGTTCAACAAATACTTTCTCTTTTATTGAAAGATAATGGTAAAGAACCATCATGTCTAAAAATAGATACTTGGAGCTTAGAATCTGTCAGACCATATGTTGCACGACTCCAAGATCCAGGAAACAAAGGCATCCTTCTCCAGGGGGTATGTATTATTACTTTCTAGAGGATCGAGTATATTGACTGCACCGTCATTGAAACATACTTAGCAGAGAAGCAGATATGAATTCCTGGGGATGGTGGAGGGAAAACATTAGTTAATTGGCACTGCATGCATTTGTACCTGTGTTGTGAGAATGCATATGATGATGCAAATATTTTTCTAGTGTTCTTGAGATTTAAGAAAATTACTTTTGTTCCTCATTGACAGTCATTGAAATAACCACAAATTATAGAATTTGAGGCAGTCTTCACCTCTAAGCAAGACAGCCTTTCATAGAACTTTATAAGATCTTTGTAATTCTTTTTCTATATTGAAATTTTAACATTTTTTTCTACTAGACATTATTTCATTATTTTAACCTTTAAAACTTCTTTTAAAACATGAGATAAGTTTTCAAACCTGTTGCCACGAATCTCTAAATATGTTTTACATATATGGTACACGTTTTATAGCATGTTACAAATTCTATATGGTGCAAACTCAACCATCTTCAGAGATTTAATTACAGTTTTATATTAGAATATCATTCTGAGACTGTATACATAGTACCTTGATGCAATTTGACCATTACTCAGTTTAGACTACAAACAATTCCAGCCTCCAAAGGGGGATTCTTTTATAATGATCAAATTTCCACTTCTCTTTAGACTGCAGAGGCCCAACTGCATTGCTGTATTTACAAAACCAAACACTTCTAAAATGTAAAGGTCAAGAGGCCCAAGTCTTCTCTAACTACTTAGAAACAATTGTGCTGGTAGTTATAAAGATACAAATGTCTGTTCTTTTTTAACAAAAGAACTTAAGTCCTCTTCAGTGATGGGAAGTTATAGAAGAGGAAAGAAGAAATGAAAAGTAGTATCGGGCAGTATATTTATTCCAAGATATGAGTCTGTATGTGTACTTCCCTGGTGGCTCACAAAGTAAAGAATCTGCCTTCAGCGTAGGAGACCCGGGTTCAGTTCCTGGGTTGGGAAGATCCCGTGGAGAAGGGCATGGCAACCCACTCCAGTATTCTTGCCTGGAGAATCCCATGGACAGAAGAGCCTGGTGGGCTACAGTCCATGGGGTCACAAAGAGTCAGACACGATTGAGCAACTTTCACTATGAGGCTACATGTATGTGTGTACCTATATGTATGTGTAATATAAAGTAAGCTTACATACATGATACAAAGATACAAAAGCAGATACAATAAAAACTTGTCTCTCTCCTTTTATTCAGTTACCCAGTTCCCCTCTCTGAAGGACAACCTGTACCCAGGTTTGTGGCCATTCTTCTAAAATAAAATCCATGCATTTGCCAACATACATGTATAAATTTCCCCCCTCTCTCTCCTTTCACTCAAAAGGTAATATGTCATATGTACTCTCTTCTGCTCTTTGAGTTTTCACTCTTGAAGATTGTTCCAAATCCATCATATAAAAGTCATCACTCTAGCTACTGTCTGCATAGTACTCCACAGTACAAATATAGCATACTTCATCTAAACAATCTGTTAATAATGAGCATTTACTAATGTTTCCAAATGACAAATAGGCAGCAATAAATGTTTCATTTGCATGCATTTTGTGCTGCACATATGCAAGATTATCTGTAGAATAAAAACCTTGGTGTTGAGGTGATTGGGTCAAAGTGTGAGCATTTTTAATTTTGACGAACCAAACTACCCTCCATGAACATTTTGCCGGTTTTCACTGCCAGCAGTAATGTGTGAAATTGAAGCGATGTTTTTGGCCAGGACCCACTTCATGTTTGTACTCCAGAAGAAATAAAAAAGGACAAATATATTCTTGTTACATGTTATGAATGTCATATATATTTTTATATATAGAAAATATAAAGTAAGAGCAAGCTGACAGTACATAGTAAACATTTCATGTTTTGTTGACAAGCAACAAAAGTATCATCATGTTACAATAGGGAATTTCTAATGAAAATTATTAAATCTTTCTATTTCTATTGATAATGCTATCACTAAACATAATAAAGAGTTATTTCTAATAACAGTGACAGCAGCAGAGGAAATATTAGATGATATTTCTAAAAGTTTCATAGTACATAAAACAAGTAAATATATCAGTGGATTGTGACTTTTAAAAACTTATTTATTATTAGATTACAATAATGGGTATCATAATGTCACAAGGCTCTAATTAGTCCTCAAATTTACAAATAGCTATTCTGGAAATACACCTTATAATTATTTGAGGGAGAAAATCCTTGAAGAAATATTTAATAGTGCTATAAAAATTCATAACTGGAAGACTAGGTATTATTACTACATTATTCATAAAAAAAGCTTTAAAAACTTATAAAAACTTATATCCTAATAGCAATGATACAGAAAAATCAAAGCACATAGTTTTGGAGGTAGGAGCCTTAAGGAATATGAATGTAAAACCAGATAGTTCTCCTCCCAGCAAGGTTTCTACGGCAAACAGGTGACTGATCCATAAAAAGGAGAATAAGTATGCATTGGCACCAGCTCATATTGTCACTTCTAGATATTTGTAATGTAAATAGATTAAAATGTATTTTTATGAAGAATTGATGAAGTAAGCTTAGAGTGATCTGTTCTATAAAGTTTCATAACAATGATATGAGATATAAATTTTAAAATTGGACATAGTAATTAAATCCCCTTTTTAGGAAACAGGGCTTCCCTGGCGGCTGAGACAGTAAAGAATTCACTTGCAGTGTGGGAGACCTGGGTTCGATCCCTGGGTTGGGAAGATCCCCTGGAGGAGGGCATGGCAACCCACTCCAGTATTCTTGTCTGGAGAATCCCCATGGACAGAGGAGCCTGGTGGGCTATGGTCCATGAGGTTGCAGAGTCAGAAATGACTGAGTGACTAAGCACACACACACATTAGGAAACAAATTCTCAAGAATTCTTAACCATCCCTTTATGATTCAAATTTTACTTCATTGTTCCAAATTTAAGCTCAACTGAATGTCAATACCACTGTGTGGATGTTTCTGATCATAAGATAAATTGGACTAAACAGTTCAGTGGCAAACCTTATTACTGAAACTTTAGAAGTGATTGAACAAGTAGTTTTAAAAACAAAGTCCCACAGAGCTAGTCATCACACTTAAATTGTGTCTGCAAAATGCAAAAGAAAACAATTTGGTCAAACAACTACTGGTCAAGTAGGTGAAACATAAAATCAGTCAAATGCATCTTTCAGCATCATATAAGGGACAAACTGCCACATGACTGGATTTCACCCAAATATTTATCATGCTATCATCTTAGCCCAGTTCTCAGATGACAGCAGAAAACGTGGCAAAGAGCCCTTTAAAATTAACCTCATTGTGCACCTGTCATATATTTCACTGCTAGTGGTAAAGAATCCTCTTACCAATACAGAAAATACAAGAGACGCAGGTTCGATCCCTGGCTCGGGACGATCCGCTGGAGGAGAGAATGGGAATCCACTCCAATATTCTTCCCTGGAAAATTCCATGGACAGAGAAGTCTGGTGGGCTACAGTCCATGGGTCCTCAAAGAGTTGGACATGACTGAGCACACACATAGACACACGAGTCAAAAGGCAGGACTGCAACACAGAATGCATGTCACATGAAAATAAAGTAGCTCGGCTCTTTAAGAAGAACGGGCCTGAAATGTATGAAAATGATTGAGTGTTTGCATTTAGCAGTAATAATAAATTTTCTGTCCTGATTCACTCACAATCCCTTGCTCATCACCACCATCACCATTAGCATACATCAGGTAGGTTTAAAATCAAAGGACCAGTTCTTCATCCTACTATCGTTGCAACACATTTCATGTCTGTAGTTATTTGATGTTGGCCATCTTAAGGTATTCTGGAATTCTCCACACTAGTAGCTTCTCTTTCAGGAAGGTAGCATTTCATATAGTTCAGGAGGGTACAGAGAGTTAATGTGATCTCTCTTCAGATAAACAAGTCTCCTTATACAAATATAGAAGTCAACCTCTGACTTTTTAGAAGCCTGTATCTAATCATGTGTTCCCCAGACGCTGCTACCATGGTGACAGAATAATTGGTAACATTCCGGGCGGCTATATTGTGACAGCTGGCTCCATTATTTCTTAAGGCAGAAAAATGTTTTAAAAAATGAACAACAAAAATTCAGTGTTTCTGAAGTCATTGCCCCCTTTCCTGTCTGTATAATGCTGAGTCAGCAAAACACACAATTGGCAACTAGATCAATACCCTATTGACGTTTCTCATGTGCAGTCTCTATTGTTTTCTCCATCCTTATGTTGAGTTTTAAACTACTGAATTCATAAACAGGACATTTAGCCACCCTGACAACTAGTGTCTACACAATGAACCAAAAAATCATCCATACAGGTTGATTGGATTCAGTTATTAAAATAACCAGGATAAAGCAAGTGAAATATTTCTTTTTAGATTCTGTTTTTGAAGCAAGCATTACCAAGTGAAATAATTAACCTATTTTTTTCTTTATACTTTGTAAAAATATTCTGAGATGACAATGATCTACTTTCTATAGGTAATCAGAACTTGATAAATATTAGCTCATCTAAGTCTGATAATAACTCTACAAATGAGAAATTATTATCCTTGTTTTCCTGATGAGGAAATTGCAGCTCAGAAGAGTTAAGTAACCTGTCTACAGTTATAAAATTAGCCAGATTGTAGCAAAGCTGGCCTTGCAACTAGATATCAATTTCAAATACTATACTCACTCATTTGTGAGTGAAAGCAAAAGTGTTCCATAGATATTATTCTTCAGAGGATACAGCCAGAAGAAATTAATTTGAATCGTAACAGAAAATTGTGAAGTTGGTATAGAGAATGCTATTTTTCAATAAGGATGGGATGTGGAAAGAAACATGCAGGGAGTTGCTATTACGGTATTGGTAATCTTCCAGTTCTAAAATTTGTTATATCACCATACTTTATTCCTTACACATGTGTTACATTTTTCAGTATGTATTAAAATATTACTTAATAAAAGTATTTTAAAAGAAATGTTGAAACAAACTAATTATTGAGAGATGTCATGAATATCTTAAAAAATAAAAACAGATATTTTCCCCTGGGTAACCTCAAAGTAATTAATGCGTGGGTTCCATGGAACCCATCACAGCACATACAAAAGTCCTGACCCAGTATTTACCTATCATGATTTTCTTTGCTGTTTCTGTGTCAGAGCTCAAATGACTCCAATGGGTATTAGGGAAAATCTGCTCCTAAAATAAGATTAGAACAAAATGCTAAGAGGATTAATTTTCTTACGGGAAGGTCATTTTGATTCAAGTGGAGAGTTTTGAATTTGGATTTCAGTCTGCCTATTAAATCAACAGGTACCTTTCCTTGATATTAAGATACTAGTTTTCAAAACGGCAAATCATCATGACATTATCACGCTGAAGCCCAGATATGTTCATTTTCTCAAGAAGGGTTTCTTTCTGTAAGTATATGCATTCTGATAGAAGGCTCTTAGTGAAATGCAGGCTAATGACTTTGCTCTTATGAATGCAGGCTAATTTATAACTATTTTTCAGGACTATACCATTCTCGCAGACATCTGATTGATCAACCTTTACTGTGATTTGGTCTTATTCATTTAATTTTGTTTTAGCAGTCATGCCTGTAGTCATAAAATTATCAGCCCACAATCCCACTTTTCCGAGGTAACCATTGTCTTGTACCATTTGTGTTCAGCTCCTTTTATTATTTCCATAACTCTAAATGACATTTCTTCATGTTACACGAGCCTATTCAGTTTTAATTTTTACCTTTAGCAAAATTGCATTCACATAACCTAAAACGTCAAATAGTACTACAAAGCTTACAGTGAAGAGTAGGAGACTGTCAGGATCCTGTCTCTCTCAACCTCTCATGCCCAGTCTAAGTTGGCAGCTTCTTTCAGCTCTTTTCTTTCTTTAGCTATTTATATTCTATATAATATGCTTAAGTGCTAGTTTCTGCTTCTACTTTAGGTGTTTGTATGTCAGCTTTTTACTCTGAAAAATTTGGATTGGGCTTCTATATACAATGTCCCCACATTCTTTTCTATCCATGGTTACAATTTTTAATCAAATTATTTGACCATTATTTTATATTATTATTACTGTGCAAATAACTAAGCCACATAGTGTTGTTTAGCTTCCTATTTGCTGCTAAGTCGCTTCAGTCGTGTCAGACTCTGTGGGATCCCATGGACGGCAGCCCACCAGGCTCCCCCGTCCCTGGGATTCTCCAGGCAAGAACACTGGAGTGGGTTGCCATTTCCTTCTCCAATGCATGAAAGTGTAAAGTGAAAGTGAAGTCGCTCAGTCGTGTCCTACTCTTAGCGACCCCATGGACTGCAGCCCACCAGGTCCTCCGCCCATGGGATTTTCCAGGCAAGAGTACTGGAGTGGGGTGCCGTTGCCTTCTCCAAGCTTCCTATTTATCTGTTACTAATTATTTCATGAACTCTCTTAACCAGACTGTAGAAGTCCTTTCCTTTGAGTAAATATGTATCAGGTGAGCTATTAGTTCTGGTTTTTAACTCAAAGACATCTTTCCTGGAGTCCAGGTCCTCCTGCTTCTGTATGGATTGATCATTCTCAAGACTTTCTGTATGATGACAGCCTAGAATTTTACTAATTATTACCCTGGGTCTTCCCTTTGCTTTTCCTCTTGTGTTGAAACAATTTTCCTGGAATCTATATCTTCTTATTTCTTGGGGTATTTTTTCCTCCTCATTTTAATGAAGTCAGTCACCTGATAGCTGCCTAATAAAGAGTTCATGAAAATAATATTTTTAATATTTATTTTTATTTATTTGTTTGACTGTCCCTGTTCTTAGTTGCAGCCTGCAGGATCTTTAGTTATGCCATGCGGGATCTAGTTCCAAGACCAGGGATCAAACCCAGGCGCCTGTATTGGGAGCCCAGAGTCTTAGCCACTGGACCACCAGGGAAGTCTCAAGAATAATATTTTTGGAATCTTGCAAATCTGAAAGCATCTTTAGCTTACTCTCCTTAACAGTTTCCCTTGAAATCCAGGGAGGCTGGAATTCATCTATATTTTTTATGCCACTGTCTCTTGCCTTCCACTTCCAGTGTGGCTGTGGAGAAGCACAGTGTCAACACTGGCTCCTGAATCTGTTTTTCCCTGTGTGGGAGCCTTTATTAAACATACATTCACTCGTTCACAAGTACTTGTCGAGCAGCCATTATTGTGCAAGACTCTGTTTTAGAAGCTAGGGATGATAGCATTGAAAAAAAGAAAGGCATATATCCCTGCCTTTGTGGAACTTATATTCTGGGAGTGGGTGGGTGACAAATAATAGGCAAAATAAATGTAACATATGTAATATGTTAGATAGTGATAAGCACTCAAGCAGAGGAGAGTATGCAGTGTGAGGGGTAGAAATTTGGATGAGAAGGGCCCTACTTCGAGGGGAAATTTGAGTGAAGACTTGAAGTTAGTGAGGGAGCAAACCATACTGATGTCCAAGGGATGACATTTCTGGGCAGAGAGAACAGAGGGAACAGGCCTTGAGACAAGAGTGTCTGTCTATTTCAAGGAATATTAGGAAGCCAGTGTGGCTGGAGCAGATATACAAGGCACAAGGTAAATGGCCCTAAGCTCTGAGCAGTAAGATGGAGCTGGATCTTGTGAGAAGTTGGCTTTTTATTCTGAAAGAATGGGATACTTTTGGAAAAAAGCAGAAATATGGTTGCTGTCAAGGCTTCCCAGGTGGCTCAGTAGTAAAGAATCCACCTGCAGTGCAGGAGACGTGGGTTCAATCCCTGGGTCGGGAAGATCTCCTGGAGAAGGAAATGGCAACCCACTCCAGTATTCTTGCCTGGAGAATTCCATGGACAGAGGAGCCTGGCGGGCGACAGTCCATAGGGTCCGTCAGACCCTATGGAGACAGACACCACTGTGCGACCGAGCACGCATACACGCATGACTGCTCTCACTTTTGGTACCTGGGTAAAAACATGGAGGGCAGAGGTGGGGCAAGCGCTCAAGATGCTATTATGATAATCCAGGTAAGAAGTAATAGTAGTTTGGGCCAGAGTGGTGCTAGTGGAGATGTGAGAAATGATCAAATTCTGGGATATTTTGAAGGTAAAGCTAACAGCATTTGCTGACTTAATTGATGTGGGGTGTGAAAGAAAGGAATCAAGCATGACTCCAGAGTTTTTGACCTGCAAAAATGGAAGGAAAGAGTTGTCCTTATGCGAGGTGGGAAAACCTATGGGAGGAACAGGTTGGAAGGTATTTATCAACAGGTCAGTTTTGTCCATATTAAACTTGAGATACAAGTAGAGATATCAAACTGAGAATCTAAGGAGAAGTCCAAGCTAAGATAGAAATTTAAGAGTCATGAGTATCAGCTCAGTTCAGTTCAGTCACTCAGTTGTGCCTAACTCTTTGCGACCCCATGGACTGCAGCATGCCAGGCCTCGCTGTCCATCACCAACTCCCAGAGTTTACTCAAACTCATGTCCATTGAGTCGGTGATGCCATCCAACCATCTCATCCTCTATCGTCCCCTTCTCCTCCCACCTTCCATCTTTCCCAGCATCAGGGTCTTTTCAAATCAGTCCGTTCTTCACATCAGGTGGCCAAAGTATTGGAGTTTCAGCTTCATCTTCAGTCCTTCCAATGAACACCCAGGACTGATCTCCTTTAGGATGGACTGGTTGGATCTCCTTGCTGTCCAAGGGACTCTCAAGAGTCTTCTCCAACACCACAGTTCAAAAGCATCCATTCTTTGGCACTCAGCTTTCTTTATAGTCCAACTCTCACATCCGTACCTGACTACTGGAAAAACCATAGCTTTGACTAGACAGACCTTTGTTAGCAAAGTAACGTCTCTGCTTTTTAATATGCTGTCTAGGTCTGATGGTCATATGCCAGTCAAATACCTGGGTGAGATATCCCCTTGGTGAGTAGATACACATCCAAACACTGAGCCCTGAGGCACTTCAACAGTTAGAGATTGATGAGATGAAAAGGAATCAATCAAAGAAAGGTAAAGAGCCTGGTGGGCTGCCATCTATGGGGTCGCACAGAGTTGGACATGACTGAAGCGACTTAGTAGCAGCAGCAGCAGCAAGTGAATGTCACGTGTCTCTGCAAGTCAGGTAAAGACAAGTCTCAAGGAAGTGAGAGTCATCATCTGTGTCAAATCATGCCAAGAGGTCAAGGAAGCTGAGGTTTGAGAGATGACCATAGATTTGGCATCATGGAGACCATCAGGGACTTCGGGTGGAGCAATTTTGATGGCATAATGGAGGTGAAAATAATGATTAGAGTAGATTTAAGAGAGAATGGGCAGAGAGAAATTGGAGATAACTGGAGCACTGCTGACAAGGAAAGGAGGAAATTAGAGGAGTAGCTGGGGAAGGCGGGGGTTCCCTGGTAGCTCAGATGGTAAAGGATCCGCCTGCAATGTGGGAGATCTGGGTTTGATCCTTGGGTTGGCAAGATCCCCTGGAGAGGGCAACAGCTACCCACTCCAGTATTCTTGCCTGGAGAATGCCATGGATGGAGGAGCCTGGTGGGCTGCAGTCCATGGGGTAGCAAAGAGTCAGACATGACTTTCACTTTCACACATCTTTCACTTTGAGCTGGGGAAGGAAAGAGAAAGTTGGTTTTACTCACACACACAGAGTGAGAGTGAGAGAGCTAGAGGGAAAAAGAACATATTTGTATTCTAATGAAAAATTATCCTGGAGACAGAGAAAATTTGATGCTTTGGGAGACAAAGAGAAGAAGTACTGGAGCAAAATCCTTGAGTAGGCAAAGGGGAATGAAATCTAATGCACAAGTGGAGAAATTTGCCTTTGCTCAGAGATTTCGTCAAAAGTAAAGGGAGGAGTTAGGACGTGGGCCTCGTGACATGGATAGCAGGATCTTGTGGTGGAAGGAGTTTATGGAGGATCTCTTTTAGTTAATTCCAAACTCTTCCCAGCAAAAGAAAGCAGAATTATTAGCTGAAAGTTAGGGTGCTGCTGGCAGGTCGGGGTTTAATGAGAGAGAAGAGGTATGATGCAGTGATAGAGAATGAATCATGGAAATATGGCACAAGTAATGTCGCATTAAGAGCCTTGGTGACACTTGGGTGCACATTATTAAAGTGAAACCAGTCAGCATGGTTTTTCTGCAGTCTTGTTTGTGGGGCTTGGGTAAAAAAAGTGAGTTTAGTGTTGGATCTAACCAGAGTTGTGGTTTTTTCCAAGTAAAGACAAAGAAGAAAGAGGAACAAGATTGATGAGGATACAAGGTCTTTATGCCCAGAGTTCTATAATTTTTTCAGTGATTGCCCTTCATTCATCATAGTAGGCAATCTATAGGCTCTCAAAGTGGAATGTCCTGCTTTTTAGCTCTAGAAAATTCTCTTGTATTATTTCTTTCATATTTATCCCCTTCACTTTCTCTTTATAACTTTCTGAAACTGCTACTAGTTGGATAGATCTCTAGTTTTTTAAATCTTTTCTCATGCATTTCTTTCTCTACCTCGTTTTATTCTACTTTGTAGGAAATTTCCAGAAAGTGAGCTTCCAACTCTTCTACTGAATTTTTATTTTCACTATTCTTTTTATTTTCTAAGAGCTTGCTCTTGGTCACTGACCACTGCTTTTTTTAAGATCACCTCCTGTTTTTGCCTCTTGTACACAATCAATAACCTCTCTTTCTCTCTGGGGATAAACATTATAAGCACTTAAAATTCTTTTTCCCTTCACTCTCCACACTAGCTCTGCTTTCTCTAAGTTCTTTGTTTACTATGGCTTCCATTTTAAGTGTTGAACGTCTCCTTTGATTGTCTTGTAATTCTTGATTATCTGCTGGTGCGTGTGTGTCTAGTGGAGGGCTTGCTGACGAATGGGCTACTCTAAGGGTGATTTGCAGGACTGTTGATTTAGAGAGCATCCAACGTGTTGATCCATTTTCTAAGAGTGGATTCTTGGAATACCCCACCTGGCAATATATGTCTAGCTTCCCATGCTCTGGAAGCCAAAAAGGAAAAGGGGGGCAGAAAGGCTTAATAAATTCTGCTACATCAATTTGCCATCTCACCCCTGATCTCAGCTGTTCCTGCTCTCTGCAGGCCTAGAACCTCTCTGATTCACAATTTCTAGCTAGGATTTCTGGTTTCCAGTTCTGCATTTAAGTATCTTGAAAGTCTATCCTGACAAGGGAAAAACTGAACAGACTGAAAAGTCACGCTTCTTCTTCCCAAAGAGAAGAGGAGGATGCAGGGCAAACAGCTGCCCCCAAGACTGGTGGTGGTGCTGGTTTAGTCACTCAGTTATATCTGACTCTTTGTGACCCCATGGACTGTAGCCCACCAGGCTCCCCTGTCCATAGGATTTTCCAGGCAAAAATACTGGAGTGGGTTGCCATTTCCTTCTCCAGGGGAACTTCCCGATCCGGGGATCAAACCTGTGTCTCCAGCATTGCAGGCCAATTCTTTACTGACTGAGCCACCAGGGAAGAGATGGGTAAATACAGAGTCACAGCTTACCAGAGCAGAGATTCCTGGGTGGGAACAATTCAGGGAACCAGTGACAAGGTGGGAAAACCTGGACTGTAATTGATGAATTGCTGGAGACTCAGTGTGGACAAGTATGAGAATTTAAAATGCGGATGGTTATGTAAGCTAGACAATTGAGGCTTGGCCATTAAGTATGTATCTATATAAGACATATAAGAAATTAAAATAATTCAGTGGAGCCAACACTTCTTTATTCCTGCCTCTTCCCATTTTCCAACCCTGCAGAAAATTAACAGTTATTTGTAATTAATTGTAAATGCTTTTTCTATTTTCTGAGAATGAAGAAATTTCACATAATAGCAAAGCTTCATGATTTGAACAAGAACCATGTTCAGTTAAAATATTTTTATGGGAATTTTCTAAACATTTTGGGCAACTGGGTGGGGGAGGGAAGGTGCTAGTCCATTTTTATGATTTTGCTAAATGTTTTCTCAAAAAGCCTCTGATTTCTCCCTTGTTTGAAAACAGGTTATTTTTTGAAACCACTTTATCATTGACTAGTTTTAACTAATGTTTTTGCGATTGTGCTTCTCTTGTCTTTTAAAGATTACAAAGATGAAATAGCAAAACTGAAAATATTCTAGTTACCTTTAGAAAGTTGCAGCGTAGATATTATTTATCATTATCTTTTGAATTCTTTGAGTCTCTGTATCTTAACAGATCATAACTGATCATTATTCTAGTATCTTGTGCAAAGTTTGACCATCATTTAAATATTAAAATGAGAACAGATTATAGAATGTATCAAGCTACTGAAGTGCAGTGTGTTCTACAAGAGCTATGATTAATAACTACAATATCTTTCTTTAGTTCAAAGTGAGGTCGTTTTTCAACTTTTATAAGGAAACACAGTTTTTGAATTTACAGTTTAAAGAACACCCTAATGAGGGTCAGAAATTGTCAAAGTCTTTCTCATGTATTTGTTAAGCAAAAACTAAAAATAAAAAATGCTGCTTTAAACCCAGTCCAATTGTGATGCATTGTCCTGTGGTGGCGAGGAGAAAGTAAACAGAGGCATGGTCACAGACCCAGAGTCAAGGTCTGCCTCTGCATTTCATCAGCCCCATGACCTTGGGAGAGTTACTTAACCTCTCTGTCTCCTCATACCAACACAGAGATAGCACACTTGTCATAGAGTTGCAGAATTACGTTGAGATAGTGTACATGAAGGGGGCTTCCCTGATGACTCAGCAGTAAAGAACCCACCTGCAATGCAGGAGACGCAAGAGATGGCGGTTCAATCCCTGTGTCAAGAAAGTCCTCTGAAGGAAGAAATGGCAACCCACTCCAGCATCCTTGCCTGGAAAACCCCATGGACAGAGGAGCCTGGCGGGCTACAGTCCACAGGGTGGCACAGAGTCAGACGTGACTGAGTGCACGCGCATGCGGTATGCATAAAACATTTAGTACTTAACTGATATGTACTTGGGAATCACTCAACAGATATTAGCTGTCACGATTATTTTTATGGTGGGCAATTTGAACTTTTTAAGATAGGATAATTTCTTTCTATTTTGGCAACTATAGTTTTGTTTCTTGCAGGGACCAAAATTTCAAAACAAAAGAACGTTATATTACATTGTGTTCTTTATTCTTATTTTCCTTCTTGTTTATTTTAAAAAACAATTCTTAAGTTTTATAAGTATACATTCTAGATTATCATTGTAATATTAATCAATAATGAGGAAACTTCTTTGATATGCCTATTTTCCCATGTTAGTATTGCTACGACAAAACACCATAAACTGAACAGTTTATAACCAACAGAAATTTCTCTCTCATGGTCCAGGAGGCTTGAAGTCTGAGATCAGGATACCAGCATGATTGGGTTCTGGTGAAAGTTCTCTTCTGGGTTGCAGATTGACAGCTTCTCTTTGTGGATTTCCCTGGTGACTCAGATGGTAAAAAATCCACCTGCAATGCAAGAGACCTGGTGTGATCCCTCGGTTGGGAAGACCCCCGAACTTCTCTTTGTATCTTTACATGGCCAGAAAGAGTGAAGGAGCTCTCCAGAATCTCTTTTGTAAGGGCACTAATCCCATTCATGGGGCTTCCCAGGTGTCACAGTAGTAAAGAATCCACCTGGCAATGCAGGAGACACAGGAGATGTGGGTTCAATCCCTGGGTCAGGAAAATCCCTTGGAGGAGGGAATGATAACCCACTCTAGTATTCTTGCCTGGAAAATTTCACGATCAGAGGAGTCTGGCGGGTTACAGTCCATGGGATCACAAAGAGTCAGACACGACTGAGGAACTGAGCACACGCTCACACGCACACACACACACACACAATCCCATTCCTAAGGGCTCTGCCCACAAGACCTAATTACCTACAAAAGGCCCTTACCTTCTAATACCATCATAACAAAGGTTAAGACTTCCACATACAAATTTTGGAGGGACACAAACATTCAATATATAGCCTTGTACTCAGACCGCCTGCATTACTGTCACATGAGCTGCTTGTTAAATGTACAAATTCCTGGGTCCTTTAGGCTCTGCTCAGACCTTCTGACCTAGAACTTTACATTTATAATAAATACTTCATGTAATTCATATGCACTTTAAAGTTTGACAGTGTCAAATCAGGGAATCAACAAATGTAATCTGGACATTAACAAAATATCAAGTTTTTTTAAAGCTACTACAGAAATGTTAAAAGGTAAAAATGAAGTCACTCTTGTAAAGGTAAATCAACAAACTTTATAATCAAAATCATATCTATAGACTGAGATTCTATATTTTAAGTTAGTAAATTAGGATATTTTCTTTCAAAAAGTGGTACCATGCCATATCTCAGTTTATTTGTCAATGTAGATGTCATATTCAATTCCTTCAAACACATTAGGTCTTTCAAATGTTTTAGGTAGCGTTTATTAAATCATTGCTGCACAATACCAAATGATATTCCAGTTATTGGATTAGAAACAGAAGTTTGTGATGATTTTTGATTGACAGCTTATTCCAACAGACTCTCTAGCAAAGTTTTATAGCCTGCTATACACACACATACCTACACACACACACACACACACACACACAAAACACTTCAGAATTACCTTACATATCTTCAAAGAGGTGAGTTCTAGTCCTGATTTCTTGGGTGAATAGAAATTCATGTGATGATATATATCTTATCACATTAATTTATTTGTGTATATAAATTCTGGGGATATAGAAAGCATTCAAATATTTCATATTATTTTGCCCTTTTTAAAGTGGCACAGACTTTACATAAAAATCTTTGTTAGACTTTTAAAGATGCAGTGAAAAGTCATACTCTGTTTACCATTGGCAATGGAGGTTTTTTGCAAATACATACTGGGATGTAGGTAGCCAAAACATTATCTTCTGAGTTATAGAGTTACATGGGTACTTGCAAGACTGGGAAGTATATCAGGTATCATGGAAAATTGGAATCATGCCTAAATTCTCTCAGTTGACAAGGCATCTGACTTTCCAAGAAGGAGATATTGTAATTAGATCCATAAGTCACCATTCAAAATGAATGCTGAAACTGGTTAGAATTGTATGCCTTATTAATTCACAGGTGATCAGCTGCCTTTGTGTCTAGTCTTTTTAGAGGTCCACACATTAGTAGCCAAGCATAAACAAAGCTGGTTTTACTCAAATCCAGCACAATCCGTAGCAACTACGGGCAACTTCCCTAAGAAGGGCATTTTAAGTGTTGTTCAGTCTTTAAGTTGTGTCCAACTCTTTGCAACCCCATGGACTGCAGCACACCAGGCTTCCCTGTCCTTCACCATCTCCAGGAGTTTGCTCAAACTCATGTCCATTGAGTCGGTGATGGCATCCAACCATCTCAT
>NW_011494706.1:7681992-7682313 GCF_000754665.1 Bison bison bison | reverse complement strand
ATGGCAGAAAGTGAAGAGGAACTCAAGAGCCTCTTGATGAAAGTGAAAGAGGAGAGTGAAAAAGTTGGCTTAAAGCTCAACATTCAGAAAACTAAGATCATGGCATCTGGTCCCATCACTTCATGGCAAATAGATTGGGAAACAGTGGAAACAGTGGCAAACTTTATTTTATTGGGGTCCAAAATCACTGCAGATAATGACTCTGGCCAAAAAATTAAAAGACGCTTACTCCTTGGAAGAAAAGTTATGACCAACCTAGACAACATATTAAAAACCAGAGACATTACTTTGCCAACAAAGGTCCGTCTAGTCAAGGCTGTA
>NW_011494706.1:7681433-7681892 GCF_000754665.1 Bison bison bison | reverse complement strand
CCACTCCAGTATTCTTGCCTGGAGAATCCCATGGACAGAAGAGCCTGGTGGGCTACAGTCCCTGGGGTCACAAAGAGTCAGACACGACTGAGCAACTTTCACTATGAGGCTATATTTCTTTTATTTTTTAAAATTATGTATGTGTGTACCTATATGTATGTGTAATATAAAGTAAGCTTACATACATGATACAAAGATACAAAAGCAGATACAATAAAAACTTGTCTCTCTCCTTTTATTCAGTTACCCAGTTCCCCTCTCTGAAGGATAACCTGTACCCAGTTTTGTGGCAATTCTTCTAAAATAAAATCCATGCATTTGCCAACATACATGTATAAATTTCCCCCCTCTCTCTCCTTTCACTCAAAAGGTAATATGTCATATGTACTCTCTTCTGCTCTTTGAGTTTTCACTCTTGAAGATTGTTCCAAATCCATCATATAAAAGTCATCACTCTAG
>NW_011494706.1:7680269-7681333 GCF_000754665.1 Bison bison bison | reverse complement strand
AGTTCAAAAGCATCAATTCTCCAGTGCTCAGCTTTCTTCACAGTCTAACTCTCACATCCATACATGACTACTGGAAAAACCATAGCTTTGACTATACGGACCTTTGTTGGCAAAGCAATGTCTTTGCTTTTTAATATGCTATCTAGAATTGTCATAGCTTTTCTTCCAAGGAGCAAGCATATTTTAATTTCATGGCTGGAGTCACTGTCCATAGTGATTTTGGAGCCCAAGAAATTAAAGTCTGTCACTGTTTCCATTTTTATCCCATCTATTTGCCATGAAGTATAATATAGAGGGTATTTAATATTTCACAACCTCTTAGTGAAAACAGAAGAGACACTGTGAGATTATTTGAAATTTTCTTTCAGATTCAAAACTAAGTGTATCTTGACTTTAAAAACTACATGGACCCTTGATACAACTCTTTGAGAAACTCATTTAGATTATGTTCTGTGACTACTTGGTATCATGTAAATCCTTGAAGATCTGAAGTTAGTATATATTCTCTTCAGTAATCAATTGCAGTATATTAGGTTATAGGCATATAATTCCGTCTTGATAACAGTAACACTTTAGTTTCTCTAACACTTAATTAGGCCACTTCAAACAAGTTCTGATTTCAGAAGTCATAATCTTTTGAAACCTTAAAATTTAACCCAAAAAGTCCTCAGTTCAGTTCAGTTCAGTCGCTCAGTCGTGTCCAACTCTTTGCGACCCCATGAAAATCACAGCACATCAGGCCTCCCTGTCCATCACCAACTCCCAGGGTTCACTCATACTCGCATCCATCGAGTCAGTGACGCCATCCAGCCATCTCATCCTCTGTCGTCCCCTTCTCCTCCTGCCCCCAATCCCTCCCAGCATCAGGGACTTTTCCAGTGAGTCAACTCTTCACATGAGGTGGCCAAAGTACTGGAGTTTCAGCTTTAGCATCATTCCTTCCAAAGAAAACCCAGGGCTGATCTCCTTTAGAATGGGCTGGTTGGATCTCCTTCCAGTCCAAGGGACTCTCAACAGTCTTCTCCAACACCACAGTTCAAAAGCATCAATTCTCCAGTGCTCAG
>NW_011494706.1:7673374-7680022 GCF_000754665.1 Bison bison bison | reverse complement strand
AGTCAATAAAGCAGAAATAGATGTTTTTCTGGAACTCTCTTGCCTTTTTGATGATCCAGCAGATGTTGGTAATTTGATCTCTGGTTTCTCTGCCTTTTCTAAAACCAACTTGAACATCTGGAAGTTCACAGTTCACGTACTGATGAAGCCTGGCTTGGAGAATTTTGAGCATTACTTTACTAACATGTGAGAGGAGTGCAATTGTGTGGTAGTTTGAGCATTCTTTGGCATTGCCTTTCTTTGGGATTGGAATGAAAACTGACCTTTTCCAGTTCTGTGGCCCCTGCTGAGTTTTCCAAATTTGCTGGCATATTGAGTGTAGCACTTTCATAGCATCATCTTTTAGGATTTGAAATAGCTCAACTGGAATTCCATTTAGTACACTCTGGAAGCATGGATTTATTCTTTAAAACTCAGGTACTGATTTTGTTTGGAGGAGCAGCTTAACACAATGCAGTAAGACTTAAACTGGGGCCTGGGACTAATTCTGGATAAGACTTTTGCTACCTAACCATGGAAATTCGGGCAAGTCACTTAACCTCTTGAGCCTTCAGTTTCTTATTCTGCCAAAGGTAAAAGATACATCACTATGCTCCCTCCTATTTCCTTTTCATATGCTTTCACCTCTACTAATAGGTAAAAATAATCACTTTTTGGTTTTAGGGTTTAATGTCTCCTTTTTCTTCAGCTTAACCCTAATTACAAAGGATACTAGTTGCATTTGCAAAATAAGTTCAATTCTATGTCCCAGAAATATCTGTCTTGTGATGACTCTGAAATTGTATATGGATTTCTGGCACTGTGCAAGTGTCATTTAGCAATTGCTTCACGGGGAGCCCAGCGAGCACCTGAGTGAGGTGATGGGAAGGGTGAGGAGTTGGATTTAGGACTACGGAGTTGAGCTAGGGCAGATTAGGGAGGGCCTTGAGTGACAGGTTTAGGAATTTGAAGGTCCTTTTATTGTGCAGTAGAAAGTCATTTTATAATGGAATGACAGTGAGAGTTGTGTTTTAGAAGGCTAATCTGCTAGTTATAGACTCATAAGGACTAGCAGGTAATGAAGAGGAAGGAACGTGATATACCAAACTGGATCTTCTGAAATCTTCAAAATGTAAGATAATAGGGGTATAATTGACCATGTGGGCAGTGGAAAAAGAAAAACTGGGAAGGAATCAAGATGCCCTGGGAAAGAAACACAACGGGGCATGTTCCTGATAGATACGATGGATGAGGTAAAGAGGAATTCAAAATGTCTCCAAGGTCTCAAGTTGAAGAGACTAGAAGAAGAAAGTCATTAACTGAAGTAGAGATGCTTGGAAGTGTTACTCCTAGATGGAAGATTCTTGGGCATAGTTTTAGGCAGTTTGCATGGCAACTGATGGTGAAGCATATTCAGTGGAAATGGTAGGTGAATGTCTTCTAATTAGGGAAGCAAAGCCACGAAGATAGTCATAGACGAAAGCTTTCTCTGAATAATTTTGAGATAACATTTTAAAGATAACATTTTATTACCATAGGATCATGTATCTGAATACTCAGTGTTTTGTATTAGGTTCGGAAAAATTCAAGGGAGTAATCAGTAAAACCCGTGGTGTTTCTGTTGTATAAGAACTGCTTTTGAAAAATGAGAAAGCTGTATACCTGTTTGTAAGGAATTACTGATGAGGCATTACTGACTCATTTTAAATCTGACTCATTTTTAAATGGCTTGTACAACAAAATACAGAATTCACCAGTGGGCGAGGTGCTTTAAAGAATAGGGTTGAAATTCAAAATACATCAGTCATATGGTATTGTTATTAAAGTATGTGTGACACACAAATAGGAATTAAGCACATAGGAAAACCCAAGACAATTGTACTATGGTTCACATAGTTCAAATATTTAATGAAAATCACTTGGTTAACTTAAATGAATTACATAGGATTTTGTAAAGATCCATAGAATGGCAACTAGAATGACCAAATGTATTTCAGATAGACCTTATGAGAAAGGGCTAAAGAAAAATTATGTTATCTGTAAGAGAAATAGTTAAAAACAAACTGTAATGTTCCTCCTCCTGAATTTAGGAGGTATATTTTGTCCAAGACAATATAAGAGAGAAAAACTATTAAAAAAAAAAAAAACAGAATGTAAGGAATTGCCTCAATTGCTGCTGCAGGTTTTGTGAAGTCAAGGCCTATTGATAGATACTGGCTTCTAAATGAGATGGCAGTTAGGTTGTATCTGACCAATTTGTGAAAGATCAAATAACATGGAATGGCAATTATAATATACTGGTTGAGGTGAGGGAAGGATGGGCTTCCCAGGTGGTGCTAGTGGTAAAGAAACCCACCTGCTAATACAGGAGCCACAGGAGCTGCGGGTTCGATTCCTGGGTTGGGAAGATCCCCTGGAGTAGGAAATGGCACCCCACTCCAGTACTCTTGCCTGGAAAATCCATGGACAGAGGAGTCTGGTAGGCTGCAGTCCATGGGGTTGCTAAGAGCTGGGCACGACTGAGCTACTTTACTTTCACTTTTCACTTTCCTGCATTGGAGAAGGAAATGGCAACCCACTCCAGTGTTCTTGCCTGGAGAATCCCAGGGGCGGGGAAGTCTGGTGGGCTGCCGTCTATGGGGTCTCACAGAGTTGGACACAACTGACGTGACTTAGCAGCAGCAGCAGAGCAATCTTTTGGAAATAGGTTGATATGATTACAAAATCCAAGATTCAAAAGCTGAGCAGTTATATGGGAGGTTATCTAAAGGTATTGATTTTCTGTCAGTGAAAATTCTTACACTTGGAGCAACAATAAAATGCTTCCTGAAAGAAAAAGAAAAATAAATAATTTAATATCTCATTTGTTGTTCAGTCACTAAGTCATGTCTGACTCTTTGCGATGCCATGATTGGTGGATTAATCTTAACTTTCAATTTCAATACTTGGCCTTGACTAAGGAAGCTCTTCAGGACCATTTTTAATTTAGAAAGAGGGGCTTTGTCCAAAGGACATTCAGTGGTAACTATGTAAGGAAAGGGCTTCCCTGGTGGCTCACATGGTAAACAATCCACCTGCAATGCGGGAAACCTGGGTTCGATCCCTGGGTTCATTCAGTCCCTGAGCTGGAAAGATCCCCTGGAGGAGGGCATGCAACCCACTCCAGTATTCTTGCCTGGAGAATCCCCATGGACAGAGAAGCCTGGTGGGCTACAGTCCTTGGGGTCACAAAGAGTTGGACATGACTGAGGGACTAAGCACAGCACAGCATTTAAGGTAATTCTCCATGATGGAGAATATTCAATGAAATATTTTAAATTCTTTTGTTATAAATACTACGTCTTTAAAATCAATGTGTTAAGAGTCGGACATGACTGAGCGACTGATTTGAACTGAACTGAATTAGCCTCCAATTAAAATAAACAAATTGAAACTAAAAATAAAAAAAATTTTAAAAATAAAATAATATCAATGTGTTACACTTATAGCATACCTTAGTTCAGACAAGCCATGTTTCATATGCTCAGTAGTCACATGTGGCTAATGGCTATCATGTTGGACACCATGGCCCCAGATGATCTCATCCAAGCTCTCACCTTAAAATGCCATCTACATGCTAATTATTTTCAAATCGATATTTCTTGCATGAATCTCTCTTCAACTCCAGACTCAGATAACCAGAGCTATACTTGACATTACTCCTCAAATACCTAATATGTATCTCTAATTTACCAAGTTCAAAACTGAACTCATGGTCTCCTCCAAGTTTACTATTCCCCATTTCAGTTATTGGCAACTCCATCATTTCAGTTGCTCAGGACAAAAACATTAGAGTCAACTTTGAGCCCTCTTTTTATCTCAAATTTCATATTCAATCTACAACTCCTGTGGCACTCTAAGTTCCATGTTTAAGATATACCCAGAATCTAATTCACTACCACTACCATTGTCCAAACTCCTAGATATCTGTTGTCTAGATTATTGCAGTAGCATCCAAAATGATCCCCCATAGTCTGGTCTGCTCTTAGCCAGATGTCCTTTAATAACATAATCCAAAACATTTCACCTATCTGCTCAAAATTCTCCAATGGCTCCCAGTCTCAGTGTAAAAGCCAGTCCTTAAGGACCTTCAGAACTCTACAGAATCTGGCCTCCTGTTACTTCTCTGATCTCATCTCTTACTGTTTTCCTCCTTTCTCACT
The DNA here is from genome assembly GCF_000754665.1 of Bison bison bison. Lineage (NCBI taxonomy): Eukaryota > Metazoa > Chordata > Mammalia > Artiodactyla > Bovidae > Bison > Bison bison. The sequence goes on along the minus strand of NW_011494706.1, from coordinate 7,675,841 downwards.
CTACTCTAGCCACCCTTGCCTCCTGCTTTTATCAAGACAGTCGTGATCTAGCTTCAGGATCTTTAGACTTGCAATATCCTCACCTATCTCCATGGCTCACTCTCTCATTTCTTGCAATTCTTTGCTCAGATATCTTCTCAGGATATGATGTGAATGAATGATATGACTTGAATAGTTGCCAGAAGGAGGTGTTTGGGCACTAGTGCCACACGTTTGCCCTTCTAACAGAAGTCAACATACAACTTTCAACATTTATTGAGCATCCATTATATATTAATATAAGACGAACATGTATGATTGGCTGGTCTTAGTAACAGGAAACACTGAAATAATCTTAGTCCTTTAAAAGATTCTTGAACATTTTCAGCGCATACTGGAACAAATATTTCTTGAATGCTTTCAGCACATAGTGGAACAAACAAGTGAATTCCTTAGTTACTGAAAAGCAGCATCTATTAACAAGCAGGAACGTCTTGTCAGATATTATAGGGCTTCCTCCTCCCAGACAATCAGAACCTACAAACACAACCCCTCTGTCCAGGCAGTATTTAAGTCACTGCACTACTGGAACACTTAGTTCCAGTCCTAGTTTTACTCTCAGCTTGGCGGGTGACAGTAAATTATCTCTTTTATTGTTTGAAGTATTTATTCCCATGATAAAATGCTTAATCTCATTCATTTCTCAATTCAGGTTAGGAAAACGGGACAATATATACTTGGGTGTTACAAGTTGCCACAATTACATATGCATTATGGGGTCTGAGAACAAAAAAATCTTTTTTTTAAATCTAAGAATGTCTAAATCAGGACTATTCAAAACTGGTCTTCAGTTTGTGGTAGATTTAAGATCTTTACTTTTCTTCTTTTTCCTTTTTTTAACCCAATTTTCACTCAACACCACTTGTATGATTTAACGCATAGCTTATTCCAATTTGCACATACTAGTTTTTCAATCCAACCTAACCCAAAACAAAGGAGAAACATGATCAACCAGAGAGATCAAAAAGTGTAGTTAGTTCATCCCAGGAACAGATTTGAAGGTAAGATGACCGGGAGGAGAAAGGAAGTAATGAGGGAACATATGAAAATGAAGGAAGGAGAGTCATGCTAAATTTATTAAAATGGCTCAATTCAATGCAACACGTGTTTATTGAGTGCGAAGCATTTCACTGGTCTTTTTAGTAATGCCAAGGTGAGCAAGACAGTCTTTGCCATTAAGGAGTTGGGAGCAGGAGGTGAATTAAGAAGGGCTGCTGCTAAGTCGCTTTAGTCGTGTCCGACTCTGTGCGACCCCAGAGACGGCAGCCCACCAGGCTCCCCCGTCCCTGGGATTCTCCAGGAAAGAACACTGGAGTAGGTTGCCATTTCCTTCTCCAATGCAGGAAAGTGAAAAGTGAAAGTGAAGTCGCTCAGTCGTGTCCAACTCTTGGCGACCCCATGCACCTGCAGCCAACCAGGCTCCCCCGTCCCTGGGATTCTCCAGGCAAGAACACTGGAGTGGGTTGCCATTTCCTTCTCCAATGCATGCATGCATGCTAAATCGCTTTGGTCGTGTCTGACTCTGTGCGACCCTGTGGACAGCAGCCCACCAGGCTCCTTTATCCACAGGATTCTCTAGGCAAGAGTACTGGAGTGGGTTGCCATTTCCTTCTCCAATTAAGAAGGGCACAAGTTATTAAAACATCATGCAGAATACATAAAGGAAATACAGGGAGAAGAGAACTGATATTAAGGATATTTTAATATGCCAGGGGCAGTCATGTATGTTAACTCACACATGTTAACAAGCCTTCCAAAACTTCCAGGTAAGCTAGAGGAGGATAGGTAACCTGTTCAAGGTCATTTAAGTGAAAAAGTCTATACTGGCTTTGTCCTCAACCCAGGTTGCAAAGCCTAGATCCTTTCAGGGCACCATAGCCAGGGGGAAGCTCGTGGGAGGGGATTAAGACTGGAGGGAACAAAGAGATCAGAAAAGCTTTTCAGGGCGGCGAGTGAGGTGGGCCTTGAAGATGAACAGGCGATTGGGCAGCCTCATGTGAGGAAAAAGGGAGGCACTTTCGGCTCAGGAAGGAGTGAAGGCTACTGGCCGCCCTGCCAGTCCTCCGGGTTGACCAGTCAATCTAGGCTGAAAAATTGTCGTCTGGTGGGTCCCTTCCCCAACCCAACCCTCTCTTCGCCCCCGTCTTTTCCTTTGGGACTTTTCATTGTTCACCAATTTCAGCGTTAGGCACCTGTATTTTCTCCTTTGCTGTGAAACTTGAAAAATCTCAAATGTTCTAAAAACGACCACTGAGTCCCTTGGACGACGGTGGGGGTCCGACCGGCGCCCCTGACACAGCGCCCTCTCTCCCACCCCCTCAGCCAGGCCGCCACCCGCGGAGCGGCATGCGTCCCCGGGAAAGCGTGCTCCCCCGAGAGCAGGGTTTCCACCAGTGGGCGCCGCGGACGGGAGGCCGGGCGGCCGGGC
>NW_011494706.1:7666989-7672963 GCF_000754665.1 Bison bison bison | reverse complement strand
GGAGGGGTCCTGCGAGGCGGAGGCCTCAGCTCAGCAGCCCCGGCGCGCTGCCTGGGACGGAGGTGCTGCGGCGTCTGCCGTCGTCTTGCCCTCTTCCCCTTTTTCTAATTGAAAAAGCCTGGTGAGACACTACCTAGCGGTTATTTCCCTGATGACTGGGTGGTGTGGCTCCTTTCTCGTGAATGCCCAAATAAAACCTCTCTCTCTCTCTTTTTTTTTTTTTTTACTGTATACGCTGATATAGCTTGCTTCTGAATCTCCAACCTTTGACTTGTTTTGAGGGAGTTTTCTGGGTTGTGCAGACATTGTGCTTTTCAGGGTGGGGATTTGGGGCTCTTCTTTATTCGGTTGGGGATTTGTACGCTCATCATCGGCTTGGCTTTCTTAGGTGGCACGCTGGCACTCTTGAGTGTGTGATTGGCCTATGACAGCTGTCTCAGTCGTGGCTTGAGTGTGCCACAAGTGCCAGCTGTGAACTTCGCTGTAGGGGCATTTTTAGAAGCATGGCTTTGTATGTTCGTGTTTGGAGGTCTTTGTCACGGCATGCGCCTTGTATTGTGTGGAATGTTACCGCAGTCTGCGAATGGAACTTCTGGGGACGAAAGGGTCCATATTCTTAGCATCACCTATAGAATTCTTGCTTTCTTGTCGAGTCCCTATCTTATATGTGTGTATGAAAAGGACTATAAAGCAAACAATGGAAAAGGTTTTATTATTCAGTGGGTTTCATGAAAATTTTGACATAGACGAAATATAAATTACATAGAATATTTCTTTTTAAAATTACGTGCTTGAGCATATTTCTTGACTGGCCAAAAGGACCCTTTCCTCCCTATGATGAAATTACAGTTTATAGACTGTATGTTGTTTTATTAGAGATGATTGTTCACAGTCATACTTGCATCTCAGTTAAATTACAAATAGTTTAACTGTTTCTTTTCGTCTCCGTCTCCTCCCTCCAAATAAGCAAAATGAGACTGGGTCTGATTTGGGTAATCACTGAAGAACCACACTGCAGAGATACAATCGTAGATGCTTAACAAAAGTTTCTTAAACTAATGTAAGCATATAAACTAGCTCTGTATTATCTAAGGTCAAACCTTAAGTGTTTGTATCAGGTGGATTGTTATTTTAGGATCTACACACAGGGAAGGGAAATGAAGGCATCTTTAAGATCTCAAAGTTGCTTACATTTCTGCAGTCTTGAGGATCTGAGCACATCTATAAATCCAAGAAAGTGGAGGAAAAGTGTGCACCTCCTTCCAAAAGCATTGAAGTTCTAGTTAGACGTTTTGTTTGTTTGCTTGTTACCTCAGTATTTTTACTATCTGCCTCCAGAAGTATCTCTCCTAAGTATATATGAAGCAGTCCAAAAAACATAGTTTACTTTGGACAACACCTCTCATAATAGAGAATTTATTTAAATTGCTTTGGTTTGGCAAAAAAGAATTCTAGTTTCTTTGTGTGATTTCTGCCTATGGGATAAAAATCTTCTTCTTTTAACATTCACTTTCATTGTGGAAGATTATCTTCTAGAATTGAGCTGAATTTTTCTAGTCAGAAAAAAATTCAAGACAGGTAAGGCAAGATATGTTTGCTGGAGCATTGGCACCAAAATATAAAAACACTGGGACAGCCTTCAAAGACAATGTTAGGAGAATCACTTTCTAAACTATATTATTTAAGTCTGATAGAATATTTTTCAGCCATTAAGGTTATGAAGACTGATAGGAACATGGACATCGAAAATAGTGTGTACATTATTTCTTTTGTATAAATGTAGGCTTTTATGTTAGGACTTAAAACCTTTGGGTTGTGAGTGTAAGGTTGTTAAGCAAACCTGTGTCAAACTCCTGTTTTACACCAAGAGCTGGAAATACAGAGATGGTGACAGTCTGTTTTCTGAAGTTGCTCAAAGTTTAGCGGGACAGATACTGGGTAATAAGTATAGTGAGAGAGGTGGTATTATAGGATTTGTGGCAAATTGTTTCATTTGTTTAAATGTGTTAAATGTTGCTGCCTCATTTTTAAGACTGTTTTACAAAGAAGGTTCTTGATATTGATACTTAATGCAGTCTAGCCTGATATCTATCAAATGGTAAGTATGCAGTAAATATTTGCCTAGTGAATGAATGAGCAGAATGACTATGAGCTGTTAACATGTGCTGCTTGACTAGCATGTTGTAATTTAATAACAGTAATTCAGAATTCTTGTCATTGGAAGTCTCATTGCTGGCATTAAAGATCACTTAAAATAACCATTTCTAAAACTTTATTAGATACTTGGTTCTCTAAATGTCTTGTTTGTTCATTGAATTTAAATACTGTATTTGCTAATCTGTAAAACCACAACTTGTAAATTTGCTTCTTGGTGTTTGGTAAACTATTCATTGAAAAACTACTTCCTTTCTGTATCTATAAATGATAATTTTTTAAATGACCTGTTGTGAATACAGTATAGTATACTTTATAAAATGTGTTATACCAACCAAAATTTGCAATGATAGGAGAATAAATTTGGTATGTGTGCTGTGCTTAGTCGCTCAGTCGTGTCCGACTTTTTGCGACCTCACGGACTGTAGCCCACCAAGCTCCTCTCTGTCCATGGGGATTCTCCAGGCAATAATACTGAAGTGGGCTGCCATGCCCTCCTCCACGGGATCTTCCCAACCCAGGGATCAAACCCACGTCTCCCACATTGCAGGTGGATTCTGTACCATCTGACCCACCAGGGAAGCCCAAATTTCCATATATGTAGCCATCAAAATAATTCTGCAGAAACGTTCTGATTTGGGAAAATGCCCACAAATAACACCAGATTGATAAAAATGTTACCAAAAAAAGTATATATACAATCTTTATATATGAAGACACCTGAAAAAAAAAATGCACCAAGATATAAATGATGGTTATCTCTGGGTGGTGGGTTATAGGCAGTTTTAATTTCCTTTACACTCTTAGTATTTTCCAGATTCTCTGCAGTATATTTCTTTTATGACCAGTAAAAATGTTTAAATGCCATTTTTGAAAACAATAAAAGCTTATCAAATATAGTATGTTGAAGAGAATGTTATATTGTTTGATCATTATACAGAACAAGAAGATGAGCCCTAGGGTAAACTACAGTTCTTATTCCAGTGCTGTTTCCATTATGTATTTGGGATTCTCTATTATTAGACGTTTATATATCTCCCTTCTGGCTTTGTAGATCTCATGCTTTTTCTCTGTCGATTCTCATTGCCATGAGCATGCCTATCTTGGTGGCTCCGTCTCACCTGCGTCCTCCGCTAATGTGCTGATGTAGATTTGCTGTGACTAGCTTGAGGGGCTGGCTTGTAATAACCAAGCGCTGGTGGAGCCTTGTGAACGTGCTGTATGACAGTGTCGTTCTTCTGCCACTTGTTGGTTTTTTCATTTGCTGTTGGGTCCTCAGTTACTTCCTCAGTACTGAGGTAGTAAGAAGCATGACCTGTGGAGACCTGAGACATTACTGCATTAAGTAAATATTTTCAGAACCAGGCTAACCTCATTGCAAGGAGCTAATAAGGACAGCGCTACACAGGCCGTCCTTGTGTTGATCCAGAGTTCTAACTCCACTTTAAGTGACTTCAGTTTTTTCCAAGTAAAATTATCTACAATTTTATGGAAAAGAAAGTGTTGTAATATTAGCAAACAGAATTAGAGGACAGTTGTATATTTAGTATAAAATTACTTCTGCATATTCACAGAATGTATACTTTTTAACATTCTACTGGCAGAATTCTATAAAACCAAAGTTTTTATTAGCTATTCAGCATTTTATATAATTGGCATTGTTGAATAATTATAAAAATTTTTGCCTGTTGCATTCAGTAAGTAATAATTATATGATTGTTTAATGAGCATTTTCCATTTGAGAAATATTGCCAGCTCTATACAAAAAGGACAGTGCTCTCTGCAAGTTGTATATTAGGTTATTGATAATAGGACTCTTCAATCGTTAGTCATGGTGTATAATCGTTCTTTACATATTTCAGACACTCCCCTCCACCACTAAGAACATTGCTCTCCATCCCTGTTTCTTATATACTTTCTACTTTTTTATTCTTATCTGCGACATCACTTGCTTAGCTTTCAAAGTAGGTGCTGCAGTTTGATACCTTCAACATTTGTAAGAGTGGTGCATTGTCTGCGATTTAAAAACCAACTCATGACCTTTAGTGTTTGTTGGAAGAAAAAAAGCAAAAAGTGATTTTTAGTTTATGAGCTTTAAAGAGAGAATATGGAGGAAAGAATGGGCAGAACAGGTTTCTCGAAGTTTATATTGAAGAGAGGTTTTGAAGGCTAATCCAGGGACATGGCAGGAACAGGGATAGAGCAGTGATTGGGTAAAAGAGCCTCAAGATCCGACGAAGAGACACTTGGTAAGGAGGTCTGTGGTGTCCTGTTAGTGAAACTGAAAGTTGAATAAGCTCATGAAAAACAGAAAGTGAAAAAGAGAGATTTATCCCAGTGACTGGGATATGACAAGATTAGAGCAAAAATTATTTTTAAACCAAACACCTTATTTTTATGTATAAGAAGTTTGTAGTAAGAATTAAACTATGACTGTAAAATATTTATCTGTTGTAGGCTACTGATTATTGAACTGTAAGTGAATTTCCTCTAATATGAAAGCTAGAAAAGGTTCTCATGGTAAATTGTTAAACGTTAAATGATGAGGAATGTTTTTCATATCTCAATTCAGTTCTACTGAAATTGAAATTGGATATCTTATTTCGTTAGTTAGCATCTCTTTAAAAACTTTAATTTGGAAAGCTTCAGAATTTTTCAAAGTTTATTTATAAACTTATAAAAGGGCTGTTTTGCATTTGGAGCTTCTGTATTTATATGCTGTTTGTCGTACAAGAAAAGACATTTATTTGCTTATTTGTTCAACCAACATTTTTGAACGCCTACGGCTGCAGCTATGGACTTTTACTTGGCAAGCAATTATTTAAATTATGATGAATTCTGTGCCTTATTGTCTGCGGGAAAAATCCTGTCACAGTCCATGACTCTCAACAGGTGTTCTGAAGAAAAAGTGTGTTAATGATTGAAAGCTTTTGAGTTCTTATGGTGCTAGATATAAGAAGCTATGATTTTTCTTTTTTTTCTTTTAACTTGAGGTGGAAGTCATGTAAAAATTAACCATCTTAAAACAATACAGAGGCATTTAGTATGTACATAGTATTGTGCAACTACAACTTATGTCTAGTTCCAAAACATTTTTATCATCCCAGAATAAAGCCCTGTATCCATTAAGAAGATATTCTTCATTCCCTTCTTCCCCCAGCCTCTAGCAGCTACCAGTCTGCTTTCTATTTGAATAAGTTTACCTATTCTAGGTATTTCATATAAATGTAACCATACGATTTGACCCCTGGTACCTTTTTTTCACTTGGTGTAATGTTTTCAGTGTGCATCAGTATTGTATATATCAGTTTTTCATCTCCTTTTATGGCTAAATAATATTCTGTTGTATGTACATACCACATTTTGTTTATTTATTCATTGATGCACGTTTAAGTTGCTTCTACCTTTTGGCTATTGTGAAGAGTGCTTCTGTGAACATTCATATATGGTATTTGAGTACCAGTTTTCATTTCCCTTGGGTATATACCTTAGTTCAGTTCAGTCACTCAGTCGTGTCCGACTCTTAGCGACCCCATGAATCGCAGCATGCCAGGCCTCCCTGTCCATCACCAACTCCCAGAGTTCACCCAAACTCATATCCGTTGAGTCGATGATGCCATCCAGCCATCTCATCCTCGGTCATCCCCTTCTCCTCCTGCCCCCAATCCCTCCCAGCATCAGGGACTTTTCCAGTGAGTCAGCTCTTCACATGAGGTGGCCAAAGTATTGGAGTTCCAGCTTCAGCATCAGTCCTTCCAATGAACACCCAGGACTGATCTCCTTTAGGATGGACTGGTTGGATCTCCTTGCAGTCCAAGGG
>NW_011494706.1:7646775-7666889 GCF_000754665.1 Bison bison bison | reverse complement strand
GACTCTCAAGAGTCTTCTCCAACACCACAGTTCAAAAGCATCAATTCTTCGGCGCTCAGCTTTCTTCACAGTCCAACTCTCACATCCATACATGACCACTGGAAAAACCATAGCCTTGACTAGATGGACCTTTGTTGACAAAGTAATGTCTCTGCTTTTGAATATGCTGTCTAGGTTGGTCATAACTTTCCTTCCAAGGAGTAAGTGTCTTTTAATTTCATGGCTGCAATCACCATCTGCAGTGATTTGGGAGCCCCCAAAAATAAAGTCTGACACTGTTTCCACTGTTCCCCATCTATTTCCCATGAAGTGATGGGACCAGATGCCATGATCTTAGTTTTCTAATTGTTGAGCTTTAAGAGTAGAATTTCTGAATCATATGGTAATTCTGTGTTTTTGAGAAACCACCAAACTTTTTCCAGAGTGGCTATACCCATTCCCAACAGCAGTGTATGAGAGTTCTAATTTCTCCATATCTTCACCAACACTTACTGTTTTCTAGTTTTTAAAAATTATGGCTATTCTAGTGGGTGGGAGGCAGTATCTCATTTTGCTTTTGCTTTTTAATTTCCTAGTGACTAAGAATGTTGAACATCTTTTCATGTGCTTATTGCCCATTTGTCTGTCTTCTTTGAAGTGTCTGTGCATGTCCTTTGCCCATTTTTTAATAGGGCTGTTACCAGCTTCTTTTGCATAATACTACTATTACTTATATTTATGTTACATTACAAGTTGTTATAAACTGAGGGGGCAAAAGAGTGAGAAACGTGCACTCGGGCAGGTGATCTTCAGTAGGATTATCTCCCATCTTTTTTTTTTTTTTTTTTTTAGGCCTTCTGCTCTCTGCCAAAATTTAAACTGGTCCTTCCTTTCAGTTCTTGGTTTGACTAGAGCATGATGCTCAAGTTTGAATTCTGTGTAGGTCAGTGAGTCATCTCGTTCTATGGCCAGCTGTTTAACAAGTCCATGCAGTCGGTCCAGGGGGCACTTGTTAGGTTTTTGGCTTGATCATTACCAATCCTTTTTCACTGTGGGAGAAAATAACCCAATCTTTAGTAGCAAAAAGACCTGCCATTTGCATATGTGAACACAATAGATCTGTACAGATATTTTACTAGCGTAAGACATTTTTGTTATCACAGTGACTCCCCTTTTACTTCTAGAGTTTTTGTGGCCATGGTCACCAGAATATCACTTAGAATACTTAAAGCTCATGGTTGATTTGCCCATGGGTTTAGTGCTTTTCAAAAACTTAGAATTGCTCCAGAAGTGATTTTGCCTAGGTTGTTTATTTAAATCTCTAGATTCTCTTGTACTATGAAAAATGCCTTTATTCCCTTTGTTCATGAACAGTGTGCTGTTTGTTTTCTGTTGCCACCAGGGTTATGATGCTTATTGTGGTTTGCTGTTCACTGAGATTCTTATGTGGTATAAAAGTTTCTCTGTAAGTCTAACTTTTTTTTCCTTTTAAGAAATCATATCTTAAAGCCCCTCCAGTCAGTTCTTTTCTTTTAAGACATCATTCATCAAAACCTCCAAATTATTATTTTTACCAATAAGAACTATATTGAACTTTAATATTCAAAATCCTCATCTATAAAGATTTGAATTTATAAATTGTGTTAATTGAATTAGGTTCTCCAGTTACAGAGCTTTGAACAACTAACTGGGTATAAGGTCAAGAATCTCTTTCCTTCTTTATATTGAGCACACAGAATTTGCAAACAAAATTCCTTGTTTACTAAGGATCACTCATTGTGGACTCTGATTAGACAGTATTTATTCCTCAGGGGTCTCACTTTTTCAAGTTGATATTGCATTACTGTTTCCCCAGGGAAAACAGGGGCAGGGACCAATTATAACTAAAAATATTTGCTGGGAATTTATAGGTTGGGGCTGGAAGTTACAGAAACCTTTCAAAGATAACTTAAAACATTGAGTATATTTTAATGTAAAACTGTCTATGTTTGCCAAACTGATACTTAGTTTTTAATTTATATAAATTCCTCTCCTAATTAAAATATTAATAGATGTCTGGGCATTTTTATCCAGTGCACGTCCCTTTAACAAGAGAGCTCTCATTTAATGGAAATAAAAACAAAAAGAAATAAATAGGGTCTACTTAAACTCAAAAGGTTTTGCTGCTGCTGCTAAGTCACTCCAGTCGTGTCCGACTCTGTGCAACCCCAGAGACGGCAGCCCACCAGGCTCCCCCATCCCTGGGATTCTCCAGGCAAGAACACTGGAGTGGGTTGCCATTTCCTTCTCCAATGCGTGAAAGTGAAGTCGCTCAGTCGTGTCCGACTCTTAGCGACCCCATGGACTGCAGCCCACCAGGTTCCTCTGTCCATGGGATTTTCCAGGCAAGAGTACTGGAGTGGGGTGCCATTGCCTTCTCCAAGGGTTTTGCACAGCAAAGGAAATAAAAAAACAACCCACAGATTGGGAGAAAATATTTGCAAATGATGTGACTGACAAGGGATTATTAGTCTCCAGAATTTACAAACAGCTCATGATGCTTGAGTGAGTGAGTGAAAGTTGCTCAGTTGTGTCTGACTCTTTGCGACCCTATGGACTATACAGTCCATGGAGTTCTCCAGGCCAGAATACTTGAGTGGGTAGCCATTCCCTTCTCCAGGGAATCTTCCCAACCCAGGGATCGAACTCAAGTCTCCCACATTGCAGGCAGATTCTTTACCAGCTGAGCCACCAGGAAAGCCCTCATGATCCTTAATAGCCCCAAAACAAACAACCCAATCAACAAATGGGTGGAAGACCTAAATAGACATTTCTCCAAAGAAGACATATAGATGGCCAAGAGATACATCAAAAGATGTTCAGGGTCACTAATTATTAGAGAAATGTAAATCAAACTACAATGAGATATAAATCCACAAACAATAAATGCTGGAGAGGGTGTGAAGAGAAAGGGGCCCTCCTACAGTGTTGGTGGGTATGTAAATTGGTACAGCCACTATGGAGAACAGGATGGAGGTTCCTTAAAAAACTAAAAATAGAGCTACCATATGACCCTTCATGGCAAATAGATGGGGAAACAATGGAAACAGTGACAGACTTTATTTTAGTGACTGAAGCCATGAAATTAGAAGACACTTGCTCCTTGGAAGAAAAGTTATGACCAACCTAGACACCACATTAAAAAGCAGAGACATCACTTTGCCAACAAAGATCCATCTAGTCAAAGCTATGGTTTTCCCAGTAGTCATGTATGGATGTGAGAGTTGGACTGTAAAGAAAGCTGAGCGCTGAAGAATGGATGCCTTTGAACTGTGGTGTTGGAGAAGACTCTTGAGAGTCCCTTGGACTGCAAGGAGATCCAACCAATCCATCCTAAAGGAGATCAGTCCTGGGTGTTCATTGGAAGGACTGATGTTGAAGCTGAAACTCCAATACTTTGACCACCTGATGCGAAGAGCTGACTTTTGAGAAAACCCTGATGCTGGGAAGGATTGAAGGTGGGAGGAGAAGGGACGACAGAGGATGAGATGCTGGATGGCATCACCAACTCAATGGACATGAGTTTGAGTAAACTCCAGGAGTTTGTGATGGACAGGGAGGCCTGATGTGCTGCAGTCTGTAGGGCCGTAAATAGTTGGACACGAGTGAGTGACTGAACTGAATTGAACTGAAGTATCTGCAGAGAACACTGAGATGCAAACTATTTACAAAGCTAGGAGGTGATGATGTCTGTGAAACTAAGGGAAGCATTTCAAGTAAGAAGTGGCCGCTTGTCAAAAATGAGAAATCAAGTGTGATGAAGACTTGAAAAGTAACCTTTACCTCTAGCAGTAGTTGGTCAGAAAGCGATATGAGTAATTCAGGTTATTGTGAGAAGGGGAGTGAATGTGAATCAGGAAGCCATGGTGAATGTTACCTACTTTTTCAAAGTTTTTTTTTTTTCTTTTTTTTTGTAAAAAGCATCGTAATACTAGTGGACAGTCTGGAATCAAATCTTGGCTCTGCATTTTTTTATCTTTGTGGCTTTATGCAAGTTACTTAACCTCTCAGTACTGCTGTTTCCCATCTGGAAAATAAGAACAGTGATATCAGCTGCTTTGGGGTTGTTGTGAGGATTCAACTTACACATATAAAGCTCTTAGAACATTGTCAAATTATAAGAAGTTTACAGGAAGTATTAGCCATCATCAACGTCATCATTCTCATGCTGGAGCATAGCATGATGCTCCATACAGTTAATAGATGCTCTGTACAGTTAATAGATTAAACTGTATAGCAGAGAATTAGATTGGAGAAGTAGTCTGGGATCACATAATGAGGAGCCACATAAGTCAGCTGACAGAGTATGGATTTTACCCTAAAAATAGCCAAAAACTGTGAAAGAATGTGTATGTCACATGTTTAAGCTCTGAAGAGGTTGTTCTTTTCCAGAAAATATTATATGCCGTGTTCAGGTGGGTATGCTGCCACCAGGTGGCAAGTGTCAATTATTGCTGTACAGGTGAAGCAGTAAAACTGCGCATGCGTGTGTGTGTACAGGTGAAGCAGTAAACTGTGTGTTTTAATATGAAATATTAATTGATCCAAATGGCCAAATGTAAGCACCCTAATTCTAGCAGGGCACTTTGTTCCCAAAAACTGATCAGTTATGTGAAGGAGAGAAAAAGAGGGTAATTGAAAAGATAGATTTCAAAGAAAGCTAACACAGGTATAGTTGGGCCTCATGTGAAACTGAAAAGCCATTTGGAGTCAGTGCATTCTGTCATACCTTATTTCACTCTCATAATATCTGACACCCTTCTCTTTGCAAATCAGCTTCCTCTCCTTGTACCTCAGTTTGTACAAGACAAAAAATTACAGGATGAATTCCCAGGTCTGTTCTATTCATTGGAATTGTTTTCCACAATCGACACTTAAAAGAAGAGGAAAAGAAACATTATTTAAATAGAGTAACCAGATCATGGAACAACAGACTGGTTCCAAATAGGAAAAGGAGTACGTCAAGGCTGTATATTGTCACCCTGCTTATTTAACTTATATGCAGAGTACATCATGAGAAACTCTGGGCTGGAAGAAGCACAAGTTGGAATCAAGATTGTCGGGAGAAGTATCAATAACCTCAGATATGCGGATGACACCACCCTTGTGGCAGAAAGTGAAGAAGAACTAAAGGGCCTCTTGATGAAGGTGAAAGAGGAGAGTGAAAAAGTTGCCTTAAAGCTCAACATTTGGAAAACTAAGATCATGGCATCCAGTCCCATTACTTCATGGCAAATAGATGGGGAAACAGTGGAAATAGTGGCTGACTTTATTTTTCTGGGCTCCAAAATCATCGCAGATGGTGATTGCAGCCATGAAATTAAAAGACGCCTACTCCTTGGAAAGAAAGTTATGACCAACCTAGATAGCATATTCAAAAGCAGAGACATTACTTTGTCAACAAAGGTCCGTCTAGTCAAGGCTATGGTTTTTCCAGTAGTCGTGTATGGATGTGAGAGTTGGACTATAAAGAAAGCTGAGCACAAAAGAATTGATGCTTTTGAACTGTGGTGTTGGAGAAGGACTGATGCTAAAGCTGAAAGTCCAATACTTTGGCCACCTGATGCGAAGAGCTGATTCATTTGAAAAGACCCTGATGCTGGGAAAGATTGAGGGCAGGAGAAGGGGACGACAGAAGATGAGATGGTTGGATGGCATCACCGACTCAATCGACATGGGTTTGGGTGGACTCTGGGAGTTGGTGATGGACAGGGAGGCCTGGCGTGCTGCGGTTCATGGGGTTCCAAAGAGTTGGACATGACTGAGTGACTGGACTGAACTGAACCAGATCAATTCATAGAGTAAGCATCTAGCTTAGCGGTTCGCAGACTTTCCTGCACAGTAGAAGCATCTGGAAAGCTTAAAACAATTTCAAAGCCTAAGTCACACTCCATCCCCAAATCAGAAAATCTGGGATGTGAGCCAGGAGTCGCTATTTTATAAAGATCCTCAATATGCAATAAATTTTGGGTCCCACTTCACGTAGCTGCTTTGCGTGATTCTGCAAAACTAAGTTGATTATACATCGTGAACTCTTACATGCCAGCTACTTTACTTGGTGTGCAACTAAAGATGTGTGGATGATTTCATGTCAGAAGGAAAATCTGGCTTTGTTGATAGAGAACAAAAATATTTCAGTCTGCAACATGACTAGTAAGTTGATACATAAATGTACTTTGTGAGTGATTTTAGGGATATTTATTTGATTATTGCATCATGCACTGATTTTAAACTCCTTCAGTAAGATTCATCTCCTCCCTGTTACTTTCTAGACATAACTCTTTGTTCTCTAATTCCAAGAGAAAAATCTCATCAACTGCCTCTTTTCTCATCAAATCAAGAGTAGGAGGATCAGCTGGGGTGTCCTGGGTGGTAGGATCTCTGAGCACTGGCCAGTTTCCTCAGCAGGAAATTCTGCATTCTTCAAAAGTACTTAAATATGTTTCACCTACAAAAGAATACATATAAAATATGTGGATAAGAAAATGATTTTTTAAAAACTACCTCTGTGCCTATCACCCAGTTTAAGGAATATGCACATTTAAATACTTCTGAAACCTTTCCCATCCTAATCTTACCCCCTCCCACTTCAGGTAATCATGGTTCTGAATTTTCTTTATTAGTGCCTTGTTTTTCTATACTACATATGTTTACTTCAACAGTGTATTAGTTTTTCTGTTTTTGAACTTAATGATATCATAAGCAGTCAGAGATTTTCTTTTTGTTCAGTATTGCACATACTATTCCATTATTAAGAATTTACCTCATTTAGCATTCTCATACCAGTGAGCATTTCGGTTGTTTGCAGTGTTTCTCACTGTTACAGACACTGGTGCTGTGTTAACTTGAGCTTGTTTTCTGAGACTTAGCGTGTGCCAGGGGCCTGGAGGTGTGCAGAGGTCATAACCCCATGGTCCTCAGGCCACGGAGAGTAGTGCCTGTTGAGGCAAAACCAAAAGCCAGCTGGTGTTGGTGTGTTTGTTGTGCACCTGGTCTCATCACAGATGAGCTCTGACTTGTCCCTTGGAGCTGTTGGTGCGTACCGGATGCCTCACAAGGTGGGCCATGGAAGTGACCAGCTGTGGCAATTCTTTTATTTTTTTAAGTTGATATTTCCTACAAAAAATGTGCACATAAGAGAGGTTAATAGTCCATTGTTGTTTTTCAGTCGCTGAGTTGTGTCTGACTTTTTGCGACCCCATGGACGGCAGCACACCAGGCTCCCCTTCCTTGGTTATCTCCCTGAAAGTGAAAGTTGCTCAGTATCTGACCCCATGAACTATACAACCCATGGTATTCTCCAGGCCAGAATACTGGAGTTGGTAGCCTTTCCTTTCTCCAGGGGATCTTCCCAACACCGGGATAGAACCCAGGTCTCCCGCGTTGCAGGCAGATTCTTTACCAACTGAGCTATCAGGGAAGCCCCACTTTGCTCAGATTCATGCCCATTTAGTTGGTGACCATCTAACCATCTCATCCTCTGTCTCCCCCTTCTAGTTTTGCCCTCAGTCTTTCTCAGCATTAGGATCTTTTCCAGTGAGTCAGCTTTTCACATCAGGTGGCCAAAGTATTGGAGCTTTGGCTTCAGCAACAGTCCTTCCAGTGAAGATTCAGGACTAATTTCCTTTAAGATTAATTGGTTTGTTCTCCTTGCAGTCCAAGGGACTCTCAAGAGTCTTCTCCAACACCACAGTTCAAAAGCATCCATTCTTCAGCGCTCAGCTGAATGTAGAGTTTCAAGCCAGCTTTTTTACCCTCCTCAAAAGGCCCTTTAGTTTGTCTTTACTTTCCTGCCATGAGAGTGGTATCATTTGCATATCTGAGGTTGGTGATGTTTTTCCTGGCAATCTTGATTCCAGCTGTGCTTCATCCATTCTGGCATTTCCCATGATGTAATCTGCATAGTTAATAAGTTAAATAAGCAGAGTGACAGTATACAGCCTTGACATACTCCTTTCCTAATTTGAAACCAGTCCATTGTTCCATGTCCGGTTCTAACTGTTGCTTCTTGACCTGCATACAGGTTTTTCAGGAGACAGGTCAGGTGGTCTGGTACTCTCATATCTTTAAGAATTTTCCACAGTTTGTTGTGATCCACACAGTCAAAGGCTTTAATGTAGTCCATGAAGTAGAAGTAGTAAATGTGTTTCTAGAACCCCCCTTGCTTTCTCCATGACCCAGCAAATGTTGGCAGTTTGATCTCTGGTTCCTCTGCCTCTTCAAAACCCAGCTTGTACATCTGGAAGTTCTTGTTTCACAAACTGCTGAAGCCTACCTTGAAGGATCGTGAACATAACCATGCTAGCTGTGATCCATGAAGGGGAGTAGTCCATTACTTATGGTTTATAAATGAATAAACCTCAGGTTATAACCTGGAATGTATTTATGCTGCTGAGCATGATAGCATCCATTACAGATATATCTTGTCTTAGAGATTCTCCTTTACATGAACTGCTATTTATGTCGGAGAAGGCAACGGTGCCCCACTCCAGTACTCTTGCCTGGAAAATCCCATTGACGGAGGAGCCTGGTGGGCTACAGTCCATGGGGTCTCTAGAAGTCGGACACGACTGAGAGACTTCACTTTCACTTTTCACTTTCATGCATTGGAGAAGGAAATGGCAACCCACTCCAGTGTTCTTGCCTGGAGAATCCCAGGGATGGAGGAGCCTTGTGGGCTGCCGTCTCTGGGGTCGCACAGAGTCGGACACGACTGAAGTGACTTAGCATGCGTGCTATTTATGTATTTGTTTTTAATGAGATTAAACTTAGGTTGGGGCATAGTATTGTTCTTCTTACCATTCAATGTTAGCAGTAAATGAAGTGACAGTGAAATAAAACAGAAGTAGGTGGCTCAGTTGGTAAAGAATCTGCTTGTAGTATAGGAGACCCGGGTTTGATCCCTGGGTCGGGAAGATCCCCAGGAGAAGGAAATGGCAACTCACTCCGTACTCTTGCCTGGAGAACCGCATGGACAGAGGAGCCTGGAGGGCTACGGTCCCTGGGGTCGCACAGGGTCGGACACGACTGAGCGACTGAACCTCCACCGCTACCAGGTGGCATCTGAACAGCGATGTGTAACAGCCTGTCACTGCTAGGAGTCAGCTTGCAGGATGTTGTGAGGGTGTCTGCAGAGGCTGATGAAAGAGGTCATCAGGACACTGTAGTTCTGGGACTTCTGCCTTATTTCTGTCCTTTGGGATGAAATTTTTGGTAGATGTGTAATTGTATAATATCCATTTAAAAATAATGATATCAACATATGGGCCCAAAGTTTTAATAATGAATAGTCTTTACAGATCTTTGAGGGAGGAGGGGAGGCAGTGATAATCTTTAAAAAAGGAAACAATTACCCATACTCTAATTTGTTGCTGCTGTTGTTCAGTCACTCAGCCATGTCCGACTCTTTGCGACCCCATGGACTGCAGCACGCCAGGGTTCCCTGTCCATCACTAACTCCCAGAGCTTGCTCAAACTCATGTCCATCGAGTCGGTGATGCCATCCAGCCTTCTCATCCTCTGTTGCCCCCTTCTCCCACCTTCGATCTTTCCCAGCATCAGGGTCTTTTCCAATGAGTCATTTCTTCGCATCAGGTGGCCAAAGTATTGGAGCTTCAGCATCAGTCCTTCCAGTGAATATTCAGGGTTGATTGATTTCCTTTAGGGTTGACTGGTTTGATCTTCTTGCAGCCCAAGGGATTCTCAGGGGTCTTATCCAACACCCCAGTTCCAAACCGTCAGTTCTTCAGTGCTCAGCCTTCTTTATGGGCTAACTCTCACATCCTTACATGGCTACTGGAAAAACCATAGCTTTGACTGTATGGCCTTTGTGGGCAAAGTGATGTCTCTGCTTTTTAATACGCTGCCTAGGTTTGTCATAACTTTTCTTCCAAGGAGCAAACGTCTTTTAATTTCATGGCTGCAGTCACTGTTATGCAGTGATTTTGGAGCCCAAGAAAATAAAAGTCTGTCATTGTTTCCCCATACTTTCATAACCTGTAAGTAATTACTGTTGACAGTTTGTTGATTCTGTTTCTGTGTATATTTTTAAACTTAACTTGTGTCATACTCTATATGTAATTTTGGCTTCTTTTCTCCCCTGACTTATATTGAGAGCATTCTCTCACATTAAATTTTTTTGGAAAACATGGTCTTTGTCAGCTGCGTAATATTACTTGTATGATTGTACAGTAATGTAATCATGGACCTGATATATCAGTTTAGTTTTTTTTTTTTAAGGAAGAAATCTAAAATTATTGCTATTGGTGCCTCTGTTTTGTAAAAAAAAAAATTTTTTTTTTTTTGACTCAACAGGTGTTTATTGAGAACCTATGTATAAGCACTGTTCGAGACTGTTCGAGACTTTGATTTTGATGAAAATTCCTGCCCTCCGGGGGCTATCTTCTGGTTATTTGTTCTGTAGTAATAATGTGACATCATATACTTCATATATATGAAGCCTAAACAGTTTTTTCATAATTTTATACACTTAGAAGTTTGATCTAAACTCTATAATGTAATCATTCCACTTTTTATTCTGTATCTTTTTTTTTTTTCATTTGGGATCATTTAGTAATAAATACTGTTTATTGAATTGCTTTTTCAAGCAATGGTTTAAAAATCTTATTATAATGTAGAATTGTAGTTTTTCTCTTGTATAATTAAGTGATAGTACAGGGAATAAGAAAAAGAAACAATTGAAAAATGTTTTTCTAAAATAGGCACTAAAAACTGAAAGAAATTTTATTGATTGCCATATAGTTGATCTACAATATTAGTTTCAAGTGAACATCAGAGAGTCAATATCTTTATAGTCCACTCAAAGTTGTTATAAAGTACTGTGTATATCCCTTGTGCTGTGCAGCTCATCCTTGTGTCTTACTCACAGTGGTTGTACGTTTTTTATCCCCTACCCCTGTATCTTGTTCCTCTCCCCTCTGGTAACCACTCATTTGTTCTCTGTATCTGAGGCTGTTTCTGCTTTGTTATATTCACTGTTTGTTTTAGTTTTTAGATCCCACATAAAAGTGAGAGCCTAGGGTATTCATCTGTTTCTGACCTATTTCAGTAAGCGTAACACCCTCTAGTCCATGCATGTTGTTGCAGACGGCAGAAGTTCATATTTTATGGCTCAGTCATAGTCCAGTGTGTGTGTGTGTGTGTACACCATTTTCTTTAGCCCGTCTTCTGCTGGTGGACACATAGGTGACTTCCATATATTGGCTGTTGTAAATAATGCTACTGAGAACACTGGGGTGCATGTGTGTTTTTGACATACATGCATTAGTGTGCATTAGTGTTTTTGTTTTCTTCGGATATATCACTTAGGAGTAGAATTGCTGTATCATATGGTAAAACTGAAAGAAATTTTAAGAGATCCTTCTATACTTCCTCTTTTTTTAAATTGAAAAAGCTGAGTTCTCTTGAGGGTACGTGGCTTGTCCAGTATCACATAGCTAGCTTATCAGAGTCTTTATAGACACAACAGTCCAGTACTCTATTATATGTAGTCTGTATTCTTTTTGAAACATTACTTGCATTCAGAAAAGTATGTGGGCCTACTGTGTGGCAGACAGTGAAATATGGTAAAATGTGCAAAATTAAGATAACTTTTTAGGCTGCAGAATCTTTTTTCTTAGACACTAAAGTTTTCCTAAACTTTAAGAACAGTTCTGCATTGAATGAGGTTATAGGGTATAAATAAGCCTGTCGGCCCCATGAGCTGAAGGTCTGTGGTCTTCTTCACATCTGATTTCCTCAGGTCCATTCGGCACTGTTATTTTCCAGCACTTTGTATCTTTGTGCTATTGTTGGGAAACATTCTTCAGAGCATCTTTAGACTGTTGCCTTTGTCCTCTTTGCTTTCAGTTGCCCCACTTCAGCTCTACATACAAATTGTCTTTCGATCAACTGTGTTAATCTTCTTTTTGTTTCCATAGTTAAGCCCGTGGAGTTTTGTTGTAATAGCTTGTACAGCATGCTTATGCAACATTCATTAAGGAATATCACAAAGATTTAAAGACCGTACGGACAAGTACAAATAGTCACTGTAATTAGAAATAATGATTTTAAAAGTTTTCTACAATAAAAATATAGAAAGTAACTCTACTTACAGCTGTTTTTGAAAACTGGAGAAAGTTGGTAACATTTTTAAAACACTTTATAATCTTTTTGGGGTGTGTGTGTGTGTGTGTGTTTGTATTTTCCCCCTAGTGTTGTCAAAAAAGTATATGTTGTTTTGGTGATTTCATTTGTTCATGCCTTTAACCTCGTGTTCTAATTTTAATGTTGCTGTTTTTAATTGTTGCTGTTCATTTGCTAAATCGTGTCTGACTCTGCAACCCTAGGGACACTAGGCTCCTCTATCCTCCACTTTCTCCTGCAGCTTGCTCAAATTTTTGTTGATTGAGTTGGTGATGCTGTCTAACCATGTCATCCTCTGTCTCCCCTTCTCCTTGCGCCTTCAGTCTTTCCCAGCATCAGGATCTCTTCCAGTGAGTCAGCTCTTTGTGTCACGTGGCCCAAATATTGGAGTGTCAGTTTTAGCAGCAATTTTTCCAGTGAATATTCAGGGTTGATTTCTTTTAGGATGGATTGGTTTGATCTCCTTGCAGTCCAAGGGACTCCCAGCTCTTTTCCAGCACCACAATTCGAAAGCATCAATTCTTTGGCGCTCAGCCTTCTTTAGGGTCCAACTCTCATATCCATATATGACTACTGAAAAAGCCATAGCTTTGATTACATGGACCCTTGTCAGCAAAGTGATGTCTTTGCTTTTTAATATGCTGTATATGTTTGTCATAGCTTTCTTTCCAAGGAGCAGGCGTCTTAATTTCATGGCTGTAGTCAGCGTCCACAGTGATCTTGGAGCCCAAGAAAATAAAATCTGTCACTGCTTCCTCTTTCTCCCCCTTCTATTTTGCCGTGAAGTGGTGGGATCAGATGCCATGATATTAGTTTTTTGAATGTAGAGTTTCAAGCCAGCTTTTTCACCCTCCTCTTTCACCTTCATCAAGAGGCTCTTTAGTTCCTCTTAACTTCCTGCCATATGAGTGGTATCATCTGCATGTCTGAGGTTGTTGCTGTTTCTCCTGGTAGACTTGATTCCATCTTGTGATTCATCCAGCCTGGCATTTTGCGTGATGTGTTCTGCATATAAGTTAAATAAGCAGGGTGACAGTATATAACTTTACACTCATAGAATCATAGAAACAAAGAGAATTCCAGAAAAACATCTACTTCTGCTTCATTGACTACTCTAAAGCATTTGACTGTGTGGTTTACAACTGTGGAAAATTCTTAAAGAGTTGGGAATACCAGACCACCTTAACCTGTCTCCTGAAAAATCTGTATGCTAGTCAAGAAGCAGCAATTGTTCATAGAACTAGACATGGAACAACTGACTGGTTCAAAATTGAGAAAGGAGTACAAAGCTGTATGTCACTTGCTTATTTTAAGTGTTTTTACATTTAATGACAAATGAAGGAAAAGAGTGAATGCATGTAATGCAAATTGGTTTTAATGGAAAGAATACTGAATTTGGAATCATATGTTTATGTTCTATTTTGCTCCTTACTCTTGGAGAAGTAAGTCATTTGTCCTCAAATCGCAGCTTTCACATTCTTTTCTCAGTAAGATATTTCATGACTCCTCCCTGCATTCCCATACAAATGAAGTCTTTTCTGTTTTAGATTTTCTTTAGTACTTAAGCTTTTTCTTTAAAACGCTTTCTGTCTCTTGAAATGATACATTTCTATATTTGTCTACATTTGCTTATTAGTTCTTCCTCCTTGGATTACAATTCAGGGGAGTTGGGCTTGTATCATTTCATCACTACCTCCTCTGCCTTTGGCACAGGGCAGACATGTGATAGGCAGTCCATAAATATTTTTTAAGTAAATGAACAACTCACTGCTGTCTATCATATACCAAGTTATTTCCTTCACAGCTATAAAACTCTGCAACCTCACATCTTACAGAGAGCCTTCTTTGAGAAAATCAGGACAAGACATGTTCCCATACTACCTTAGAGATATATAGGACTGTTGAGTGTACAAAATTGTACGCTAACTTTTCTCTTGTTTCTCACAACTCTGTGAGATATTAGGCTGCTGCTGCTGCTAAGTCGCTTCAGTTGTGTCTGACTCTGTGCGACCCCATGGACGGCAGCCCACCAGGCTCCTCTGTCCCTGGGATTCTCCAGGCGAGAACACTGGCCTAGACTAAAAGACCCTACAGTTAGGACTGTGTGTTTTGACTTATATCTGGCTTAGTGCCTCGCACATACATATCTGACAAAGACTCAAAAAATAAAACCAGTTCCAGTTAGTACTTTTTTTGAAGTGACATGTATAGAAACTTGGCATTTTTTTTAACAGCGTTTTAAAATCTCCTTGTTTTATTGAGAATATTCATTTATAAATAAAAATTGAGTTTATGGAATAAATTCTTAGCCGTTTTTATTTAGTCGTTTATTCGTGTTCTGGTTAGGGTAAGACATTTGCCTGAGATCTGAATTCGTTTTGAAAGACAAGTGTATATGGACGTAATCTCTTTCCAGTAAATCTTGCAGCTATTTCCATGCCTACATATGTTAACATTTTTATATTTGGCTTCCAAATGACAAACACAGATGGCTGTAGTCTGAATTTCAAGCATGTTTTGGAATAAATGTTTTTCCAGTAATATAAAGTGTATCATTTCACTATCAGATGATTAGCAATTAAATAGTTTCTGATTTTTGCTTATCTGCCATTTTTCAGGTTTAAGATAAAAAATAACTTTGATAGCTATTTATGATGTGATCTTGTTTTCTTTCTCATGTTTTTACAAAACAGATGTTTTCCTAAAAGGCTGTTATGGGTATTATTATTCTGAGAATTTAATTTTGTTGTTTGGTTTTTCTATTTGTTTTGTTCGTGGAGTAGAGAGAGTATTGTGAGAAGGAATATTTTATGTTTTAATTCATTGAATTACCACTTTGAATTCTGAGACCGTGGAACTTTTTTAGGTAGTGGGATCTTTATATCATCTTAGTTCTTAGGTTCTGTGGAACAGTGCTTAAAATGATTCCTCCATGTTAACTTTTGTGTAAGAAAAAATGCATTATCTTTTTTCCACTCATACAGCAGTGAACAAAAGTTCTTACCTTCATGGAGTTTACCTTTTGGTTAATTGTTGTGAAAAAATAATATGACTTCATTTAATCAATAACCTAGACCTGAAACAGTGTTTGATAATTTTTTGTCCTTAGAAGTGATTAGTTCTAAACACAGTAATAAAACTGTTTTACTTTTTATTCCGTATCTTTTATTAACTTTTTCACTAGGTTCATTTAATAATGGATACTGTTCTCTCAGACAGAGGTTTGTTTGGTTTTTAAAATCTTTTTATAGTGCATTATTTTAACAAAAATTTTCTTTTGTTATGTATTTGTATGTATAAACATTAAGTATAAATGTTATATATAACCCTACAGAGATGGAATTTTAAACAAAATCTTCAACTTTGTCCTGATATCCTCTGCTGTCTGAATATTTTTTTTTAATATCAAGAATGTCATTATTAATACGTTTTTGCTTTTGCATTCTTTCTGAGGGATCCTTTTAAAATGATATGCCTAGACTTCTGATTGCATTTACAGATAATATGTAACAGTGTTTCAGTTGAATTATTTTTAAGAATGAATTTCCTATCCAAAGTAGTTTAAATGCATTCCAGCAGCTTAATAATATACAAATAGAGGCAACTAGTCTTGCATCTGTTCCTTAAGCAGATAGCAGAATAACTGAATAGTTGTTCAACAGCTGGGGAAAAATTTTAAATGTGATGTATTTTTATGTTCTACAAGGTCAGTGATTAGATATTTCTCACTTATTAATTGGACATTTGTTAAGTAAATAGTACTTATCTATTAACTTTTCTTTATTTACAGCAAACAAAAGTATAACATATGCTATATGTTATTCTAATATCTGTCACATAATCTGATAGTTAATGATATCAGCATTATCAAGATTTCTTTAGTACTTTATATTCTAAGACATTTACTGACCATCTTTGTAATTGTTCTAATTTATGTATTAATATGTTCATCTATTTCCTCTTTTTAAGGCAAAAGGGCTTACACTTGTTCTTATGCTTTTCTTTCAGAATGACTGAGTTCAAATTAAATTTAGGAAGTGGTAGTTAATAGTTGCTTCATATAAAATTTAGAAAATTCACTGCAGCAAAAAGGAAATTTCATGTCAGCATAAGGAAAAATAGCTGTAATCTCTAGAGATAGACCAAAGTTGTTATGGTTATATTCTTCTAGTGTTTATCCATGCCTGTATATATAAAGTTAATAAAATTTAAGGTAGATATAATTGTTGAAGGCTATGAGCCTGAGGCCTCTCTTATCTTTGTTAAAAGAGATGCACATAATTTTCCTCTTACTACTGCTGTGTCATAAACAAGTATTAATAATGATTTACATTAATATTTTAATATTAATAATGGTTTACATTAGTATTATTTTAATTAATCCAGTATTGGCCAAAGTGTGTAATCTATACTTCTGATTTAGATAGTGATGAGATATTTTAGGTGATATGTTGTTGATCTAGTATTAAACAAATAACAGTAGATAGTAGTGTTTAAAAAAAAAAAGGTTAACTACTTTGCAGGTTTCTTTAAGTCTATCTGCCTTATGACAAGCCAAAAATCTGTCTGGTACTAATAGATTCTTAGCACCCCTCTACCATGTGTCTGTTTCTCTTAGAACCTTCAGCAATGTCTAGCTAAAATTTTAATAATATAGTTTTATCTTTTATT
This sequence comes from Bison bison bison, assembly GCF_000754665.1. NCBI lineage: Eukaryota > Metazoa > Chordata > Mammalia > Artiodactyla > Bovidae > Bison > Bison bison. The sequence continues at coordinate 7,650,056 of NW_011494706.1, read as the reverse complement.
GTATTCATTTTTGTTTCTTTTTTTTTTAACTCAAATGACATTGTCTTTTATGTCAAGGATTCAAAGTCTCCTTTTAAAATAAATCTGAATAAGAAAAATACACTAAAAAAAAAAAAGAAAGAAAAATACACTAGTTAAACATATTAAGTAAATGGTAAGTCTGGGTGACAACTGGAATATGGTATGCAAATGGTTAAGGGCTGGGAGGCACTATTGTTTGATACAATAATATTGATAAAAATATCTATAATTTTTCCCACTATAAATAAGGCTACATTGATCATTTGTATAGCTAAAGCTTTTTGCATGAAATAATTACATTTACTAGAATATGTAATTAGAATTTGCAGAAATTCCATAGAGTAAATGCATTTATATTTCCTGTGTTTTCATATAATCTCATATGCAGAGATTATAGTTTTACTGAACAATGAATGAGGGCACCTGTTTTTTGTTCTTTTTATTCTCCCCAACTCTGGGCTAATTTCTTTCTTTAGACATGATATTTTCAGTTCTTCTCAATATCTGAATAGCATTCATTCAGAAATACCTGGTTTCTTTGCAATTCAGCAGTCATTCTTATATTAAAGACAGTATCCATTGTCCTTTATTTTATCATCATTTTAGTGATGGGTTTATCCTTTAAAGAAAATGACTCCAAAGCTACTTTTTTCTTAGTGGTGATAAAGAAAACTTATCTTTGACAATAATGATTTTTTTTTTTCTGTAGCTTGCCCAGTTTCGACAAAGGAAAGCTCAGTCTGATGGGCAGAATCCTAAGAAGCAGAAAAAAAAGAGAAAAACTTCAAGCAGTAAACATGACATGTCAGCATACCATGCTGTAAACATTGAGCAATCACAGAGTGATGAGACATTTGTAAATAATTCTCAGAGATCAGGAACGGCCGTGCCTCCTGAATCCACAATAACGAGAGCTCTACACAGTGGAGAAATAGTTAAATGTGACCAGGTCTTTTCTGTTGAAGTAAGTATTCATCTCGATTTTTAAATAGTAGCATTCTAAGTATAAAGTTATTGTAATAACATCACTCATTAGTATCCCGTGTGGTTTTTGTGAGCTTGATTCAACACACATTTATTGAGCAACTGTAATACTCCAAAGATTGACAACAGAGGATACAAAGATAAATACAACAGTCTCTGTACTTTAGGAAGGTCAGTCTAGTGGGGAAGGTAGACGTAAGACAGGTTAAATAGTCTGATGAGAGCTGTGCTAACAGCAATGCATATGGTGCCCTAAAGTGCCATGATTTGGGGGAATCCCCAAATTGGTCTTGTGTGTGTTACTTGGGAAAGTTTCCTGGAAGAGATAATAGAACCAGGTCTTGAAGTGTAAGTTAAAATTAGCTAGAGGCAAAGAAGTAGGACAGACAACCTCTGTGCTAAGGAATCAGCATTCTCAAAGACATGAAACAGTGTGATGTGTCTTGGAAGCCTTAAGTAGTTGAGTTTTAAATGGATATCCAAGTGACCCCGATAGGGTGGTGGTAAAGGTGAAGCACCTGGCCCATAGGAAGTTTTCCTCAATAAATGCTAATTTCCTTCCCCCCATTAATGGTGGAATTTCCAAGAATAAGGAGATGAGGGAGAGGTTAAGAGTGGATTGGGTGGTGGGTGGAATGGCGGTACTCCAACTAAGACCGAGCTTAGAGAACTATGGGATGCTTAGGAGGAAGAGTGTTGGCCAAGGCATATGACGATTATAGTGTGGGTTGTGCGCTGGCATGCTTAGCTGGAAATAGGGTTTAGATGTATAGGCTTCAGTCAAGAGTCAGAGATGTCATAGAGATTTGCTGTTCATCATAGAAGTGGATCTTACTGAGCTTTTCCTGCTTAGTTTTTTGAGCATTTTGGATACATAGATGAATGTTTTTCATCATATTTGGGAAGTTTTCAGTCATTATACCTTCAAATACTCTTTCTCACGCCTTCTCCTTCTGTGTCTCCATTATGCATATGTTAGTACGTTTGGTATTGCTGCCCAGATCTTTGATGATCTATTCTCTTTATTTACTTACACTGTTGCGTCGGGTCGTGGTTGCATCACGCGGGCTTTCTCCCTGTGGCACGCAGGCTCTCCAGTTGTGTTGCACAGACTCCAGGGTGCACGGGCATGGTTGCCTCACAGCATGTGGGATCTCAGTTTCCCTGACCAGGGACTGAACCCATGTCCCCTCCATTGCAAGGCAGATTCTTAACCGCTGGACCACCAGGGAAGTCCTTGTTCTTTTTTTTTTTTAATTCTTTTTTTCCCTCAAACTGGGTAATTTCAGTTGAACTTTTTTGAAATTTGCTGATTCTTCTTCCTCCTCAGATCTGCTGGTAAACCCCTGTAGTGAATTTTACATTTCAGTTATTTTACTTTTAACTTCAGAATTTGATTGTTTTTATATATGTTCTTTTTTCTTTAATATTCCCTATTTAGTGAGGCATTGTTCTTATAATTTTCTTTAGTTTTTTAGGCATTGTTTCCTCCATTTATGTGACTTAAGAAATATGTAACTTAAAATCTTTGTCTAATAAGTACAATATTTATGTTTCCTTAGGGACAGTTTCTACCGACTACTGTTTTTCTTGGGTATGGCCCATATTTTCCTTTTTCTGTATAATTTTTTGTTGAAGTCTGGATCTTTTATGTAATAAAATATGACAACTGTGGGGCTTGATTTGATTTGAAGAATATTTTCATTTTCTGCCAGACAAATCAATACCTGGGCCCTTCTCTGGAATTTTAGCATTTCAAGTACAGAGTATCTTGCTCACCGTTGTATCCTCAGTAGCACAGTTTTTAGTACACAATATGTGGCTCAGATGGTAAAGCGTCTTCCTGCAATGCAGGAGACCTGGGTTCAATCCCCGGGTTAGGGAAATCCCCTGGAGAAGGAAATGGCAATCCACTCCAGTACTCTTGCCTGGAAAATCCCATGGTTGGAGGAGCCTGATAGGTAACAGTCCATGGGGTTGCAAAGAGTCGGACACGACTGAGCGACTTCACTTTCATGCATTTAATCAGTAGTCCATTTAAAAGACTTTAGTGAGTGAACAAACCAAGAGGGCATACATCATGAAAGTATATTAGATTTAAAAGAGGGCCATGTACGTCATTTACAGGATTTTAGAATAGGAGTAAGCTTCTTATTTCTGTTCCTGGCGTCAGTTACTACATCAGTGAGGAGATGGACTTGAAACTTGGTCTTGAGAGCTGAGTACACTTTCTCTACGTGTAGGTGAGAAGGGAGACAGTGATGCTTCATATTTGG
>NW_011494706.1:7640011-7646675 GCF_000754665.1 Bison bison bison | reverse complement strand
CATATTTGGTTGTTTATGGGTTTTGGTTTCTTTGGTTGTTTAGTTTTGTTTTTTGTGTGTTTTTTTGGGGGGGTCATTGGACAGGTACTTTGTTATCTTTCCCCATTTTGAAGGAATACTCTTCAGACTTCACTGTGTATACAGATCATGTGTGCGATCTTTTTAAAATACAGATTCTAATTCAGCAAGTCTGGGTGGAACCCATGAGTCAAATTTTTTTTTAATTGAAATATAACTAATTTACAATGTTGTGTAGTTTCTGGTGTACAGCAAAGTGATTCAGTTATACATATATATATTTAGGTACACTTTTTAATATCTTTTCCACTGTGGTTTATTACAAGGTATAAAATTTAGCTCTGTGTGCTACACAGTAGCACCTGTTTTTTATCTATTTATATATAGTAGATTGTATCTGCTAATCTCAAACTTGTAATCTCTCTCTCCTGCCTTCTTTGGTAACCATGTTTGTTTTCTGTGTTTACGAGTTTGCTTCTGTTTTGTAAATAGGTTCATTTGTGTCATTTTTAAAGTGGTATCGTATGATTTTTGTCTTTCTCTGATTTACTTCTTTTGGTATGATAATCTCGAGGTCCATCCATGTTGCTGCACATGGTATTTCATTTTTTTATGGTTGAGTAATACTCTGTGTTCTGTGCCTGTGTGTGTATATCAAATTCTTTATCCATTCTTCTGTCGATGGACACTTAGGCTGTCTCTGTGTCTTGGCTGTTGTAAGTAGTGCTGCTGTGAACATCAGGGATGCATGTGTCTTTCTGAATTAGAGTTTTCTTCAGATACGATCCGAGAGTGTGATTGCTGGATCATATGGTAATCACCTGAAGTGTTATGTTGGCTATGGGTTTGTCATAAATAGCTTTGATTATGTTGACATCTGTTCCCTTTATACCAACTTTGATAAGAGTTTTTATGATAAATGGATATTGCACAAAAATAAACTCAAAATGGATAAAAGACCCTGAATATTAGACTGGATAGTATAAAACTGAGGAAAATGTAGGCAGAAACTGACATAAATTGTAGCGATCTTTTTCGATCTGTTTCCTAAAGGAATGGACATAAAAGCAAAAATAAGCAAATGGGACCTAATTAAGCACAGGAGTTTTTGCACAGCAAAGGAAACCATAAACAAAACAAAAAGACAAAATACAGAATGGGAGAAAATATTTGTAAATAATGTGACCAATAAGGGATTAATGTCCAAAATTTATAAACAGCTTTCTGCTCAATATCAAAAACACAAACCAGTTGAAAGCTAGGCAAAGGACTAAATAGACACTTCTCCAAAGAAGATACACACATGGCTAAGACGCACCTGAAAGGATGCTTAGCATCACTAATTATTAGAGGATGTAAGTCAAAACTATAGTAAGATATCCCCTCATACCAGTCAGAAGATAGCAAATTATAATCACTAAGTCTGTGAATCTGCTTCTGTTTTGTAAGTAATTCATTTATATCATTATTTTTTAGGTTCTACATAAGAGTGACATCATATGTTATTTGTCTTTATCTAACTTCATTTAGTATAATAATCTCCAGGTCCATCAGTGTTGGCATAGAGGGCATTATTTCTTTCTTCTTATTGATTGGGTAATATTCCATTACATATATGTACTTTATTTTCTTGGGTTCCAAAATCACTGCAGATGGTGACTGCAGCCATGAAATTAAAAGACACTTGCTCCTTGGAAGAAAAATTATGACCAACCTACACAGCATATTAAAAAGCAGAGACATTACTTTGCCAACAAAGGTCCATCTAGTCAGAGCTGTGGTTTTTCCAGTGGTCATGTGTGCATATGAGAGTTGGACTATAAAGAAAGCTGAGCACAGAAGAAATGATGCTTGTGAACTGTGGTGTTGGAGAAGACTCTTGAGAGTCCCTTGGACTGCAGGGAGATCTAACCAGTCCATCCTAAAGGAAATCAGTCCTGAATATTCATTGGAAGGACTGATGCTAAGCTGAAAATCCAATACTTTGGCCACCTCATGTGAAGAACTGACTCATTGGAAAAGACCCTGATGCTGGAAAAGATTGAAGGTGGGAGGAGAAGGGGATGACAGAGGATGAGATGGTTGGATGGCATCACTGACTCAATGGACATGAGCTTGAGCAAGCTCTGGGAGTTGGTGATGGACAGGGAAGCCTGGCGTGCTGTATGTAGTCCATGGGGTCGCAAAGAGTTGGACACAAAGATCACTGCAGATGGTGACTGCAGCCATGAAATTAAAAGACGCTTACTCCTTGGAATTAAAGTTATGACCAACCTAGATAGCATATTCAAAAACAGAGACATTACTTTGCCAACAAAGGTCCGTCTAGTCAAGGCTATGGTTTTTCCAGTGGTCATATATGGATGTGAGAGTTGGATTGTGAAGAAAGCTGAGCGCCGAAGAATTGATGCTTTTGAACTGTGGTGTTGGGGAAGACTCTTGAGAGTCCCTTGGACTGCAAGGAGATCCAACCAGTCCATCCTAAAGGAGATCAGTCCTGGGTGTTCATTGGAAGGACTGATGCTAAAGCTGAAACTCCCAATACTTTGGGCACCTGATGCGAAGAGTTGACTCATTGGAAAAGACTCTGATGCTGGGAGGGATTGGGGGCAGGAGGAGAAGGGGATGACAGAGGATGAGATGTCTGGATGGCATCACCGACTCAATGGACATGTGTTTGGTTAGACTCTGGGAGTTGGTGATGGACAGGGAGGCCCGATGTGCTGCGGTTCATGGGGTTGCAAAGAGTCAGACACAACTGAGCAACTGAACTGAATTGAGCGACTGAACTGACTGACCAGGTCCTCTTTATTCATTCCTCTGTCAGTGGACATTTAGGTTGCTTCCATGTCTTGGCTGTTGTCACTGCAGTGAACATTGGAGTGCATGTATGCTTTGAACCATGGTTTTCTGCAGTTATATGCTCAGAAGTGGTATTACTGGATCTTACGGTAGCTCTATTTTTAATTTTTTAAGGAGCCTCCATATGATTCTCCATAGTATCTACCAATTTACTTTTTCCCATAAACTGTGTAGGAGGGTTCCCATTTCTCCACACACACTGCTACATTTTTTGTTTGTACACTTTGTGATGATGGCCATTCTGACTGGTGTGAGGGGAAGGAATAGATAGAGAGTTTGGGATGGACGTGTACACTCTACTACATTTAAAATAGATAACCAACAAGGACCTACGGTATAGCACAGGGACCTCTGCTCAATATTCTCTAATAACCTAAATGGGAAAGAACTTGAGAAAGAATGGATGCGTTGGTTTGTATTAATATAACTGAATCACTTTGCTGTATATCTGAAACTAATACAACATTGTTAGTCAACTATAATCCAATATAAAATAATCAAAAATTTAAAAAACAGAATGGATGTTGATTTATATCAAATGCTTTTTCTGCATCTGTTGAGATGATCATACGTATTTTGTCTCTTTTCTGTCATGTGGTGTATCACATTAATTGATTTGCGTCTGTTGAACCATCCTTGTGAACCTGGGATGAATCCAAATTAAACATGGTGCATGGTCCTTTTTAATGTGTTAGTGGGTTTGGTTTGGTTGTTTTGTTGAAAATTTTAAAATTTATATTCAACCAAAGGTCAGTTCAGTTCAGTCGCTCAGTCATGTCCGACTCTTCGTGACCCCATGGGCTGAAGCACGCCAGACCTCCCTGTACGTTGCCAACTCCTGGAGCCCACTCAAACTCATGTCCATTGAGTCGGTGATGCCATCCAACTATCCCATCCTCTGCCGTCCCCTTCTCCTCCTGCCCTCAATCTTTCCCAGCATCAGGGTCTTTATAAATGAGTCAGTTCTTCACATCACGTGGCCAGAGTATTGGAGTTTCAGCTTCAGCATGAGTCCTTCCAATGAATATTCAGGACTGATTTCCTTTAGGATGGACTGGTTGGATCTCTTTGATGTCCAAGGGCCTCTGTCCCTCATCCAGGGTTACCATGTGTCTTAGTACGTGGTCTGTCCTAGAGAGTGCTTATATGTGCTTAAAAAAGAATGTTTATTTTCGAGATGTAATGTCCAGAAAATATCAGTTAAGTCTACTTGTTCTGCTGTGTCGTTTATGATGTCTATTGTGTTTTTATTTTCTGCCTGGAAGACCTGTCCATTGATGTCAGTGGGGCATTAAAGTCTCCTATTATTATATTCCGCCAGTTTCTCCCTTTATGTCTGTTAATATTTGTTCTATTTATTTCAGTGCTCCTATATTGAGTGCAGGTATGGTTTGTATTTGTTGAATGAAAAAAGGAAATATCTAGGTCTCTTTTTTCACTTGTAAAATTAGATTCTTAGACAGTGAAAGCAGGGAAAATTTGGGTTTTCTCCTTGACTCCTCTTAGTACTTCTAAGCTGAGGGAAGCTTGGAAAAGACACTCACTTCTTCCCCAAATACCAGGGATAGGAGGATGAAGCAGAAATGTTTAAAAATTTTTTGTAATCTGCAACAGTGTTAATAACAACAGAAGTTAGTAATTTTCTTTCAAGTTGTTACTATTTTTCTAGCACCAAGGTTGATGATTCTTTATCTTAAAGAAATTGAACTTTTTTAAGTAATAATTTAGAACTATTTTATTTAAAAGAAGTATAGGAATTAGAAGGATGATATCTTATTTGGTCCTCTTTCCTTAGAAGTGATTTGTAGTATGTGAAAAACCTGTGTGAAAGTCCATCTTGGTACTTTTATACTTAGAAAATTGTCTAGTCATGCATTTTAGATGTTATTTAGCCATAGTGATTCATAATCAGAGTAGACTTTTTAAAAATGGAGTATTTTTTTCTTGGTTTTTAGTGATATTTTTGAGTTTTCTATAATAAGTTACCAATAGTAATGGGCTAATAAAGTACAGTATTTGGAAGGGGAGTTTTAGAAAGACCTTAAATAATCAGTTTTTGCTTTCTTTTTTAGCCGGAAAGTGAAATTTCAACCACAGCAGATGATTATAGTTCAGAGGTAAGAATAAGTAGCATTGTGATTAACATTTTATATTTTTAAAAATTATTGCTGATTATTAGTTTTTTATTACTTACAACTTACAACAACCACATGTTTCTATTATTTTATAAATGTAATAAAAACTAGCATAGTATGATGTAAATAACCTGGAGAAGTTGAAGTTTATGTTTTTCTGACTTCTTTTTTCAGATTATCAATTAAAGTCTTAAATCTCTTTGAGTAACGTGGTCCTTAATTAGATGGAGACCTTGTTTTAGTTTCTAGGAAAGTGTTTGAAATTGGGTTTTGTTATAAGGTTATAATTAACACAGTAAACCTTTTATAATATAGGCTGTTTTATTTTGTGTAATGTTATTTTACAAATGCTTGAATTCTAGTTAATTATGTAAAACCATTTATTGAAATTAATGTTGCAATAGTGACTTTTAGGTGATAAAGGCTAATGTGGGCATTGGGCACTTTAGGAGATACTTTCCTTATGTGTTAAATAAATGTGCTGTTTATCTTTTTCCTTTAGACATGAATGTCATTTATTTTTGGTCCAAGATTTGAGGACATGGAAAACTTTTCTTACTGTGAATGGTTGAACAACTCAGTATATTCTATAAGTTTTCTTTGAATGTATTTATTTGATAATTGCTCTACGGAATTTTGTTGTTTTCTGTCAAACCTCGTATAAGTTTTGATTTATCGTAGTTGTCTAACAGAAAAAAAAAACACTTCATGTTCTTAAATGAACTTAATACTATTTTGGATTTCTAATGGGAGTAAGAACTGTTAGATTTCAAAAGTTTAAGGTGATTGAAAGCTGGGAATATATTTATTAGTGATTCTCATCAGGAAAATAATTAACCAATGTTAAATACATAAATTATTTCCTAATTTAAGCTACATAAAATTGCCTTTATGGGTAATATCTCAGTTTTAAATTACAGGTTGCAATTCAGAGAATCTGCCCTGTGACTTTAAATATGGATCTTAGATATGAAAACATTGCTTTTCTCTTCTATAGTAACTTACTTCTTAGAGCTTCTCAATTGAAAGTTTAAGATGGTTTGATGCTTGAACCAGAGGAGACTTTGGGGCAGTCTACGATTCCACAAAGTGCATTTTTTCTTTAGCAGTTCAGTTCAGTCATTCAGTTGTGTCTTTTGCGACCCCATGGACTGCAGCACACCAGGCCTCCCTGTCCATCACCAACTCCCGGAGTTTACCCAAACTCATGTCCATTGAGTTGGTGATGCCATCCAACCATCTCATCCTTGGCTGTCCCCTTCTCCTCCTGCCTTCAATCTTTCCCAACCTCAGGGTCTTTTCAAATGAGTCAGCTCTTCACATCAGGTGGCCAAAGTATTGGAGTTTCAGCTTCAACACCAGTCCTTCCAGTGAATATTCAGGACTGATCTCCTTTTGGATGCACTGGTTGGACCTCCTTACAGTCCAGGGGACTCTCAAGAGTCTTCTCCAACACCACAGTTCACAAGCATCATTTCTTCAGCGCTCAGCTTTCTTTATGGTCCACCTTGAACATCCATACATGACTACTGGAAAAACCATAGCCTTGACTAGATGGACCTTTGTTGGCAAAGTAATGTCTCTGCTTTTGAATATGCTGTGTAGGTTGGTCATAACTTTTCTTCCAAGGAGTAAGCGTCTTTTAATTT
>NW_011494706.1:7627913-7639911 GCF_000754665.1 Bison bison bison | reverse complement strand
CATGGTTGCAGTCCCCATCTGCACTTGATTTTGGAGCCCCCAGAAATAAAGTCTGCCACTGTTTCCACTGTTTCCCCATCTATTTGCCATGAAGTGATGGGACTGAATGCCATGATCTTAGTTTTCTGAATGTCGAGCTTTAGCCAACTTTTTCAGTCTCCTGTTTCACTTTGATCAAGAGGCTCTTTTGAATTCTTCAGAAAGTTCTTCTTCACTTTCTGCCATAAGGGTGGTGTCATCTGCATATCTGAGGTTATTGCTATTTCTCCTGGCAATCTTGATTCCAGCTTGTGCTTCATCCAGCCCAGCATTTCTCATGATGTACTCTGCATATATATTAAATAAACAGGGTGACAATATACAGCCTTGATGTACTCCTTTCCTGATTTGGAACCAGTCTGTTGTTCCATGTCCAGTTCTAACTGTTGCTTCCTGACTTGCATACAGATTTCTTAAGAGGCAGGTCGGGTGGTCTGGTATTCCCATGTCTTTCAAAATTTTCCACAGTTTATTGTGATCCACACAGTCAACGGCTTTGACATACTCAATAAAGCAGAAATAGATGTTTTTCTGGAACTCTCTTTGTTTTTCAGTGATCCAGTGTATGTTGGCAATTTGATCTCTGGTTTCTTTGCCTTTTCTAAATCCAGCTTGAACATCTGGAAGTTCACGGTTCACATATTGCTGAAGCCTGGCTTGGAGAATTTTGAGTATTACTTTACTAGCGTGTGAGATGAGTGCAACTGTGCAGTAGTTTGAGCATTCTTTGGCATTGCTTTTCTTTGGGATTGGAATGAAAACTGACCTTTTCCACTCCTGTGGCCACTGCTGAGTTTTCCAGATTTGTTGGCATATTGAGTGCAGCATTTTCACAGCATTATCTTTCAGAATTTGAAATAGCTCAACTGGAATTCCATCACCTCCACTAGCTTTGTTGTGTGATGCTTCCTAAGGTCCACTTGACTTCACATTCCAGGATGTCTGGGTCTAGGAGAGTGATCACACCATTGTGATTATCTGGGTTGTGAAGATCTTTTTTGTACAGTTCTTCTGTGTATTCTTGCCACCTCTTCTTAATATCTTCTGCTTCTGTTAGGTCCCTACCATTTCTGTCCTTTATTGAGCCCATCTTTGCATGAAATGTTCCCTTGGTATCTCTAATTTTCTTGAAGAGATCTCTAGTCTTTCCCATCCTATTGTTCTCTATTTCTTTACATTGATTGCTGAGGAAGGCTTTCTTATCTCTCCTTGCCATTCTTTGGAACTCTGCATTCAGATGGGTGTATCTTTCCTTTCACTTCTCTTCTTTTCACAGCTATCTGTAATGCCTCCTCAGACAGCCATTTTGCTTTTTCGCATTTCTTTTTCTTAGGGATGGTCTTTATCCCTGTCTCCTGTACATTGTCATGAACCTCCATCCATAGTTCATCAGGCACTCTGTCTATCAGATCTAGTCCCTTAAATCTATTTCTCACTTCTACTGTATAATCATAAGGGATTTGATTTAGGTCGTGTAGAATGGTCTAGTAGTTTTCCCTACTTCTTCAGTTTAAGTCTGAATTTGCCAATAAGGAGTTCATGATCTGAGCCACAGTTAGCTCCCAGTCTTGTTTTTGTTGACTGTGTGGTGCTTTTCCATCTTTGGCTGCAAAGAATATAATCACTCTGATTTTGGTGTTGGCCATCTGGTGATGTCCATGTGTAGAGTCTTCTCTTGTGTTGTTGGAAGATGGTGTTTGCTATGACCCGTGTGTTCTTGGAAAAACTCTATTAGCCTTTGCCCTGCTTCATTATGTACTCCAAGGCCAAATTTACGTGTTACTCCAGGTGTTTCTTGACTTCCTGCTTTTGCATTCTAGTCCCCTATAATGAAAAGGACATCTTTTTTGGGTGTTAATTCTAAAAGGTCTTGTAGGTCTTCATAGAACCGTTCAACTTCAGCTTCTTTAGCATTATTGATTGGGGCATAGACTTGGATTACCGTGACACTGAATGGTTTGCCTTGGAAACAAATAGAGATCATTCTGTCATTTTTGAGATTGCATCCAAATATTGCATTTTGGACTTTTTTGTTGACTGTGAGGGCCACTCCATTTCTTCTAAGGGATTCTTGCCCACTGTAGTAGATATAATGGTCATCTGAGTTAAATTCACCCATTCCAGTCCATTGTAGTTCTCTGATTCCTAAAATGTTGATGTTCACCCTTGGCATCTCCTGTTTGACCACTTCAAATTTGCCTTGATTCATGGACCTAACATTCCAGGTTCCTATGCAATATTGCTCTTTACAGCATCAGACCTTACTTCCATCACCAGTCATATCCACAACAGGGTGTTGTTTTTTCTTTTTACCAAAGTGAATTTTTTATAATCCAAGTCATGACAGATCTGACCATCTAATACATGCCTGTGAAATTTGTTTAAAATTTGTATAGCCATTTTCTCATATTGGGATAAGAAAATAAAATTTAACTTTTTTTAATATAGATTCAAAACCAAAGACATCAAAAATGTCATTTTCATGTTCTTTATGAAAATCTAAATTAATAATATTGGAAATTCTTACTACTGTGAATTTTTGCCTAAATATTTTAGATTTTAAAAATTGGTGGGAATTATGATTAGGTCACGAAAAGTTTATTGAAACTATATCTGATAGCTAGTAAGTATGATGTGTTTCAAAGTTAAGTAAAAATAATTTTAAATGTAAGTCTTAGAGATAAAAGTTAGAATATACTGAGCATGTTTCAACAGTAAGAACTATATTTTACATACATATGTACATTATTTTATATATTTACATATGTATTCCATAGGGCTTCCCTAGTGGCTCAGATGGTAAAGAATCCACCTATAATGCGGGAGACCTGGGTTCAGTCCCTGAGTTGTGAAGATCCCCTGGAGGAGGGCATGGCAACCCACTCCAGTATTCTTGCCCGGGGAATCCCCATGAACTGAGGAGCCTGGCAGGCTGCAGTCCATGGGGTCACAAAGAGACAGACACGACTGAGTGACTAAGCACACAGCACACAGGTATTACATATATATGTATAGTTATAGACATGAATATACAGTTGCACTCATCTCCCATGCTAGTAGGGTCATACTTAAAATCTTGCATGCTAGGCTTCAGCAGTATGTGAACCAAAGAACTTCCAGATGTCCAAGCTGGGTTTAGAAAATGAGAGGAGCCAGAGATCAAGTTGCCAACATTCGCTGGATCATAGAGAAATCAGGTGAATTTCAGAAAAACGTCTACCTCTGTTTCATCAACTATACTAAAGCCTTTGACTGTGTGGATCATAGTAAACTGTGGACAGCTCTTAGAGAGATGGGAATACCATCCATCTTACCTGTCTCTTGAGAAACCTGTGTGCAGGTCAAGAAGCAACAGTTAGAACCATGTATGGAACAACTGATTAATTCAGGATTGAGAAAGGAATATGACAGTGCTGTCTGCTGTCACCATGTTTATTTAACCTATACGCTGAGCACATCGTGAGAAATGCCTGGTTGGATGAGTTACAAGTTGGAGTCAAGATACGTGGGAGAAAGATCAACAACCTCAGATATGTGGATGATACCATTCTAATGGCAGAAAGCAAAGAGGAACTAAAGAGCCTCTTAATGAGGGTGAAGGAAAAGAGTGAAAGAGCCAGCTTAAAACTAAATATTAAAGAACTAGGATTATGGCATCCAGCCCCATTACTTCATGGCAAATGGAAGGGGAAAAGGGGAAACAGTAACCGATTTCCTCTTTGGTCTGTAAAATCACTGTGGATGGTGACTGTAGCCATGAAATCAGAAGACGATTGCTTCTTGGTAGGAAAGCTATGACAAACTTAGACAGTGTATTGAAAAGCAGAGACATCACTCTGCTGACAAATGTCCATACAGTCAAGGCTATGATAGTCTTCCCGATGGTCACATATGGTTGTGAGAGCTGGACCGTAAAGAAGGCGGAGTGCTGAAGTATTGATGCCTTTGACTTGTGGTGCTGGAGGAGACTCTTGAGAGTCCCTTGGACTGCAAGGAGATCAAACCAATCAATTTTAAGGGAAATCAACCCTGAATATTCATTGGAAGGACTGATGCTGAAGCTCCAGTATTTTAGTCACCTGATGTGAACAGCCAACTCATTGGAAATATCCCTGATGCTGGGAAAGATTGAGAGCAGAAGAAGGGTGCATCAGAGGACGAGATGGCTGGATGGTGTTGCTGATTCAGTGGTCGTGAACTTGGACAAACTAAAGGAGATGGTGAGGGATAGGGAGGCCTGACGTGCTGCAGTCGTGGGGTCTCAAAGAGTGGGACACAACCATGTGACTGAACAAAAGCAATATACATGAATAATTGTGCACATAATATATACCAATTCATACATATATATTTTTTAAAACCAAATTTTCAGGAAAAGATACTTTTACTGTGTGACCAGTCCTCTGCTGCTTTTTCTGATGCTGACCACTAATAGTTTGAAAATAGTTTGAAAAATATTAGTGATTTAGAAGTTTACATTGAAAGATAATTATCAAATAATCTTTGACAGATTTGAATCATAATCCTTTTAATATTATCCATTTGGGGCCTCGATTCATAATGGATTATACTTTGAAAAACTTACATATTTTAATTTGTCTATTAATACAGTAGAAAAATTCATGATCTGTGAAACATTTGATGATGTCATATCAAGATTGCTAAAATGGATACTGGCTTCAATCCATGATCCTCTGGACTAGTTTTGGGTCTCAAGCCAGTTGATTTAATTATATTGGATTGACCGAGATAGAATTTCAGGGAACTTCTAATCCATATTACGCGTGTTAGAAGACAGAAAAATCTTCATTAGTTCAGTTTTATAAACTAAGGAATACACAACATTGTCAGTAATCCCTAGCCACGTTAGGCATTACTGATACAACATGGTAAATTAAATGCATTTCAATAAAAAGTAAAAAATAAACCAAGGAATAAATCTCACATTATAATACTCTTCATATTAGAACTCTTAGAGATTACTTCTGAGTAATACCCCTCAAAAATGAAATTCCTTTCTAAGCAACACATAACTACAAATTACAGATTTGCAAAGTTTAATAATCTTGGCTGCTCTGGTTTGCATTTGATTAATTTTAAAATTTCAAAACTATATAGTTTTAATCATAAGACACAATTATGTTGTATTTTGTCTAAATATCATTGCATTTTTCTGCTGCATAGGGAAATAAGGTGATATAAAAAGGCAGGGGCTTTGGAGCCCAGAAAGTGTGTGTTCAGATTTCTGATCTCTGAGCTGTTTGAAGCTGGATACCTCACTTAAACTCTGAAATACAGCTTCCTTACCTGTAAAATGGTGGAAATAGTATCTATCTCACAGGGTTGTTGTGAGGGTTATTTGGTGATCTTAATGTTTGATACTTGAAAAACAATGAGCAAAAAAAATTTTTTTACAGTCCTTCGACGGAAGTATGCTTTTCTTCACACTAAGTTTGTAAGAAATGAATTTAACAAATTATTCTCAGAAGGATTTCAGATTCCAATTATATGTTTAATTAAAACTAGCTTGGAAATTTTATTTTGTAGATATGGTATGCGCTTAATGTTCTTGACTTCTATGATTAGTATTCTCCTTGGCTTAAAAAATGGTTTCAGGTCTAGAAAGCATTAGTCAGATAATTTTATCCTATGACCTAAGATCTGTTCTGTATTAAAATATATTCAGTTATGTGTACTAGCGAAATCAGACTAAATGGAAAATACCCTTTTTACAAATTAATTCAAATTATACATAATCTTTTCAGTTCTTGGAGAAGGGACATTTCATATCTCAAATACCATGTTTACATAAAATATTTTTAGTGATACCCTTTGAGCAGGGTTATTTGGGAAAAGTCGGAAGTGCTACAGGCAATACATAGAGATAAAACAAGTAAATAAATATGCTTTGCTGTGTGTAGAAAGATGAAATAATAGGAGAGCATACAGTCTCATTATGGATTTCATTATTCAAATTCCATTATTCAGTATTTCTTAACCAAGTCACCTACACGACTTACGACATTTTTGAAATAACTGACCCGGATTGGAGATATGGACTATAGCCAGCCATTGAGTAATGTGAACTTAGCCTTTCAACAGCCTTTCACCTTTGGCTTGGATTTCTTTCTTTCTTTTTTTTTAACTTCACCATTTTAAAAATTTTCTCCCTGCCTGCCTCTGCTCTGTTAAGGTATAATTTGTTTATTGAAGGTGTACAACGTGGTGCTTGATACTTAACTTTGAATGAATGATCTTAGCCGCCTTAGTTTCTTGGCTCTAATCCAAGAGTCAGCTAGGCACACTGAAGTCCTGTAATTTTTATGAACTTTCTGAACTATCAGATTCTACTTTTTATTAAAACATCCATTATTTAAATTTTTATACACACATCAGATTAAGTATAAGAGTAAAGTATTAATCATTAATAAAAGATAAGTTATTGTTCTGTTTTTGAACTGATGTTCACTGAAAAGTTTTTGTGTGAAGAACATAGTTACAAGATAAGAGTGATCTTTCCTCTGATTTTCTTCTGAATAGCAGTATTTTTAGGAAATGATACCCTATAGAACATTTTAAAATTTAGAATGCACCCTATGTACTTTCCCAAATCTTCAGGTTGTCTACACAGGTGGAGTAACTTGTGATTCAACAAGACTGTATTGGTATAACCTAAAGGTTAAATACTTTTGACAGATGCCACAGTGAAGAAGGACATTAAGAAAAGTTACTATTTTTTAGTTGCAGGAGTCTGTTCATCTAATCTTCGTGTTTCAAGTTATTAATGTACTTTCATATTATGGTTTATATAGTATTGCTTTAAAAGGCTATTGTAAGAGGATGAGACAAATGCTCTACCCTTTAGGTACCAGTGAAGTAATTATCTAGATTTAAAAACAAATAATTTATTGCTATTAATGATCCTCATATTCTGAGGAGTGTTTCTGTTTTAACTTTGAAATATAGTTTGTTTTAGTTTAGTTCTGGTGTATAATCTTTTATTACCCATTTACATGATACTAAATTTTTTAAAACTATTAATATTGACAGGATTTTTATATTTATTATAATAAGACAATTAAGTTTTGAAAACAGTCATGTAGTATTTTATGCATAGAAGCCAATGCATATGAGTAGCTCAAGTATAAAATGTGCTCAACTTACAGAAAATTTAGGCTGAGTGTTGGCTATGTAGTGTGTTTGTATATACAGTTAAAATAAATAGATAACTAATTTATGTAATAGTGATATCATCACCACTTAAAGGACTATTCTTTGCTTGGTATGATATTTGAAAATATTCATAAAATCCATTTAATTACTGTTACCCTAAAGGAAAAGTTTTAGTAGACATTTATCAACGTGCTGCGTAACGGGTGAGGTGGGAGCTGGAAGGTAGGTTCAGAATGGGGGAGACCCGTGTATACCTGTGGCCAATTCATGTTGCCGTACAGCAAGAACCAGCACAATACTGTAAAGCAATTATCCTCCAATTAAAATAAATAAATTTTTTAAAAATCAAGGAAAGCTAATTGAAATTTAGATGAATTTAATTGAAAGTTATCATAAGTGACTTTATTAATAATCTTAATAGAGTTAGCACTGCTGTGTTTTGATAGTTTTCACAAATCACAATAATGCGTTGGCATAAAGGCGAATTGTTTTAAACTTTGGTTTTGTTTTCTGAAATTATCCTTGGTGAAAAGCAAAGGAATCAGACTTTATAAAGAACTCTTAATTAGGATCATCCCCCCTTTTATAGTGTTGTGATCCACGTAGATCTAATCCTAATTCTAGGATATTCTATGTATTTCAGTATTAAAAGCTTCATAACTTGGATTCTGTTAACATAGAATGTGAAAAATTAAGATGTAAGCAAGAATGAAGTTCAGTTGTTTGCTGTTAGGGGGAAGGAAGGGATTATTGAGTAGATTAATTGATTTGAAATTAATCTGCCTCCAGGTTGGCCTCAGAGACCTATTCTGCCAACTTTCTTCCTCCTACCACAAAATGTCAGTGATAGAGGCATTTGTATTGTGGAGAGTCTCCACGTCTGTCAGGGTTGGCAAGGCTCTCATAGTACCCCCAGGCGAAAGTTCTTGGGGGAGTTTTCCTCAGCTCTTCATCTCCTCTTCCTTCTTCACTTGCTCTCCAGTAGACTTAGACCAGTAAACAGTTTTACTTTTAAATCAATAGGGCTTTATCAA
This sequence comes from Bison bison bison, assembly GCF_000754665.1. Classification (NCBI taxonomy): domain Eukaryota; kingdom Metazoa; phylum Chordata; class Mammalia; order Artiodactyla; family Bovidae; genus Bison; species Bison bison. Next base: position 7,631,665 of record NW_011494706.1, on the reverse strand, counting down.
AAAACAATTATTTACATGATTTTAGGTCTTTTGTAGAGGAGGATCTAGGACAGAAGAGAAACTGCTTGGAGCGTTAATTCACTTAAATGGAAATGTATACAGCACACTGCCGTTTTCATTGTAAGCACTCAAATGTGTGAGGAGTCAGTGGCATTTGAAACAGTCAAAATGTTTTTTAGATGTTTAAATTTAATCACTGTGTTTGTTTTTGCCAGTGTGGCATTTTCCTTAGGCATAAGAAAAGCATGAATACAGTTAGCACAAATCAATTTTTAGCTTTAAATAAAATTCTAAAATCATAATATTTCAGGAAATTGTTTTTGTACAGGTAAATGGTTGCGGTTTTGGGATGAGAACAGGAAAGCCTACAAATTTATTAAGGGTACAGTATTTAAAACTACTTATGATACTAATGTTTCATTCTATTTAAAGCTGGTTACTAACAAAGCTTTTTCCTGCATGTATTTCTTTCTGTGTGTGATTTCTAAATGCTTTTAATGTGTAACAAAACAAAATTATCCACCTTTTGTTATAAAACTCAGTTGTAACAGAATTTGCAGATATCTTGTTTTTGCTCTTGAGGTATTTATCACATTAACAACAAAGTAGGTTGTCATGCTGGTAAATTCCCAGGTGATGCCTTTGCTGTGGGATTCAGTTTTTGAATCTCTTTTCCCAAGAAAATGTTACTAGTTCTGAATTATTTAAAATCTGTGTTGGTGTAGGAAGAAGAATTTGGTGTTGATGATTCTTACTCTGAACATGGAGCACAGTACAGTCAGACCCACCTAGAGATGATGGAAAGTGAATTGGCTGGGAAACAGCATGAGATTGAAGAGCTCAACAGAGAACTAGAAGAAATGAGGGCTACCTATGGGACTGAAGGGCTGAAGCAGGTGTGTTTAACTTATATGGCTTTCATTTTGTTACTCACAAAACAAAAACAGGAAATTTGAATGATAGTATAGATACATTCTGGAGAAGGCAATGGCACCCCACTCCAGTACTCTTGCCTGGAAAATCCCATGGACGGAGGAGCCTGGTAGGCTGCAGTCCATGGGGTCGCTAAGAGTCGGACATGACTGAGCGACTTCCCTTTCACTTTTCACTTTCGTGCATTGGAGAAGGAAATGACAACCCACTCCAGTGTTCTTGCCTGGAAAGTCCCAGGGACGGGGTAGCCTGGTGGGCTGCCGTCTATGGGGTCACGCAGAATCGGACACGACTGAAGCGACTTAGCAAATAGATACATTCTTTAAAGATGGGGTTTTTAAATGGTGACTTAGAGTCACCTTGTGATATTTGTCCTTACGTATATCATAAACAGCATTGCTTAAAACTAGTCCATTAATAAGCCTAAATATAACATAGATGTTTTATTAAACTTTATGAGATACCTAGGATGAAATCACTTCAGTATGGATGGATGGATGTTTTTGTAATCAGCCTGAGAGAAACTTAAATTGTAAACCACGTCAATACATTATGACTTAGACTCATTAAACCTGTCAGCAGGTCTTTGTAAATAACTTCTTATAGTTAAAATGACATCTGTTAGTTTGTGGCAGTCAGTTATGAAAAGAAGGTGAAATAAGACATTGATGAGGATGACAGAATATATTTCAGTTTCACCTTCTTTAGAAACAAGTAAGGCTTAAGCATGGCCATCATGGTAATACCTACAAACATTGGAGCATCCCTAAATATAAAGACACTTGTCCTTCTAGAAGTAGATATACGGGTAAGTCAAATCTAATGTATTTTGTTCCCTAGTTCATATAATCTTTTTAGAGTTGGTTTGGAAGTAAAACTAATTGTTGCAAGATAATAGCTTTCAAATATGGAAAAGACTGCTTACAAATTGTAATAACTCTGCCAATGCATTTCGAATATCTTATTTTTGAAGTTACCTGTACTAATGTTTAGTTTTGTTAAAAAAATAAGTGTAACACTTTTAATTTTCACTGATGTCTTTTAGTTGCAAGAATTTGAAGCTGCCATTAAACAGAGAGATGGCATCATAACCCAGCTCACTGCAAATTTACAACAGGCAAGACGAGAAAAGGATGAGACGATGAGAGAATTTTTAGAGTTGACAGAGCAGAGTCAAAAATTACAGATTCAATTCCAGCATGTAAGTATGACTAGTAGAAGAAAATTTATTAAATTTTTAATAATGAATTAAATCTTTTTCTCATGTTTTCTAGAACAAATATAAGCTTGTTTAAAGGTCGTGTTTGCTTATTAATGTATTATGTTGAAAAAACTGGTAAATACTTGTTATATTAACTAGGAATTTAATTCATACTTCTTGAGTGGTTTTATGCTATTAGTTTCTTTATACTTCTTCCTTATCTATATTTTAAAATCTTATAAGTTTGATAAGGTGAATTTTCGCAGAAATTAACCTGTAGTTATATCCTTTGTCTAAAGGATGTCTGAAGTCATACCCTGGTATGACTTTATTTTAGTTAGGTTCTAGAATGTAACTTGATTGAATATATTCCATTTACCTTTAATAAGATTCACAGGAAACTAGTGGAATTAATCAACGTTTCTGATGATGAGCAACAGAAAATAATTTGGGAAAAGGGAGGAATCTGTCAGCTTAAATAATGTACCCATGTTTATCTGATCAGCTATGAAAACGTGTTGGCTGGAGTCTCAAACCTCTGAATCCAGCACACGTCCCAGAGAACAACTATTAGCCAAGCAACACCAACAAAGGATGTCCATTCCTTGGTGCACTCATTTAAGAATTTAATATTTTGGGGTTTCTTTATATTTTCAAGTTACAGGCTAGTGAAACTCTGAGAAACAGCACGCATAGTAGCACAGCTGCCGATTTACTACAAGCCAAGCAGCAGATCCTCACTCATCAGCAGCAGCTGGAAGAACAAGACCACCTATTAGAAGATTATCACAGAAAGAAAGAAGACTTCAAAATGCAAATTAGTTTCTTGCAAGAGAAAATCAGAGCATATGAAATGGTATGTTTATTTGAAGGAAGTCAGCCAGTGTACAGCAACTTAACGGTTGACTTTAAAGCTTTTTATCCAAATGTTTATCTTTTTGTTATACACATGAATCACAAAGTTTCATAATTCAGAAAAGTTCTTTAAACATGAAAAGTAATTTATTTCAAAAACAATTGGGAGTCTTCCAGTAATAGGTATTAAGATAATACTCATTACTGAGTTCTTCGAAAGTAATCAGCTTATGTTAAACTGAGTCCTCAGGAGAATCCATATATATAACCAGAACTTCTGTCCTTTTTTCTTTTTCATCTAAAGATGTTTCTACTCATTTTAGCCATGGTTATGTAATTCTGTAAATATTTTCATGGCAAAATGAAATTTTATGGATTTTAGTTAGAAAAAGGGCTTCCCTGATGGCTCAGATGGTAAGAATTGGCTTGCAATGCAAGAGACCTGGGTTCAGTCTTTGGGTGGGGAAGATCCCCTGGAGGAGGAAATGGCAACCCACTACAGTATTCTTGCCTGGAAAATCCCATGGCAGACGAGCCTGGAGGGCTGCAGTCCATGAGGTTTCAAAGAGACAGACACGACTGAGCGACTAACACACACTTCAATTAGAAAAAAATACAGATTCTCTTTATTCGTGGTAGTTAATGTGTTATATAAAGTTGCCTGGAACACTTATTCAATAATTGATGCTCCCAGGGTGTGTGTGTTATATAAAGTTGCCTGGAACACTTATTCAATAATTGATGCTCCCAGGGTGTGTGTGTT
>NW_011494706.1:7612664-7627813 GCF_000754665.1 Bison bison bison | reverse complement strand
GTATATACACACACACACACATACATATCATATAGATTTTTTTTACCCTTTCCACTGTATTTTATTTTTTAATTTTCTTGAAGTATATTTGACTTACAACATTGTGCATATCATACAGATTGTAATATTAAATCCTAAAAAGATTCTGGTAGATTATAGCTTGAAAGAGACATGAAAGTCAAAAGTGTTAAGTGACTGGTCTAAAGGTAGCACCTTCCCCTCCTCCTAATTGCGATTCAAACTCTATTGGGCTAGCCCAGAGCCAGAAGTTTTTACAGTACACTCCACTACTGCCTAGCACCTCCATCCTCATGGTCTCCTTCCTTGTTCTCTCGCCTTGCTCATCTTGCTTGACATCATCTTAGCTTGAATCATGAATGTCCAGCAGCTCAAGTTTTTTACCATTCTGTGTACTTCTACAAATGACTGAGTATTGATTTGGGAGTTATCTATAAATTTAAACAAGTAGGCAGGTTCACACATGTGGAATCCTTGAATAATGAGGACAGACTAAACATACAGTACAGTATTTTTTGTAATTTAGGCAGTTCTTCTTCAAGATGTTGAGAAATTAGCACAACAAGACTACTGTTTGGATAACAATAAAAGTATTAGTTATCATTTGTTTTTGTTTACTTGGTATCAGGAAACCCTCAAAGCATCTTACACATATTATATTATCTCATTGAATCATCACAGCAATCTTATGAGGCAAATACTATTATCACCCCCATTTTTCAGATGAGGAAGTTAAAGCAAAGCAAGACGAAGTAAATTGCCCAGATATACAGGTAACACATTGGTAGAGCCAGCTTTCAAATCTGTGTAGTCTTATTCCAGAGACTGTCGCTTAGGGAAATTAGAAATGTACAATTTTAAGATATTGAAGTTATAAAATGCACATGATTTACAACCAAAGTAACTTAAAAATCATTATGTAGATGTTTATAGAACACTTGTTTTGCATCAGGCTCTTGCAAGAGATAGTGATGCTTAAATGTGCTTTTTTCTTCACTAAAACTCGTGGTATACAAGGCATCCCAAAACAAGGCTAAGTATGAGTAAAAAGTGTTTTGAAAATTCTGGGCAGGTCTGGCTTCATAAGGGAAGTGATTCAGGGTAGGCTTAGCAGGGAAGTAATATTTGAGGTAAGTCTGTAAATTAGAACACTTCCCTTTCATTGAATTTTGTTTTCTTCATAATTGGTGCAATATATGCCACACAGAAGCTCTTCAGTACTTATTTGGTAAACAGTGAATAAATTATGAATCTGAACTGATAAGAGGACATTGTAAACAGGATGAAGTATGCATAAAGACCCAGGTTGAACCATGTTAAAAATGTTTTATCAGCATCAAAAAATAGTTTGATTAGAAAACAATAGTCTTTGAAAATGAGTCTTTCCAGGAGATAAGACGAGAAAGGCAGTTTAGGCCTAGTAGACTGCCAGAAGGTAGTCTAGGCCAGAAGGCTCAGTATCAACAGTAAGGCATGTGACATTGACAGGATATGTGATACCAAGCCAAAGCTGATTAGGCTATGATAACGTCATATGTCCATCTCAGAGTAGGAATGGCCATGCCTTTGGACTGAAATTCTTAATTCTGTTTACAGCAGCCCCCTACCTTGCTTTCTAGGTTAGGTGTGACTTTCCCAGAGGGATTAGAACTCTCAAAGTCTCCTGATACCTTGATTCTCTTTCTTGAACCATTCTTGCATGCTGCTAAGTCACTTCAGTCGTGTTCGACTCTGCGACCCCATAGATGGCAGCCCACCAGGCTCCCCCTTCCCTGGGATTCTCCAGGCATAACACTGGAGTGGGTTGCCATTTCCTTCTCCAATGCATGAAAGTGAAAAGTGAAAGTGAAGTCGCTCAGTCGTGTCTGACTCTTAGCAACCCCATGAACTGCAGCCTACCAGGCTCCTTCATCCATGGGATTTTCCAGGCAAGAGTACTGGAGTGGGGTGCCATTGCCTTCTCCGATTCTTGCATGGGCACTGCTACTATTTCCCTCTCAGACTTTCTTTTTCCCTAGGCCTTGACATTCTTTTTTTTTTTAAAGGTAAGTTAACACATCCATTTGAGGTGCCTTTAAGTCCCCTTGACCCGGGCCTTTGTCTTCTGAAGGTGATTTTAATTACTTAAGTATATTCAGACCTGTAAATTTTACTGTTTTTTCTGTCCTTGGGACTGCAGCCCCAACCACTCAGGCAAGTGAATGACAGAGACAGAACTTTGTCTCCAGGACTTCTACTTGACTGTCTCATGCTGTGACACTTCTCTGAATGATTAGGGACATGCCCTGGGCATGTGTTTTGGGTTTCAATTTATCTGCAGTTCCAAAATAAAGTCCTAAATCAGAACAGGGGTAAAAAACATCTGTCTTGCTTTCAAATTTCTGTTTACCCCCAAAATGTAGAATCAAATTGATATGCTCTAAATGGTGTAATTGTCTTGCGTGTCACTTGCAATTCAGCCACTTAAGCATGGCATATCCCTGACCTTCTGATCCATTTCGCCTTAGGAGTGAAGTTAAGGCTGACCTTTAGGAGCCTGTTTTTGTTGTTTTACTCTTTTCATAGCACCTGCCCACCAAACCTTCAGGTCACTAAAATACTGTATGGGAGGAACGTTGATTTTTTTTTTTAGGATTATCTCTAGAGCTGTAAAGCGTATGTAGTCCTCTTGCAATTGCAAATACCAAATATTTAGAATGTTGATCAGTTAATAAGAAAGAAGAAAATATAATGGTTCAGACATATTTTGATCCCACTAAATTTTTTTATTAAAACATTTAATCATAGCAATGCAAGAAAACTTTCTTCCCCCCAAGAAGACCAACATTGCTATGATATTTGCTCATAGGTAGTGTTGGCTACACAAGTCCTTTGTCTCATTGACGTAAGAAAATTGAAGGAGCAGGCTCAGCTGTTGCTTTTTATAGAATAATGTAAAAAGCAGTTTCTATCAATTTTTTTGGTGATGGGGTTAAGGGGTATAAGTAACCGGAAACTAAAAATGCCATTTTTATGTTTTCATTTTTTCTTTATAAAGGAACAGGATAAAAAAGTAGAAAACTCAAATAAAGAAATACAGGAAAAGGAAGCAGTTATTGAAGAATTAAATACGAAAATAATAGAAGAAGAAAAAAAAACTATTGACCTAAAGGATAAAGTAACAGCTGCTGATAAATTACTGGAAGAATTACAAGAGCAGGTTGTACAGAAGAACCAAGAGATAAAAAATATGAAATTAGAACTGACTAATTCCAAGCAAAAGGAAAGACAGTGTTCTGAAGAAATAAAACAATTAATGGGGACAGTTGAGGAACTTCAGAAGAAAAATCATAAAGACAGTCAATTTGAAACGGATATCCTACAAAGAATGGAACAAGAAACACAAAGAAAGTTGGAACAACTCCGGGCAGAGCTGGATGAGATGTATGGGCAGCAGATAGTACAGATGAAACAAGAGCTAATAAAACAACACGTGTCACAGATCGATGAACTTAGGACACGACATAAGGGGGAGCTGGAGAATGCTTTAAGATCACATCCAAGTGTTACAGTCAATGAAGATCAAATAAAGTTAATGAATATGGCAATAAATGAACTGAATATAAAATTGCAAGATACTAACTCTCAAAAGGAAAAACTCAAGGAAGAAATAGGAGTGATTTCAGGAGAAAAGTCTGCTCTCCAGAGACAGCTGGAAGACCTTTTTGAAGAACTGAGCTTTTCAAGGGACCAAATTCAGAGGGCTAGACAGACAATAACTGAGCAAGAAGGTAAACTCAATGAAGCATACAAGTCCCTCAGTACAGTGGAAGATTTGAAAGCTGAGATTGTTTCTGCTTCTGAAGCCAGGAAAGAACTAGAATTAAAACATGAAGCAGAAGTTACAAATTATAAGATAAAGCTTGAAATGTTAGAAAGAGAAAAGAATGCTGTATTGGACAGAATGGCTGAATCACAGGAAGCTGAGCTGGAGAGGCTGAGGACACAGCTCCTGTTTAGTCATGAGGAAGAACTTTCCAAACTGAAGGAAGATTTGGAAATTGAACATCGAATAAATATTGAAAAGCTTAAAGATAACTTAGGCATTCACTATAAACAGCAGATAGATGGCTTACAGAATGAAATGAGTCAAAAGATAGAAACCATGCAGTTTGAAAAAGACAATTTGATAACTAAGCAGAACCAACTGATTTTGGAAATTTCAAAGCTAAAAGATTTACAGCAGTCCCTCGTGAATACAAAATCAGAAGAAATGACCCTTCAGATCAACGAACTGCAAAAAGAAATAGAAATACTCAGACAAGAAGAAAAGGAAAAGGGTACACTTGAACAGGAAGTTCAAGAATTACAACTTAAAACTGAATTATTGGAGAAACAAATGAAGGAAAAAGAGGATGACTTTCAAGAAAAATTTGCACAACTTGAAGCAGAGAATAGCATTCTTAAAGATGAAAAGAAGGCCCTTGAAGACACGTTGAAAATACATACTCCTGTTAACGAAGAAGAAAGATTAACTTTCATAGACTCCACTAAGTCCCAATCCAAAGACTGTCGCTGGCAAAAAGAGATAGAAATACTTACAGAGGAAAATGAGGACCTCAAAAAACAATGTATTCAGCTTACTGAAGAGATTGAAAAGCAAAGGAACACTTTTTCATTTGCTGAAAAAAATTTTGAAGTTAACTATCAGGAATTACAGGAGGATTATGCTTGTCTTCTCAAGGTAAAAAGCGATTTGGAAGACAGTAAAAATAAGCAAGAAATAGAGTATAAAAGTAAGCTTAAAGCACTAAGTGAAGAGCTTCATCATTTGCAAAGAATAAACCCAAGTATAGTGAAACTGAAAAGTTCAGTCTTTGATGATGACAAGACTTTTACAGCAGAACCACTGGAAATTGGTGAGGTTGTCGAGAAAGATACAACAGAACTTATGGAAAAACTTGAGGTAACCAAGCGAGAAAAGTTAGAGCTGTCAGAGAGACTGTCTGATCTTTCTGAGCAATTAAAACAGAAATGTGACGAGATAAGTTTTCTAACGGAAGAAGTTAAATCTTTAAAGCAAGATAAAGAGCAAGTTTTATTGAGATGTAGAGAGCTAGAAATCATAATTGACCACAGTAGGACAGAAAATGTAAATGTGCATGATGTCCATTTAAGCTCTTTGAAAGATGGAGTTTCAACAAGCAGGGATCCTGGAGGGTCAGTTCCTAAAATAAATAAAGATTTTGGTAAAGAATCAAAAATAATGGAGGTAAATAAAATTCCTTTTGAAAATATGACTCTGGAAAAAGAAAGCAAACAAGAACAGTTTTCTGCTCACTTGCCGTCAGTGACAAATGAATCATCACTTGGGATTACTGATCCAGGTGAAAACGATAAACTTCAGCAGGAGCTCAGTGCACTTAAATCAGAACAGGTATGTTTACTTAATGTGTATACACTAAAGTGTACATTTCATACTGAAAGTTTTCATCTTCATACAACATAAATTAACCTCCTTTCAAGAATGAAAGTAAAGCCTGTGATGTAATTCTCACTTAAACTTATCATTTACATTTCTATTTTCTGTTTTTTGTTAAACCGTGTTACCTCTCTGTTAGTTAATCTGCTCAGGAAATAGAACACATTTTCTTTGAAAAAGCAAGTTTAAATAACTTTGTTGAGAGTCAGAGCATTAAAATAATTATTTTGTAATATTTTGTTGCAATTCCAAAGATTGGTTTCAGAGTCTCCTTTTGTATTGGTGTTTTCAAGGTTAACTGAAAATTAACTCTTAAACTTTTTAGTACTTCATGTAGTTGTTCAGTAGTTATGAAACTCTTATTTCCCTGATAAAAAGATATTGATTTAAATCCTAGTTTTCTCAGAGTCTTGTTATACCTAAAGGGGAAAAAAATATTAATTCTAAATACAATTAAAGAATACATATAATGAGTAATACTAGATCACTGCTGACAATTTATATTTGATAGACACTGAAATTAGAAATAGCAGGAAGATCCCACTGGGCACATTGTATAATGGTGCTAACTAGAGCTTTATGTGTGTTTCTTCATTTCTAAACAAGTATTTGTAGACTCTTGCCAGGTAGGACTACAGTGGTGAACAAGAGTAAGAATTGGTTCAGCTCTCAGACAGCGTATATTTTAGTGAGGGAGGCAGATAGTAAATGAAGTGAGTAGAAGAGTTAAGAAATAGTGATGTTTTATAAAGAAAATAAGAGAGATTATGTGATAGAGAATGGTGGGTAGTCATTAAATAGGGTGGTCAGGAAAGGGGTCTAGGAGGAATTGGCATTTGAACTGCTGTCTGATGACAGTGAGGAGTCTACCACAGGGAAATGAGAGCAACTGCGATGGCAGAGGTGAGTGTAAGGGACAGAATAAAGACCTGTTCGGCTGAGTTTGAGGGAAAGAGAGTGGAAGAAAAAGAGTTTGAAGAAGGAAAAGACCAGATCTTGGAGAGCCTTACAGACTTTGTAAGAAGCTGAAATTTTATTCTCTATATAGTAGGAAGCCCTTGGAAAGTTTTTTCTTTCTACTTCTTAATAAATGTGCTCATATTTATGATCTTATATCAAATTTTACATTTTAATAACCTAAATAGCTAAGTTCTAATTACATATCTGTTAATACTTTGTTAAATATCTGAAATTGTTTTCAAAATCATAATTAGGTTTAATTTTATCACTCCTAAAAAAGCCAAGATCATTTAAAAATTTTTTTAAAGGCATTACTAGGAGAGGACCCAAATTTGAAGTTGTCAAAATGGTCAGATTTTTCTCACTAAAATGATTATTTTTTTCTAACTGAAGACACTTTCAGTGACATTTAGATACCATCTCCTTGATGTTAACTTCTGTAAAGTAAACAGAGACAAACGCAAAAGCTGTCCCTGACGCACACGTCACTGCCAAGACAAACCCCCTTAGTGATGGGGAGCGCAGTGAGGTGTGTGTTTATGGAAGGAGGCTCATGAAGAAATTGAGCAACAGTTTACACATCAGTAACACCAAAGAGCAATCTCAATGCGCTTAGAAATAATACTGCAGCCACAGAAATACTTCTGCTAATTGGCTAATAAACATGAAAAGATGCTTTCAATGTTATAAATTGATATAACAGTGAAATAGCATTTTATACCTATCAGTTTGACAAGATAAGGTTCACAATAAGAAGTGTGATGAGGATGTGGGGAGATGAGTATTCACCTACATTATTAACTATATCAGTGTAAAATTGTGTAATTGCATAAAAAATTTTGTTAAAATCTAATATTGATACAATATACATGGTCTACCATGTAGCATTTACATTTCTGCTGGCAGTAAGTGTGGTCTGTAACCAGCAGTGGCAGCATCACTTGAAAACAGGTTAAAATTCAAATTCTAGGGCTCACACCAGGCCTCTCGAAGGAGAAGCTCAGGGGTAGGGGCCCAGAAATCTGTTTTAAATCATCCAGGTGGTTTTGATTTGGGCTACAGTTTTGAGAATCACTACAATCGAGAAGGGCTTCCAAGGTGATGCTAGTGGTAAAGAACCCGCCTGCCAATGCAGGAGACAAGAGACACGGATTTGAACCCTGAGTCAAGAAGATCCCCTTGAAGAGGACATAGTAACCCACTCCAGTATTCTTGCCTGAAGAATCCCGTGGACAGAGGAGCCTGGCAGGCTACAGTCCGTAGGATTGCAAAGAGTCAGATATGACTGATGTGACTTAGCACACATGTGCACTAGAGAAACATTATCATATATGTACAAGGGCATATATATAAAAATTTATTGCAGCATTTTTTGATATATCTAAAATTTGAAATAATCCATTTGATCTCCAAAAAGGAAATGAACAAATTGTAATATTCATATATACAGCACCAAGTTAAAATAAATTTATGTGTATCTACATGGAAAGATCTCAGAGGCATATTGAATGAGAAGACTAATTTGCAAAATAAAGGCCATTTTGCACCATTTATGTAAATTCTTAAAAATGTAAAATATATGCACTGTTTATAGATGGATTAAGAAATGAGAGTGTAAGAAGTGAACTGGCTTTGCAGCAAATTGATGATCAGATTTATAATTTGGTGGCCTCTGGGGAAGGAAGAATGGGAACATGATAGATTAAATTTTATCTATATTTTATTTCTAAACCAAAATAATAGGGAGGAGAGAAATGAATAAAAAAGATGAAATGATTTTATTTTATTACTTTGTGATATGTGTACATAAATGTTTATTTCATTATTATTTGCATTTCTCTATATTTGTTCGTTAAAAGTCGCTCAGTCATGTCTGACTCTTTGCGACCCCATGGACTCTCCAGGCCAGAATACTAGAGTGGGTAGCTGTTGCCTTCTCCAGGGGGTTTTCCCAACCCAGGAATCGAACCCAGGTCTCCCACATTGCAGGTGGATTCTTTACCAGCTGAGCCACCAGCGAAGCCCATATTTGTTTAAAAATGTTGTTTTTGAACAAAAATGAAAGATCAGGCCATCCTAACTTTACCAAATATCAAACTTTACCATGAAGTGATGAAAATATTGTGTTATTTTCCTTGAGAAAGTTGTACTATTTTCCTAGGTCAGTGCAACAGATTGAGTGAGAAAATAATTTCATGTAAGAAAAGTGACGTTTAATTTAATTATTTTCTCACTCAATTATAGTTTATAATATCATGTATTCCCCCCACCCCATAATGGGTATATCCAAAAATAAGTTAAATTATTTGATTAGTCATTTTAAATTATTCTAACCTGCGCATTAATTCACTTTAAGAATGATTTAAGGCTCCAGATGGAAGCCCAGCGTATATGCCTGTCTCTGGTCTATTCAACTCATGTGGATCAGGTTCGCGAATACATGGAAAATGAAAAAGATAAAGCTCTTTGCAGTCTTAAACAGGAGCTTATTTCTGCTCAAGAGGAAAAGATCAAGGAACTTCAGAAAATACACCAGCTAGAGCTACAGAATATAAAGACACAAGAAACAGGTAAATGGTTTCTAACAAAATTCTAAGTAAGTAAGTATCACTTAGAGCCTGCCACTTCATGATTCTGTTCTTGACTTAGACCCCATGGAAGAACATGACTGGGAGTTCCCAGTCCTAGACTCATTTGTTCATACAGTCATAGACTGTTCGTGTAAGTGCTTGAGAAGTTTAAAAATCACTGAATTATTTTCCCCAAGAAATCAACAGTCCTGTGGAAAAGCAATATAAAATAAACTCTTAGAAAACAATAGGAAATTTTCTATAATGGAAGAATAAACAGAAGGAACAGAGAAGAGAAAAGTCTAGTACTTCCTGGAAGAGTGAGGCAGTAGGCAGGAGTAGGGAGGTTGGAATTTTAGGAAAGTATCTTGAGTCTTAAATTTAGAGATGTGAGAAATGACATCCATTTTGGAGAATTGAAAGTTCAAGGCGTGTGCAAAAGTAGTGAGGGATAAAGATTGTCAGAACCTTGATCAGAAAAGGTTTCGTATACCCTGACTGAAACATGTTTACTCTTTATGCTGTTGGTTGTAAGACCTAAGGCAGGATTTCAAATAGAGGAACATAGTAAGATTTTTTTTTTCATTTTATTTTATTTTTTAACTTTACAATATTGTATTGGTTTTGCCATATATCAAAATGAATCCACATAGTAAGATTTTTATTTTAAGATGAAATCACTGGAGCAAATTAAGGGAGGTGATAAGTGATAGACTCAATGGACATGAGTTTGAGTAAACTCTGGGAGTTGGTAATGGTCAGGGAAGCCTGGTGTGCTGCAGTCCATGGGGTCACAAAGAGTTGGGCACGACTGAGCAACTGAACTGAACTGATAAGTGATGGAAAGACCAGTTAAGCAGCTTTGGCAGTTATTCTGTTAACATTAAGATGTTGATCTAAAATGTCATTGGAAGAAAAGTTTGAGTTAAAGAGGTGGGTTGTAATCTGCAGGTAATATTAGCAGTAAGGGGGAGGAATTGAGAATGATCCCTAAGTGTCTCGTTTGAGTAATTGGATTGATGGTGACTCCAGTCATGAGGAGTAGATTTGTGGGAAAAATAGTGTATTTAGCTTGGAACATTGAGTTAAAAATACTTGATGACTTTGAAAAAAGCGATACCTAGTATGCAATGGAAAAAAGGCTGAAACCTAAGGGGCAAGTTTAAGTTCAAGATAAAGATTTGTAAGTCAAGAGATCATTTGAGGCCAAGGACAAGGATGAGACTTGTTGGAAGTCTGTAGAGTGAGCAAAAAGACGGCACTGTGTCAGCAACAATATTGAAGGAAGCTTAAGTGGAAGACTAGTCACGGTTAACTTTTATCTTTAATAATTATTCAGTTATTAATTAGACTTTCTCTGTTCAAGGTATCTTTAGGTCTCCATTCTTGACAGATCTACCTTTATAAATGAGGTGGTTCCTAAGTTTGGAATTGTTCTTTTGAACAGTAGAGTTTAAAGCGTGGCTTAAGTAAGAATATAATCCTTTTTCACTTCAGGAAAAAGGAGTTCTTTGGGTTTGAATTGAATAAAATTTTAAGCATAAGTTGTTTGTATCGGTATCCTTTTCAGATAGAATCTGTAGTTTTTTGCACTACAAGTTAATTAGTGGGTCCATTAATGGGTGATGAAGTTAGTTCAGTGAGTAATGACCAGCTTTATTTTTTTTTTTTTAATAATAGAGTAGAACAGAAAATATTGGAGTGCATAGGGTGTAGAAAGAATAAATATGTGTGACATTTTGTTTCAGTTTTATATGGGTGAATGTATGTAGACCAGCTTCCCTGGTGGCTCAGGTGGGTTATGCTGTGTGATACAGCTCTTTATTGGATTGTAGGACAAAAACATTGTACATCAGTACTTTGTACCATATTGTAGGATATAAGTTGAAAATCCTACAAATTATCTTATACAGTTAACACTGAGCAGTACAAAATAACATTGAAAGAAATACAGAACTTAAAACTAATCTTATTCCCAGGAAGCTTCCAGTTGATGTAAGTAAAATATGAAAATAGTTTCTAAACATGTAAATTGAACGTTTTTAATGCACTACCTCTTCTGTTAGGTGAAGTGAAGCCTTTACAAATGCTTATTGGAAAACTTCACAAGGCAGTATCTGAAGAATGTGCTCATTTTACACAGGTAAGCCATTAGTTAAAAAGTGCTTTTAGACAAGAAATGCTAAATTTTAAGTTACTACTATTTTGATTTAGCAGAATCATCCAAATTACTTTTCCCTACAATCTTACTGATGTGGAGAGCTGACTCATTTGAAAAGACCCTGATGCTGGGAAAGATTGAGGGCAGGAGGAGAAGGGGACAACAGAGGATGAGATGGTTGGATGGCATCACCAACTCCATGGACATGGGTTTGGGTGGACTCCGGGAATTGGTGATGGACAGGGAGGCCTGGCGTGCTGTGGTTCATGGGGTCTCAAAGAGTCGGACATGACTGAGCGACTGAATTGAACTGAACAGTCTTACTTCAGAACTGTATTTAGAAAATATTCCTGAGTTTTTAAGTTTAAAATAAGTATTTAAATGTTTTCCTGACAATCAGTTTGAAACAAAAGAAATGTAGGTGAATTGTCTCAGTAGTTGATTCTACAGAAGAGCTGCCCAATTTTTAAAACACAGCAATAGAGCCGTAAGTGGGTCTGTTTCCCACTCCTGCCCACTTTGGCGGTTGAATGAATGTGATGACTTAGCTGGGGGTCTTGCACATGACTAGTGAGACAGTATTTCACACTGTAGATTGCCAAATCTAAAAACTAAGCATACCAACTATAATCGTATTTGTGAAGATCAGGTGAAACAGAACTTCTGTACCCCTGGTGGGAGTGTACCACCTTGAGAAGCAGATTGTCAAGGTGTATTGTTGAGTTGATGTACGTCACACAGTCCAACTTTTACTTCTACTTAGATTCACATGTGTGCACAGCCAGATATGTTCATTGCAAGAGTGTCTTTGTTACATCAGTAAATCTCAAAAGGAAAAAGTATAAAAACACGCATGTTAGATACTCACCTCTGGACAGAGAGGTGAATGAAATAGATAAGCAGTACTTAACTCAGAAATCTTCAAATCTGTGTGTAATATTCAATTTTTTAAAAATATGGATATAATATGACAATATTTATTAGTATTTATTATAGCTAGGTAATAGATGAACTTTTTTCTGCATATTTGAAATATTTCAAAATTTAACATACATGCCTAAGCTTGTCACAGCTTTCCATCTCAGCCAGCGTATTTATAATTTGAAGGGGTGGGGAGCGTGATAGTAGTTGGGAAGGTAGAGCTGCCTTACTGGTTCTAATTACCTATGGAATAGTTCAGAAACAGTATTCAAAAACACAAAAGAAAGTCAGGAATATCCACACTAAGGGCCTCCACTCTGCTGACAGGTTCAGGCATTGCCTTTTCATATCCACTGTTGATGGTCTGTAAATATAAAGTGGCCCAAGTTGTAGTGTGTGTGTGTGTGTGTGTTAGTCACTCAGTCGTGTCTGACTCTCTGTGACCCCATGGACTGTAGCCACCAGGCTCCTCTGTCCATGGAATTCTCCAGGCAAGAATAATGGAGTGGGCTGCCGTTTCCTTCTCCAAAGTCATAGTAGTTCATTTATAAACGGACTTTATGTATTTTTTTCTTCTGGTAATGTCTTTACCTGACCCCTAATCTCAAGTTGAAACATAAATCAGCTTGTTGTAATGGAGAGGTCCCTTGCAGTTCATCATGAATCTGATTTTGTCCCTAATCATTGATGTTACTATGGACTAGTTACTTCATCTTTCTGAGTCTTTTGCTTTATTTGTAAATTGGCTGATCATTCAGGTTTCTACCAACCTGAATCAATTTATGATAAAATTCTACCTTAGAAACTATGTTGGAAATTTAATAAAGTCAATTAATAGTAAAGTTTCACTTTTAGGCAAATCTCAAGAAATAGCAACAGTAAACAAATTGGTTAGGTCTAGAAGTTGTTGATTGTTACTTCCAATTGCATGAGGTGCAAAGGTGAAACTTACTTAGAAACTTGTTTAGGCTTGTCAGATGATCATGTGATGTATGTTGTTTATAAGTAATGATAGAATTGTCCATTGCTCAGGAGAAAAACCAGAATAATATGTCAAATAGTTTTTATTTTCTTCTGTGTATAAACCATGAATAGTATTCTCTTGTGTTAAAGTCTGTGAATGTGATCTCCTACTTTATATATTATAATTTCTATAGAATTTATACACTACTTTGTAGTCATCATTTTTGAACTTTTGCCCTCATCTTTTCACTTTTTTCATGGGTAGTTGACATTACAGAGGGAATATCTGTATAGAATCCATACTAGAAAGTGGTAAAGTACAGGATATATTCATTATTAGAAATAAATAAAAATATTATAGTTTAGACATATATATTTGATATATATTATAATGAAGGCTGTCATATTTTCCTGATGTGAGAAGAATTCATGTCTTGCATGTGGAGAGAGAAAGATTTAGATTTGTTTATTCTTTTGCAGATTGATTTGGTACTTGGAAGTGTTTTCTTACTGATTTTTCCTGCGACATTTTTTGACTGTGTTTTGCATATAGGAAATAATGTTTAATAATCTCTAGAGGCAGAAATCAAAACTTTAATTCCATAAAATACCTAATTTTATTGTCGGCAGACTTTTTGCAATGTCCATGGTGAACATTATACTCCTGCTTTAAAATGTGAAGTAAATGGAGAAGAGAAAGAGACTTCTGGTGTTCACAGTTCTGAAAATCAAGAACTGGTATTGCAAGATTATAGATGTGAAGTCCAAGGTAATAAAGGCTTTACTGCATTGTTGAACAGAGTATTTAATTTTCTTCAATGAATCGATGGTAAACTATTTCAGTTAATTCCTGATTTAATCACTTGGCTGATTTGAGTTTATCTTAGCATCTTTTTTCAGGTTCATGAAATCTTACCTGTAATGCACATTTTTAGTTTTACAGTGCAGTAATTGTGATAAAAAGAAAACCGAAGCTGTCTACAAATTTTCTTGTCTCTTTATCCTCTGTTCCTCTATTTCCATCTTTTCCTCACTATAATTCTTAATTTTATACCATAGATCCAAACCTTTAAAAGTCATTGTATTTGTTGAATAAGTTTATGTCAGGGGTTTACTTTTATAAAAAGAATAAGAAGACATTCAGTTATCTTTATTAGTAGGAATCCTATATTAGTTCATTTTTACAACTTGCAATCTCAGTTAACTTTTTGGTATTGAAATGGTATGGACCTAACAGAAGCAGAAGATATTAAGAAGAGGTGGCAAGAATACACAGAAGAACTGTACAAAAAAAATCTAATGACCGAGATAACCACGATCGTGTGATCACTCACCTATAGCAGACATCCTGGAATGCCAAGTCAAGTGGACCTTAGGAAACATCACTACCAGCAAAGCTAGTGGAGGTGATGGCATTCCAGTTGAGCTATTTCAAATCCTAAAAGATGATGCTGTGAAAGTGCTACACTCAATATGTCAGCAAATTTGGAAAACTCAGCATTAGCCTATAGGACTGGAAAAGGTCAGTTTTCATTCCGGTGCCAAAGAAAGGCAATGCCAAAGAATGTTCAAACTACCACACAATTGCACTCATCTCACATGCTAGCAAAGTAATGCTCAAAATTCTCCAAGCCAAGCTTCAACGCTGCATGAACCGAGAACTTCCAGATGTTCAAGCTGGATTTAGAAAAGGCAGAGGAACCAGAAATCAAATTGCCAACATCTGTTAGATCATAGAAAAAGCAAGAGAGTTCCAGAAAAATTGCTGCTTCATTGACCACAAAAATTGCTGCTTCATTGACCACCAAATCCTTTGACTGTGTGGAATACAACAAACTGTAGAAAATTCTGAAAGAGTTGGGAATACCAGACCACCTGACCTGCCTCCTGAGAAATCTGTGTGCAGGTCAAGAAGCAGCAGTTAGAACTGGACATGGAACAACAGACTGGTTCCAAATAGGAAAAGGAATACGCCAAGGCTGTATATTGTCACCCTGCTTATTTAACTTATATGCAGAGTCCATCATGAGAAACTCTGGGCTGGAAGAAGCACAAGCTGGAATCAAGATTGCCAGGAGAAATATCAATAACCTCA
>NW_011494706.1:7601957-7612564 GCF_000754665.1 Bison bison bison | reverse complement strand
CAAGCCAAGCTTCAACGCTGCATGAACCGAGAACTTCCAGATGTTCAAGCTGGATTTAGAAAAGGCAGAGGAACCAGAAATCAAATTGCCAACATCTGTTAGATCATAGAAAAAGCAAGAAAGTTCCAGAAAAATTTCTGCTTCATTGACCACCAAATCCTTTGACTGTGTGGAGTACAACAAACTGTAGAAAATTCTGAAAGAGTTGGGAATACCAGACCACCTGACCTGCCTCCTGAGAAATCTGTGTGCAGGTCAAGAAGCAGCAGTTAGAACTGGACATGGAACAACAGACTGGTTCCAAATAGGAAAAGGAATACGCCAAGGCTGTATATTGTCACCCTGCTTATTTAACTTATATGCAGAGTCCATCATGAGAAACTCTGGGCTGGAAGAAGCACAAGCTGGAATCAAGATTGCCAGGAGAAATATCAATAACCTCAGATATGCAGATAACACCACCCTTATGGCAGGAAACAAAAAGGATCTAAAGAGCCTCTTGATCAAAGTGAAAGAGGAGAGTGAAAAAGCTGCCTTAAAACTCAACACTCAAAAAACGAAGATCATGGCATCTGGTCCCATCACTTCAGGCAAATAGATGGGGAAACAATGTAAACAGTGACAAGACTTTCTTTTCTTGGGCTCCAAAATCATTGCAGATGGTGACTACAGCCATGATATTAAAAGATGCTTGCTCCTTGGAAGAAAAGCTATGACCAACCTAGACAGCATAAAGGAGAGATATTACTTCTTGACAAAGGTCCATCTAATCAGAGTTATGGTTTTTCCAGTAGTCATATACGGATGTGAGAGTTGAACCATAAAGAAAGCTGAGCACTGAAGAATTGATGCTTTTGAACTGTGGTGTTGGAGAAGACTCTTGAGAGTCCCTTGGACTGCAAGGAGATCAGTCAATCCTAAAGGAAATCAGTCCTGAATATTCATTGGAAGTACTGATGCTAAAGCTGAAGCTCCAATAATTTGGCCACCTAATGTGAAGAACTGACTCATAGGAAAAGACCCTGATGCTGAGAAAGATTGAAAGCAAGAGGAGAAGGGGGACAACAGAGGATGAGATGGTTGGATGGCATCACCGACTCGATGGACATGAGTTTGAGCAAGCTCTAGGAGTTGGTGATGGACAGGGAAGCCTGGCGTGCTGCAGTCCATGGGGTTGCAAAGAGTCGGACACAACTGAGCGACTGAACTGAACTGATCCCTTCACAAATAAAATGTTTCCTGCCCTTGTTCATTGGTATGAATAATGAACAAATGTGTACAAATTAATGAATGCCAACAGAAATTATCGTATTTTAATATAAAATTGTTAATCTTTGTAGCATGTGTTCCACATTAATGCGATTTTCGTTACTAAATACATGAATTTTACTTCCAGCAGGTGATTTTTTAAAAGTTACGAATAGATGAATAATGCTAATTGAAAGAAGCAGACTTTTACTGTAAGTGAAATTATTTTAATTGTTTATCATCTAGATTTTCAAGAAAATATGCACACTCTTCTCAGCAAAGCAGCAGAAGCATACAGCAGACTCGTGGTGCTTCAATCACGATTAAGTAAAGTATGGAAAATATGGAAAATGTGTAATGATGTTTGCATTTCTTGTATTTCCTGCTATTTTGTGAGTTACTTTATCAACCAAAAATTTCTAAAATGAGTAAACATGAAAAGAAAGTTAGGGGAAAGTGACATAATTTAGGGGAAAGTGACATATATTTATATCAGTGAGCTGAGGGAGTCTTTACCCCTTTAGGGAGCTTTTGAAATCAAGATAAAGTTAAAATAAATATAAAATGTCAAATTGTAAACTTTGTTAAACAGTTGCATTTAATTTGACATAATAACATTTTCTAAAGCAGTGAGTCTCTTTTAAACAATAATAATAATTAGCTGTTTAGAACATAGCTAATTAGTTTCACATCATGTTATGTATATTTAGAAATGTGTGCATAAAAGCTATGTAAGAGTGTATAGAGCCATCATATAATTTATTAGCTATTTCAGAAAAATGACATTATATTAGCAAAAATTAAGTATTGTAGTCCTCAATTTGTATGAAAAAAGTACCAGAAAAATCTCTGTTTGCTTATTTGGGTGCTTTTTCATGTCATTGTGTTAAAATATTTGGGCAGAGTTGAAAGATTTAACTGACTGAAACTTATATTGCTGATGAGGGATATTCTGGCTATTTCCCCTTTCTCTTCTCCTTCTCCTTCTCCCCTCTTTCTCCTTTCCCTTCTTTCTTTCTCTTCCTGTGCCGTTAAAGCACAACCTTATTCAGTCTTTTATAAAACATGTAAACCTATTTCAGTATCTTCCAGATAACTCTGTGGGAGGACAGGCAGATAGGCTAAAAGCCCTTCTTTAATTCTACCTTTCTCTACCATTGCTACTTTTCTTTTTCCTTCCATTCATTGCTAGAATATTTAACCCTATTCAGAATTATCGTACAACTTTCATACCAGCACCCTTCGTCATCTAGATTTCTTGTTTTTCTGCTGCACTTATCCTGCCTCTTGAGACCCTTTTTCTCTACTCACGCTTGGGTTTCTGAGGGCTGCTGAAAAAATGAGATGGTGGTATGGCTCAGTGACGCTGCAGAGTCGTGGCCTCTGACTGTCGCTGACAGGTCTTTTATGTGGTCATTCATTCTCTCATAGTCTCCTCAGTGGATGTTACCTAACTTGACAACTTCCCTAGTTATAAAGTCATGCTTTCCCTTTCTGCTCCCCTTTTTTTCCTTCGCAGATAGCCTTATTTCCCATTTTTCTGTATTAGACCTAACAATTATAAGCTATCTCACCTTGCTACCTGTAGACCAATATGCATTTCTCTAAACGTGAAAATACCCTAACGTATTTTTCTGTCTCAGAAGAAGTTGTCCCTTTTCACAACCAAGGCTATCTTGTTTTCTGTGCTTTTGTTAGCATCCCCTTCCACCTCCTCTAAGATTGGTAGCCTGTTTCTTCCGTCCTGTATTTATTTTCAGGTTCTTTGTCTCTGCTTGTCTTGTTTCTGTCCTTCATTTGTCTTACATATTCCTCTTGCCTCCACTGTTTAGAACATAACCAATGTTCCCTGAATCTGGTATTCTTTGTGGTTCTCTTTCCTTCATTGCCAAATTATTTGAAGGAAAGAAGAGACTGCAGTTTCCCACCTCTTGCTGTCTCTTCTGCCCACCTGTAAACAAGCTCCCACCTCATACTTCACTGAACTTTCTTTGGCAGAAGTTACCAGTGAATTCTTAATCAGCAAATGTCCGTTCTTTCTTACCTTCCTTCCTTGTTTTCTTTCTTTCTTTTAAAAATGTGTTGCTTTTCCTGATGACAGTACATAGTTGTAGCTATTAAATAGTGTAGGAGGACTTGCAGTAAACAAGTAACTACAGCGATGTTTGTCATTTTGCCTCTTTCCTTTGAAGACAGTGAGTGGGGAACGGTTTCTTTTGATGAGTCACAGGTGTCCCTTCCCTGGTGCTGGAGTGTGGGAGCCTGCCCTGGAACACAGACACCCACGCTCGGCTCCTTAGTTCTCCCCAGACACTTCTTTGAGTTTCTCTTTAGAAAAACTTTTACCCGCCACCAGACTTCTGCCTGGCTGGGTCAGCAGGAAAGGCTGTGCTGCGATTAGTTAAGGGCTGATACATTCCTTTTCTGATCTCTGCCTGTCATTGGTCTCTCTGAGCCTGGTGTCTTTCCATGGTTCCGCTAGGCGAGTTAACTGTCTCCTGTGCCTGCGACTCCCTTCAGGTATGCTTTAGGCTGCTGTTTCCCCCTTCCTTCTTGCTTAATCGCTGTTCTGCCACTCTTTTCTGTTGAAATCTGCTGGTCTCTTTCATTTTTTGGTTTATTATGGACTTAACTTTTACAGATTCATTGTTATTTTAATTGAGTCCTGGGGAAAGAGGAGAGGAGTATGTCAGAGATCATAAACGTAAATGCCTACATGAGCTCAGCTCATAAGATAAATGAAGAAGGCCAAGTGAAAGCTGGGAAAGTGAAACCTGGAGAAAACATACTTCATTTAAAGGGGACAGAGGCTGCTCAGCTTCACGTGCTGTTGCATGTAGGAATGGGGCCTCGTGTTTATTCTTTCATTTCATTGATTTTATGATCTAATCTTACATGAAGTCTTTTTGCCTTTTTAAATATTGGGAAGGATTAAAAATTAAAAAAACTTTTTTTTTCTAATTGGGAGGCAATTAGGAAAAAAAAAAAAATACAAGAAAAACTGTTTGGTACCCCAAGGAATACTTGTGTAGCCAGGAATGAAAGTCAGATCTCTACGTTACCACCCTAGGTGGTAACGTAAACAGATGATCGGTGTACCTTCAGCTAAGTAAGTAAGTGTTTAGTTGCTCAGTCGTGCCCAACTCTTTGAGACGCCATGGACAGCAGCCTCTCAGGCTTTTCTGTCCCTGGGATTCTCCAGGCAAGAATACTGGAGTGGGTTGCCATTTCCTTCTCCAGGGGAATCTTCCTGACCCAGGGATCGAACCCAGGTCTCCTGTACTGCTGGCAGATTCTTCACCAACTGAGCTACAAGGGAAGCCCAATTTCTTAATTCTACTGTTTTTTTTATTTTATAGTATTAGCTCTTCTCTTAGAATATCTTCTTTCCTTAATTTATGTAACTTTAGTTCTGTGGCTTTTAAAGCCTTCATTGTGGGTTTTGCCCACCCACTTATAGTCACCAAGAATCTCTACTTGATCCACTAATTATGGTGTATGCAGTTGTGACGACATGTGATATGTCCACTAGGCTAAACCCCACTACATCCTTCAAAGTCAGGAAGTCTTCTCTTGATTTTCATTTCCTCTTAGCACAGGGCTTTGTTTAGCACATGGTAAAGGTTTACTGTGTGTTTGCTGAATGAACTGACAGTATTGAAAGGTAGAGCTGAAAACTGAAGTATTTACCTGATGGGCTTTATTTTCTCTGGGAAGTCGGAGGCAAGATTCTTGGTTGAAATGTACATGGGGTTAGGAGTCAGGTAGAGGATTTGATAAAAGTAGTACCAACTGAAATGGCCTTCTTGGGAAATACATTTGATCCTGGTGCTCACCTCCATCTCCAGAATTCTTTGTTCACCTGGTACAGCAAATCCACACTCTCACCTTGCTTTTCAGGTGCTCTTCGGTCTCTGTCTGCCTTCTTCACCCAGCATGCTCAGCGTCCCCTGTCCCTCAGGACCACTGTCTTCATCACTGATAGCAGGCCACCCTTTCATGAATGCTCCTCCTCCTCCTTCCTTGGAACCTTTCCTAAGCATTGAACAAAACGATGGGGGCCCAAACCAAATTTCACTTCCTCCATCAGACCCCTACCAGTCTCTTCTGTTATCACCCTTTAGTCACATGTTATAGTTTAATGCATTGTTAATTATTTAATTTTACTTCCCAAATTAGTTGATAAATTCTGGGAGGGCAGATGTACCGTGTATGTGTGTGTGTGCATTTTTTTCCCACTGATTTTATATTCTTACTCTCCCTGTTACCGTGCTTGCCACATAGTAGACTGAGTATTAAATATTTGAGGAATGACTTAAGTAATACACATACACATCTGACATATTGCTGCCTAGTTTTAATAGTTAAGGAAGGAAGCTGAGGTTTATCTGTTTTTGTTGTTTTCCTTCTTTTTGTATAAAGAATAGCACACATTTGTCAGCCACCTGATTGTATATAGGTTACATTCAGAGATTAATAGCAGATATGTTATCAAGTATTCACAATATAAAATTTACTCTGTATGAATTCAAATTTCAAAGATTAAGTCATGTTTTAAATATTGTTATGAACGTTAGACCAAAATTCTGTGTGGCTCCTGTTTTTATAGTTAGATCAAATTCCTTCTGGATATGAAAGAACATTATATTTAGTCATATAATTTCAGTCCCTGTGAAGGGAATGTGATGTGAGTCACTTGTCAGAGTGTGGAATAACATGGAAGGGAAAATATCTGTATCAGAATGGTACAGTTCTGGGTGATTTGGGGAAGAAAAAAAAAAACCTTTTTAAAGATAAAGTTGCTTTGTATAGTTTCCACAGTCCTGAGTCATATATGTATGTCACTGTTTTTCTTCTGTTATTTTTCATAGATCGAGAGACAGCAGGCATGTAATATGAAACTTGGATTTGCAGAAGCGAACCTGCCAAAAAAGCAAACGGACTTTTTATCAACTCATCCTCAGATGACCAATTCGCAAGACATTGGTAAATTTGGATTATATACCATAATGTGGTTTTTTGTATCAGATGTTCAGTAATTTGACTTCAGTAAAAAGACATAAAATTGGTAGTTGTGGTGGTATTGCTGCCATGAACATAGAAAAAATGATCTTGAGTTATCATGTTTTCTTATCATGTCTACATGAGTTTAAATTGATACCCGAGTTATACTATTAAAAAACATTATCTTTCAAAGAAGAATGAATATTCTCCTACTTCAAAAAAGTGATTGTGGTATTTCATTGAGAAATTTATATTGAAATGTGTATTTTCTTCTATTCATGTAACTTAGATGTTAGTCATAAAAGCAAGTTATCTACCCTGCAAGATACTGAAAAAACCAAACAACTTGAAGGACAGGTTCACGAATTAGAAAGCCGCGTATCCTCTTTGCAGCAGCAATTGAAAGAAACTGAAGAAAATTATGAGGCTGAGATTCATTCTTTGCAGGAAAGGCTTCAAGCTGTTAATGAGTCTGCAGTTCAGCCAAGGTATCCATCAACCTTTAAGTTCATTCAATAGTATTTGTAGTTTAGTAGCCGTCATAATATGGTTGTTTTAAGGAAAAAATGTAACTTAAGCAACTTTGCTTGAAAGAGACGAGCTGTAGCATTGTCAAGAAATACGAATAGGAGGTAATTCTTCATCTCTGAAATGTGTGAAGTAAAGGTTAGTGTAAACAAGATATATTTTATAATAGGAATATTAATTACAGCTTTATTTTATAAAGAGGCTCTTTGTTATGAATTTGCTAAGTTACACCAGGTGGTGTGCACACGTTTGTTTTGTATTGTGTGCTTAGTCTTGGCTGCTTTGATATGGGCAGTACACAAAGGATAGAAGATATGATCACTCCAGTGATAGCTAGACATTCTCCACCTGATTGTCTAATACTTGGAATTTACCACATCCAAAATACCCACTCTGAATTTTCCCCTCAAAATCTGCTCCTTCTGCAGCCGTCTGACTCCATCAATGGTGACTCCCCTTTCAAACCACACTTCCAGTCTGTCAAGAAATCCTGTTATCTCTATTTCCAAGACAAATCTAAACTGTACCACTTCTCACCAGGCCCCTAGTCCCTGCCGTCATCATGTCTCACTTAGATTACTGCTTTTGTCCTAACTCTTCCCTAGAGTCTGTTCTCTACAGTTCCAAAGCTTTGCTTTTAAAATTTAAGACAAGTCATGTTATTCCAGTGCTCTCCTGTCCTTCCTGTGCCTTCCCAGATCCTCACTTACGGGGTCCTGTCTCTCTCTGAATCTGTGTCCTGCTGCCTTGCTTGTGCCTTACTACTGTAACTCCTCGTAGTCTCCTCGAGATCCTCAAGCTGTCGGGATGCTCCTGCTTGTGAATCCTCTTCTCGTTGCTGTCCCTTCTGCCTGGGTTGATCTTGCTCTAGGTTATTTGCCTGCCCAACACACTCAGTTCTTCGGGTCTTTGCTCAGATGCCTTTTTCTCATGGGGCCTGTCCTGATCACCCGATTCAAACTAAAATCACCCCTTAGTGCTCTACACCTGAGTTTCCTGTTTAGTTTTTCTATATTAATGTTATGTTATATATATTTTGTTGCTGTTCAGTCGCCAAGTTGTATCCAACTCTTTGCTAAGTTGTGCCCAACCCATGGACTGTAGCCCGCCAGGCTGCTCTGTCCATGGGACTTCCCAGGCAAGAACACTGGAGTGGGTTGCCATTTCCTTCTCCAGGGGATCTTCCCAACCCAGGGATCAAACCCACATCTCTTGCTTGGCAGGCAGATGCTTTACCACTGAGACACCTGGGAAATGTGTTTTATATATATGTAACTATAAAGATAAGTGTATATATATGTATGTATATGTGTATGTGTGTATATATATAGATAGATAGGAGGGAAGGTTTATTTATTTGTTTACGTTATCTGTCCCCTGTGTTGGACTTCAAACTTTGTTAAGGGAATTTTTGTCTATGTAATTTCCTGTATTCCAAATCCTATAATAATTCCCTACAAATAGTTGGTGCTTAGTAAATATTTGATAAAATGATTGAACAACTTATATTATAGTTGGGAAATGTGTTGTAGTATTTAACTAGCTCCATAAAGTCCTCAGAGTTTTAACCTAACTGACTGGCTCTGCTGCTCTAGGACTGAAGTCTCCATAGGTGCTTGTTACTGAAACCTGAAGACAGAGTTTTTGTGTTTTGTTCTGTGTGTGTGTGTTGAAGACAAACCACTGTTTCCTCACTTCTTTGGAAGCACTCTGCTTCTGCTGCTTTCATTCAGCCTCTGTATATAGGCTTTGGAATTATTTATCCCACATTGGCACAGCCTTAAAAGCTTGCGTTTTATTTGAAGTCATTGGTTCCCAAACTTTATGATGCATCGAAAACATTGGAGGTTTTTGAAATTTAATACTATTTTTCGACTATGTAAAATTGCAGATTACTGGATTTTACATTTGAAGCATGAGTAGATTCAATAGCTTTGACATAGACTCTGGTCATTTGTATTTATAACAAGATAATTATGATGCAGGCAGTCCATAGATTGACACTTGGATACTATTACTTTAGATTCTTTGATATGAAAGAAAATAGGTAGATAACAAGAACTCATAACCATTTAACGTATTTCAAGTAGCCTTCCTTTAATTAGTGATGTTTTCTCTCTGAAGCATGAAGAAAAGGAAGAGCTCTGGAAGAGTAGATCTACTTCGCTGTTCCTACACTTGGGCTTTTGCAAGCTTATTGTGCTCTTCAGAGTTTCTGAAATGCACAATCGAAATATATTAACAGTACCTTTCAACCAAAACCATTAGTTTTCTCTCAGACCCCACCAGTGAGGTTTATTGACTGCCATATTTTCCCCTATGAACATGTAATTAAAGTTATTTCTTGTGAAGTATCACTACATATTTGGAAACAGCTGTAGCGCTTTTTGAATAAAGAGTATATTGTTCTTCTAATATAGACTTGAAATAGTTTATGAAAAATAATTGTCATTCATTTAACAAATATTTGGTAATGTTATGCTTGAAGCCTCTTAGAGCAATAGTATGGAGTTGAAACAGCCAAACCTGTATTTGACTCCCAGTTGGACCCTTGAGCCGCCATTTGATCTTAGGCAGATATTTAAGCAAGTTTAGGTAATATGTGCTGTCCTCAGTCGCGTCCAACCTTTTGTGACCCCACGGACTGCAGCCCACCAGGCTCTTCTGTCCATGGGATTCTCCAAGAAGAATATTGGAATGGTTGCCATTTCCTTCTGCAGGGGATCTTCCCAACTCAGGAATTGAACTCACATCTTCTGCATTGGCAGGTGGATTCTTTACCACTGAGCCACCTCTTTAAAACCCATGTTTCAAAACCCATAATATTGAGGGTAAAAACTACCTTAAGACCATGAGGGTTAAAAGAAACCACGACTGGAAAGTCAGTACAGTCACTCAGTCGTGTCCGACTCTTTGCAACCCCATGGACTGCAGCACACCAGGCTTCCCTGTCCATCACAGACTGCCAGAGCTTGCTCAAACTCATGTTGGTGATGCCATCCAGTCATCTCATCCTCTGTCATCCCCTTCTCCTCCTGCCTTCAATCTTTCCCAGCATTAGGGTCTTTTTCAAGGAGACAGTTCTTCCCATCAGGTGGGCAAAGTATTGGAGCTTCAGCTTCAGCATCAGTCCTTCCAATGAATATTCAGGACTGATTTCCTTTAGGTCTAACTGATTTGATCTCCTTGCAGTCCAAGGGACTCTCAAGAGTCTTCTCCAACACCACAGTTCAAAAGCATCAATTCTTTGGTGCTCAGCTTTCTTAATAGTCCAGCTCTCACATTCATACATGACTACTGGAAAATCCATAATTTTGACTAGATGTACTTTTGTTGGCAGAGTAATGTCTCTGCTTTTTAATATGCTGTCTGGGTTGGTCATAGCTTTTCTTCCAAGAAGTATCTTTTAATTTCATGACTGCAGTGATTTTGGAGCCCAAAAATATAAAATATCTCACTGTTTCCATAGTTTTCCCATTTATTTGCCATGAAGTGAAAGAAATAGAGGAAAACAACAGAATGGGAAAGACTAGAGATCTCTTCAAGAAAATTAGAGATACCAGTGGAACATTTCATGCAAAGATGGGCTCGATAAAGGACAAAAATGCTTTGGACCTAACAGAAGCAGAAGATATTAATGAAGAGGAGGCAAGAATATACAGAAGAACTATACAGAAGAGATCTTCACAAACAAGATAATCACGATCGTATGATCACTCACCTAGAGCCAGACATCCTGGAATGTGAAGTCGAGTGGGCCTTAGAAAGCATCACTACGAACAAAGCTAGTGGAGGTGATGGAATTCCAGTTGAGTTATTTCAAATCC
>NW_011494706.1:7588551-7601549 GCF_000754665.1 Bison bison bison | reverse complement strand
CAGATGACACCACCCTGATGGCAGAAAGTGAAGAGGAACTAAAAAGCTTCTTGATGAAAGTGAAAGAGGAGAGTGAAAAAGTTGGCTTAAAGCTCAACATTCAGAAAACGAAGATCATGGCATCTGGTCCCATCACTTCATGGGAAATAGATGGGGAACAGTGGAAACAGTGTCAGACTTGAATTTTTTGGGCTCCAAAATCACTGCAGATGGTGATTGCAGCCATGAAATTAAAAGACGCTTACTCCTTGGAAGGAAAGTTATGACCAACTGAGACAGCATATTGAAAAGCAGAGACATTACTCTGCCAACAAAAGTACATCTAGTCAAAATTATGGATTTTCCAGTAGTCATGTATGAATGTGAGAGCTGGACTATTAAGAAAGCTGAGCACTGAAGAATTGATGCTTTTGAACTGTGGTGTTGGGGAAGACTCTTGAGAGTCCCTTGGACTGCAAGGAGATCCAACCAGTCCATTCTAAAGGAGATCAGCCCTGGGTGTTCTTTGGAAGGAATGATGCTAAGGCTGAAACTCCAGTACTTTGGCCACCTCATACGAAGAGTTGACTCATTGGAAAAGACTCTGATGCTGGGAGGGATTGAGGGCAGGAGGAGAAGGGGACGACAGAGGATGAGATGTCTGGATGGCATCACCGACTTGATGGACATGAGTTTGAGTGAACTCTGGGAGTTGGTGATGGACAGGGAGGCCTGGTGTGCTGCAGTTCATGGGGTTGCAAAGACTTGGACACGACTGAGCGACTGAACCGAACTGAACTGGTGGAACCGGATGCCATTATCTTAGTTTTCTGAATGTTGAGTTTTAAGCCAACTTTTTCACTCTCTTCTTTCACCTTCATCAAGGGGCTCTTTAGTTGCTCTTTACTTTCTGCCATAAGGGTTGTGTCATCTGAGGTTATTGATATTTCTCCCAGCAATCTTGATTCCAACTTGTGCTTCATCCAGCCCAGCATTTCACATGACAGACTCTGCATATAAGTTAAATAAGCAGAGTGACAATATACAGCCTTGACATACTCCTTTCCCTATTTGGAACCAGTCCGTTGTTCCATGTCCAGTTCTAACTGTTGCTTCTTGACCTGCATGCAGGTTCCTCAGAAGTCAGGTCAGGTGGTCTGTATTCCTCTCTCTTGAAGAATTTTCTGCCATTTGTTGTGATCTACAGAGTCAAAGTCTTTGGCGTAATCAGTAAAGCAGAAGTAGATGTTTTTCTGAAACTCTCTTGCTTTTTTCCTGATCCAACGGATGTTGGCAATTGGATCTGTGGTTCCTCTGCCTTTTCTAAATCCAGCTTGAACATCTGGAAGTTCTCGGTTCACATAGTGTTGAAGCCTGGCTTGGAGAATTTTGAGCATTACTTTGCTAGCGTGTGAGATGAGTGCAATTGTGCAGTAGTTTGAACATTCTTTGGCATTGCCTTTCTTTGGGATTGGAGTGAAAACATCCTTTTCCAGTCCTGTGACTGCAAAGAGAATTGGCTAAATGTTGTGGAGAAAACTTTAGATGTTTGTAAAGTGACCCTTTACCTCTAGGGGCTTCCTTGGTAGCTCAGATAGTAAAGAATCTGCCTGCAATGCAGAGACCCAAGTTTGATTCCTGGGTCAGGAAGATCTCCTGGAGAAGGGATAGGCTACCCACTCGAGCATTCTTGGGCTTCCCTCATGGCTCAGCTTGTAAAGAATCCACCTGCAGAGTGGAAGACCTGGGTTCAATCCCTGGGTTGGGAAGATCCCCTGGAGAAGGGAACGGCTACCCTCTCCAGTATTCTGACCTGGAGAATTCCATGAACTGTATAGTCCCTGGGGTCAGAAAGAGTCAGACACAACTAAGCAACTGACACTTCACTTCACTTACCTCAAGGGACTTCAGTCCAATCATTGAAATAATATTTATTCATAGAACAATAATTTCTTTAGTGATTGGGGAATATAACATGATGAGACAGCCAAAGTGCTGGAATTTAAAGCCATGAATGTGTGGCATTTTTCAGTGCCCATCGCTGCATATTTCTGTAATGATGCTTTTTGCATTGGCTCCAGGGGAAATGGAAATAAAGGGATGACTGTGAGATGTTGGGATGGAAGGAATCTTTGGAGCAAAACAGAGGAAAGATGACCTGTATTGTTTGAGCTAGAGAATGTGAAGGCTTATGATGTCTTAATATATGTAAAGAAATCATGCAAGTGGAAGGTTAGGACCTTAATTATAAGATAGAAACAGTGAATTTGATTTCAGCTAGTCTATTTTATTGAATTTGGGATAAACATTTTCAAAGGCTGTAAAGCTACGAAATTAAGTCATTGTGAACTCGGCAGCATTTTTTTTTTTTTTTGAGTCTCTGTAGCTGGATGAATGATCTGGGGGATCTTTCATGGGCTGTGAAAATGAGAAATGAAGCAAAGGATCAGAACAGTGTTTGCACGAAGCTGTGAGGAAACAGATGAAATAATAAAAAAGAGAAATGAACCAGGAAAGGGCAGAGAATAAAGACAAGAAACATGAGTTTTTATGATAATTTAACATGAATATAGAAGATGTATAGGGAGTTCACAACAGAGGAAACTTTTATGGCCAGTAACACAAAGAATGCTACTTCTTCGTACATTCCTATTTGAAAAAATGTATAATCTCAAAAATAAAGACATACATCTTCTAAGAAAGTTTTAAGGTCGTTGAGACTCTCTGTTGTTGAAGTTTTGAGAAAATACTTAAATTGTATGATTATGGAATTAAATTAATGTAACTTTTTCAAATATGGCATGTTAAAATTTTAAAAATTAAAATTATAAGATTTTATCATGTAGAAACATCTATAGATGTATGCAGAGATACATTTATGAGATCTCTATTTTAGCATTATTTGTTGTAGTGAACATTTAGAAGTGACCCAATACAATACAGAATAAAGACGTGAATACCAAAAAATACATGAATACATGAAAAACTAAAAATTTCAGAAGTAGTTATGAATAAAATTAAGAATGTTTCTCACTGTCACTATGCCCCCATTCCACTGGAGGTAATCACTGTTACTTTTTATATGTATTCTTCCAGAATTTTTTCACTCTGCATGTGTGTGTAAATTTTTAATAAAAATGAGATTTTGTAAACTTTGCTTCCTCAATAATAGTATAGGTAACTTTTAAAAAATATCTATACTTATACAGCTCCATGTCATACATTTGTAGTAGACTTATAAAATGGCATAAAACTCAGGGATAATCTGTTAAATATTTATGTAATTCTGCTGCTTTACTTTTAAGTGAAAAAAGTAGTCAAAAATAATGAGTTATGTTACAAAACCCCCCTGCCCCAACACACATTTTATGCATGCTGTAAATTTACTAACAGTAAAATTCACACACAACACTAATCCCTTCATCCTCTTTTGTTTATATTTAGCTTCTTCGTTGATTCAGTGGTAATTACTGAGTCTGATGTACAGAAAGCAACATACCCAGCAAGTTGTCTAGAACAGAACATTGATGGCGCTGCAGAGGTATTTTTAAACTGTTATGTACACTAATTGTATTTTGTTACTATCATTTTTATGTATGTGATTTAATTACTCAATAAATAGTTGCTGAGAATTAAGTATAGTAAAAATGAAAATAAAGATCCAGAAGAATATATAAGTGAAGACATTTGATATACTGGAATGGGTTTCCATTGCCTCCTCCAGGGGATCTTCCCAACCCAGGGATTGAACCCGAGTCTCCTGCATTGGCAGACGGGTTTTTTACCATTAGTGCCACTTTGGAAGCCTGATGTACTTTCATAGCATAGGAAAAACACAAAAAAGTTAAAATTGAGAGGTTTTTTTTTCCCCCTAAATATATTCTAATTTAAAATTTGTCTTGTTTTATATAACATGGGCTATATAGCAAGTTAATTTCAGTGCCCTGAACTTTACAAGAAATTAGTTTCAAAAAAGAGAAACAGCTTTTCTTCCTACCATGAGAAGTTGAACTAGACTATCTCTAGACTATTCTTTAGGAATTCCCAGAATTCAGTACGCTAGGGCTAGGACATTGGATAAGGCTTTTTTCAGCACAGGCCATACAGTATAGAAAAAGTCCCTCATCTTTTCCAGTATATCTGATCTAGTCAAACCACCTTTTGCCTCTCCTCAACACTGTGTATATTCCCAATTTGTGGCCCCTTTTCCCAAACATAACTGTAAAACCCTGGGCTTCATTCAGTAAATTTTTAGTTCTTAAGTAATATCTTTTCTTCCCCCGCTCTAGAACTGTACATTAGTAATTGTAAGCATGCTTCTCAGTTTGCATTTTAAACTTCACAAAAGTACAATTAATTTAGTAGAATTATTCACTAGAACTATTGCTTTTAATAGAGCAGCAATTTACTTATTAAAGCTTTTAAGAAATTTTCTAAAGAATAGAAATCTTTTGAGAAGTTTAAAAATAAGTGTTGTATAATTAGTATAAATAAATATGTCATATTTGCTTTTTAATTTAGTATTCTGGTGAATTTGGAGTGGAAAAGGAAACAAATATGGTTAAGTTGCTGGAAAAACAGTACCAAGAACGATTAGAAGAAGAAGTAGCTAAGGTAAGTTTATAGTTTATTTGAAAGATAATTTTGTTGTCTGTATTCTCTTTGAGCCTTCAAAAAAAGATAGATTTTATTGATGATAAAGCACTGATTTTTGTTGTAAATTTTACATGTAGCTCCTTTAAGTTGTCAGATACTGTAACTATCCACAGTTGCCTTAGAATGGAATGTTCTGTGAATTTTTCTATGAGAAAAGCATTCGTCTCTTGATGTAGAATAGCAGTTAGAAACTTGTCGGAGTTATAAATTTATTACCTTGTAAGTAGTACCATAAGAAGGAGTTTGGCCTTCCTTAAAGGTGGAGGATGTGATAGGAAATGAGAAAGGAAGTGCTTGGTCTTTTATATTAAAACAGTTTTGCCTGCCTCCTCCCAGAGCAGTAGTACATGTGTGCATGCTCAGTCACTCAGTGGTGTCTAACTCTTTGCGACCCATGGACTGTGGCCTGCCAGTCTCCTCTGTCCATGGAATTTTCCAGGCAGGAATACTGAAGTGGGTTGCCATTTCCTCCTCCAGGAGATCTCCCGACCCAGGGATCAAACTCACATCTCTGTGTCTCCTCTATTACCAGGCGTATTCTTTACCACTCAGCCATCTGCAAAGTCTGTTTCCTGAAATATAGGGGTTATTTAGGGATTGATGGAAGCCTGTACCCAATTTCATTCCTTCATCCTTCTCCTGAGGGAGAAAGGCTGCTGTAGTCCACAGGAAAGAGAGCCTTGGGCTTTGTGGGAATCTTGGTGGAGAGAATTTTCACCTGCAGACAGAATGTATAACCGAAGACAGTCACTCTCCTGCTTACCACAAAGTGATGGATTCTGGAAAAACTTGGCTCAGAAACACATCTGGACCCCAGAAGGGAGATCAAATGTGGTCTCCTGTAAGTGTGGGGTTCTTCCTCTGAGAGCCCAAGGGGAACTGAACAGGTAGACTGTGGCTTTACTGAGCTTGACCTGGGGGATGCATGGAGTCCAGGGGGCCACAAGGCTTCCTCCAGGTGCCTCTTTAGGGGGCTTGCAGCCTGCTTGCTTCTGCACCACTGACCTAGCAGGTGGAAACTGTGTCACCTTTCCCTGCTTAGGGAACTGCTGAACTTAGGGTACTGGATCCAAGTCCAAAGTAACCAACAAATAAAAAACAGAAGTGACTGTGATGTTTATGACTGTAGATGCTCTTAGCTGCTATGCTCAGAACTATTCTTGTAAACTCCTGAATACCACGTGTACTACCTACTATACCATTATGATTCCATTTCTTTGTCTCTGAAGTCTCTTAAAATGCATATTCCTGTTTGGGTTCTTATTTTGGAATAGTTGGATTCTGAGTTTGTCTTGCTTGTTTTTTATAGTTTTTAAACTGTTCTAGTGTAACAGTCCTACTGGAGTATATGCGTTTTAGTGAAGGAGGGATAGAATTTACAGGAAATGCATGAAGAATTAGATTAAACATAAATTAGATCAGGCGGTCAATACTCAAGGAAATATGTGGGCCATAAGGACCTACTCACTTCCATATTTGAATTGAATAATTTTGTTCAAAGCGAACAGTGAGGCACCAGGACTCCTCCTCTGGCAGTCCAGTGGTTAAGACTTCTTCCAGTGCAGGGGCTTCAGGTTCAATCCCTGGTCATGGAGCTTATATCTCACATGCCTTGTGGCCAAAAAAAAAAACCAGAAACAACAATGTAACAAATTCAATAAAGATTTAAAATGGTCAAAAAAACCTTAAAAAAAAAAAGTGAAGCACCATCACTTTTATACAGTTCTCACTATCTGGTTCTTTTAGAGAATTGCAAGGTTTTCTCTTTTACTTACCTCTTACATAAATTTCTCAAGTGAAGTGTTTGTAGCAGGGCATCCTAGTATAGCAGTTAATAATATGAGGTTTGGGATAGGATTAGATTTGCAGTCTTAGGAAAGTTACTTAACCAGTCAGTCTCAGTTCCCTCTACGTTAAAAGAGGAGAATAATAGAAGTAATAGTAATTCTTGTGAAGGTTCAATGAGCTAATACATATAAGGCACCTATTTTGTGTTATATTGTTCAGTTGCTCAATAGTGCCTGACTCTGCCACCACATGGACTGCAGCACACCAGGCTTTCCTGTCCTTCACCATCTCCTGGAGCTTGCTCAAACTCATGTCCATTGAGTCCGAGATGCCATCCAACCATCTCATCCTTTGCTGTCCCCTTTCCTCCTACCTTCAATCTTTCCCAGCATCAGGGTCTTTTCCAGTGAGTCAGCTCTCTGCATCAGGTGGCCAAAGTATTGGAGCTTCAGCCTCAGCATCAGTCCTTCCAATGATTATTCAGGATTGATTTCCTTTAGGGTTGACTGGTTTGATCTCCTTGCAGTCCAACAGACTCTGAAGAGTCTTCTCCAACTCCAGCAATTCAAAAACAGCAATTCTTTGGTGCTCAGCCTTCTTTATGGTCCAACTTTCACATCCATACATGACTACTGGAAAAACCATAGCTTCAACTATATATATGGACCTTTGTTAGCAAGTAACGTCTCTGCTTTTTAATATGCTGTCTTGGTTTGTCATAGTTTTTCTTCCAAGGAGCAAGCGTCTTTTAATTTCATGGCTGCAGTCACCATCTGCAGTGATTTTGGAGCCCAAGAAAATAAAGTCTGTCACTTTTTCCATTGTTTTCCCATGTATTTGCCATGAAGGGATGGGACTGGATGCCGTAAGACACCTAGAAGATAATAAAGACTCATAAATGACATCTTTTGAAGTAGTCTCACTACTGTGATAATGATGATGATATAAATATGTTTTGTGAAGCATCATTCATCAAGCTTATAGCAGATTACCAGAGTACAGGTCAATAAAGACCATTCCAGAGGCAGCCAAGGTATTGAATTGGCCACAAAGTTTATTCATTTTTCCCATAACATGTTGCAGAAAATCCCAAATGAATTTTTTGGCCAACCCAATACTGTGATCCAAGAAACAACACATCATGGCCCAGGTTGATCCTAGAATAGTTTATGAAAAATGAAAGTTGCTCAGTGGTGTCCTGTACTTGGGACCCAATGATCTGTAGCCTGCCAGGCTCCTCTGTCTGTGGAATTCTCCAGGCAAGAATACTGGAGTGGGTAACCATTCTCTTCTCCAGGGGATCTTCCTGACCCAGGGAGCAAACCCACGTCTTCTGCATTGCAGGCAGATTCTGTACTATGTGAGCCACCAGTGAAGCCCCAGAATAGGACATACTGTTTATATTAGTCACCAGAACAGATGGGGTTATGCTCAACCCTATAAGAAGTTAGAAAAATATTGAGAAACATTGTTTTAAAAGCACAGAGTATAAAGAAGAAAGCAGTAGAGGTAGTGATTGCTAACATAGATAACATTAGATTCGCCCTGTGATTTGGGTATGTACTATTGAAAAATAGACATTCATTAACAGTTCATTTCACTGCCAAGCAGTGTTCTGAGTGCAGGGTATAGCAGAAGAAAAATAGATGAAATCATTGCTCCTGTAGACCTGACATCTGTTGTTATTGTGTGGTCACTAAGTCATGTCCAACTCTTGTGTCCCCGTGGACTCTAGCCCGCTAGACTTCTCTATCCCCCGTAAGAATACTGGAGTGGGTTGCCATTTCCTTCTCTGGGACATCTTCCCAACCCAGGGATAGAACCCACGAGTTCTGTACTAATTCTTTCCTAATGAGCCACCTGTGAAGCTCTGACCTTTTATCTAGTTGGTGCAAATAGACAATGTACGAGAGTAATAGATACTATGAAGAGAAAAATGAACCAAGGTAATAAGACTAGAAGATTCCATGGGGAGTGAGGTGCTTTTGTTTTATATAGGGTAATCACAGAAGACCTCACTTTTGAACTGTCATGAGGGGAGAGTCCAGATGTCACTGGGAGAGTAAATCATGAAGATAACAGATTGATCCTTTTAAGAAAGTAGGATGCAAAAGAGAAAGTCAGCAGTTTTCCAGTGGATGTCTCCAAGAGGTGTCCACGGAGAATTGGCAAGAGTTTGGGAGCCACCTACCCAACTGCCAGCATTGCCGAGTTGGAGGATGGTTTCATTCAGTCCTGCGACTTTTGTATTCATGGGTTCCATTTGGAGAAATATTGTGAAACCCTGGTACAGATTTATATCCTCAGCAGATGTAACTGGATACAGGAAGAGGAAATACAGGGAAAGAGGGGAAGGACTTTCCCTTCAAGGGAAGATAGTACTGCAGGTAATTTGATCTAAGCACCTGGAAGAATGGAGTTACTTAGGTGTTAGATGTAGGATGAAAACAAATACAAAGGAGTAGTTTCTGAAGGGGAGTGGGTAACTTAATATTCAAATTTTGATCCATTAAATGAAAAACAGTCATTAAATATGTAAATATAAGGGATGAGAAAATGATTGGATATATAAATCTAGAGTTCAGGAAGTAAGATAAAACTTGACATGGAAATACGGTAGTATCTAGAGTTGTGTTTTTCAAACTGTGGTGTTATAACTTCTTTTTAAGGCATGAAATTAAATTTGGTTTGGTACAGGATTTTTATATTAATGGAAACATTCAGTTATATAAAACAGACACACAAGAACTTGGGTCACAGTGTAAAATGTTTTATTTTTGTTGTATGTGTATGTTTACCATGGTTACAGTAAGAAATATTGAAAACTATTAATCTAGTGAGTGTAAATGGAGAAGGGGTCTGGAAACTGAGCCCAGAGGGGGCCACTGTTTGAGGGCAGAGAAGTGAGGAGGAACAAAGGAAATGAAGAAGTGGTGCATTATATGTGGACATGACCAAAGATTGCATCAGAGAAGCCAGTGATGACAATTTATTGAGAATGTATTAAACTTTGTCAGGTGTTTCTGATAAAGTCTTGAAAGGTTGGAACTGCAAATTAACCCTTGGATTTTACAGTGTGCAATCATCGGTGACTTTCACAAGAACACATTTGATGGAATGGTAGAGACAAACTGATTAGATTTGGTTTGAGAGAGAGTGAAGGAGAAGAATGAAGAAATGAATCATTCTGAGTTGTTTTTAAAAAGGAGAGAAGTACAGTGCTAACTAAAGAGTGATGTAGGGAACCGAGTGGTAGATTGTTGTTGCTGTTTTGTTTTTGTTTAAGATGAAAGATACCACATCCTGTTTCTATGCTGATAGAAGCGATTGAGGAGAGAAGGGGAAAAAAAAGCTGATTTAAAGAGAGAGTGGAATAGTTGCTGGAGCAGTGTCCTTGAGTAGATGAGAAGAGTTGCAGATCTCCTGAAAAGCTGCCATTAGGTTGAAGCATGGTATTTCTAATTCATTGAAACAGGAAGGAAGGTAAGAATATTTGACTCATGATTCAGGTATGTTTTCAGATGAAGTATTTGGAGACTGTGGAAGTTCTTTTCTGATTACTTCTGTTTTTCTCAGTAAAGTAAAAAGCGAACTCAGCACCTGAGAATGAGAAAGGAAGAGATGATGTTGGAGCTTTAAGGAGAAAGCAAAGGGCTAAGAGAAGGAATAAGAAATGGAAACGACAAGGGAAATTGGGTAGAATCGCCCATATTACTAAGGGCTCATTTCAAGGGTAGTGGTTATGATGTTAAAGTAAGACCAGTCAGCTTGTTTTTTCATTTTTCTCCTCAGTTAAGTTCAGCTGCACAGACACAGACTAGGCAGAGTTAATTGTAAACACAGGTGGAATTTGGTTAGATGGTATGGTGGTGAATAGAAAGGAGAGAATTACAAGGTAGTTAGTCTAGGCTTGGTTTTTATGTTTGGTTGGTTGGTTGGTTTTTTAGTTTCCAAAACACATGGTTCTTTTAATTATTTGTTATCCATTTCTATTCTAAATATGTATACAAAAGAAAGTGATCTTTATAATGACCAATTTTTAAAAAATTTCATTTGTGACCTAACATCTCATCACATTTTTGTTTGAGCACTGAAGAACTGATGCTTTTGAAAACTGGTGTTGGAGGAGACTCTTGAGAGTCCCTGGTACTGCATGGAGATCAAACCAGTCAATCCTAAAGGAATCAGTCCTGAATCTTCATTGGAAGGACTGACGCCGAAGCTGAAGCTCCAATACTTTGGCCACCTGATGCAAGAAGCTGACTCATTCTAAAAGACCCTGATGCTGAGAAGGATTGAAGGCAAAAGGAGAAGAGGGCGGCAGAGGATGAGATGGTCAGATAGCGTCACCAACTGAGTGAACGTGAATTTGAGCAAACGCCAAGAGATAGTGGAGGATAGAGGAGCCTGGCATTCTGTAGTCCATGGAGTCGAAAAGAGTCAGACATGACTTAGTGCCTGAACAATTGTTGGTTCTCAGAGGCTTAGACTTCTCAGAGCCAAGGCTGCTGGTCACAATTTCTAGGTACCTATGGTGGGTGGAACTAAAATAAGCAGGAATTAAGGATCATAGTTGAAGTGGAAAGTGAAATAGATTAGATTGAATTGTATCATCATTTTACCAATGATGCCAAAAGGTCAGCTTCTTTGCCCACCACTAATAAATCTCAGGGACAGAGTTTTGGGTGAAATAGAAAAAGATAGCTTTCTTGCTTTGCCAGGCAATGGGAGACAGAGCAGGCTCCTGCCCTCAAAAGCTGTATGTCCCAATTTGGGAGGATTTGACGCTAGGTTTTATAGCAGTGGGGCTTCCCAGGTGGCACAGTGGCAAAGAATCCAGCTGCCAGTGCAGGAGACGCTATTTATAGCAGTGGTTTCAGGGATGGAGTTTCTGACAAGATGAGGGTGTGTGAGCTGGACTTGCACTCCCTTCATCTCTTCTCAGGTGGTTGGTCTCCTTATCTTGAAGAGCTTCTCTGGTCCTGTTAACCAGCCTGAGCTTGTTTCTTGGCTGCTCCTTCCTTGACTAACAACTGTTCGAATCTGCCCTTTGGAACTCATGGAAGGTCATGGAGTCTGGAGTTTTGCCTACAGGAAATGGGGACAAAAAAGGCTTCCATGCCGGGGAGCCCCACAGGGTCTCGCTCAGTTTCACTAATGACACAAACCTGGTGCTGTACTGCTGGAAATTTACTGCAAGTAAATTGGAAAGAATATGTGTATGACACGGTTAAAAAGCTTTCATCACAGCGGTGTTTAAAACAGCCTTAAGGATGAGTTAGTCTGAATGTCCAACATAGATAGTTGATGAAGTACATTTGTAGTAATCTGTATAATATGAAACTTTAAACCCGTTTACAATTATATAGAAATGTATTTCTTGACTTGAAAAGATACTTACTATAGTTATGAAAACAGGTTATAGTATTAGAATATGACTAAGGAAAATGTTTGTCTATATTTATATCCATATCTAAATGTAAAGAAGAGGAAGAAGATTTGGAAATGTATGTACTAAAGTGTTAATAGTGATTTTTCTTGGAGGAGAGAAATATAAGGGCTTTTATTTCCTTTTTAATTTCTGTACCAAACGGTTACTGCTGTTATAGTAAGGCAGAATTTTTTATAATTATTGATTTTAAAAAAGCAGGCAGTAAAACACTTTGATATTAGATTCATTATAAAACAGAATCTTTATCTTCTTATCACTTTATGCTGAGATTTCTTTTAGTTTAAAAGCATGAGGCCATCTTTTTTACTAGTTTATGTAGTTTTTAAGAGGAAACTTGCTTTTCTAATTCTTGCTAGTATTTACAGATCTAATCCTTTCTTGAACTGAATCCTTTTTGATTACCTTATTTCTTCAGGTCATTGTGTCAATGAGTATAGCATTTGCTCAGCAAACTGAACTGTCTAGAATATCTGGGGAAAAAGAAGATACTCCATCATCAGAAGCATCTACTCTCTGTCAGCAAGAGCATTACTTAAATGAAATGAAATTATCACAAGGTCAGGCTGGTTTTCAGACTTTTGAGGCAACAGACAGGAAATTTAAAGAAGAATGTAAACCACTTAGTAAGGAGTTAGGAGAAGATGGAAAGGAAGTTCTGTTATCAAGCAAGGATCATCTCGACGATATACTGGAATCAAAGGACTTTGAACTGACTATTTCAGAAGAAATGCCCTCCAAAGATAGAACATTTATGGTCAGAGAATCTGTAAGTACGCTTCCTTGAGTATAAAAATTTATTTAAAAAATTGTGATTTTTCTCACTATAAAAATATTAACAGTGATGTTGCTTAATGGAGAAGATAAGTATTCGGTTCAGTCTTGACCTGTGACTTATAAAGTGAAAGTGAAGTTGCTCAGTCGCGTCCGACTCTTTGCGACCCCATGGACTGTAGCCTGCCAGCTTCAACCATCCATGGGATTTTCCAGGCAAGAGTACTGGAGTGGGTTGCCGTTTCCTTCTCCAGGAGACCTTCCTGACCCAGGGATTGAACCCAGGGTCTCCCACATTGTAGGCAGACGCTTTACCGTCTGAGCCACCAGGGAAAAGTGACTTTTAAAGTGT
>NW_011494706.1:7582429-7588451 GCF_000754665.1 Bison bison bison | reverse complement strand
CTGAGCCACCAGGGAAAAGTGACTTTTAAAGTGTATGAATAAATGGCTTAATATTATCATTAGATAAAACCGGTCGGATTCATAATATTTCTGTTTGTCTTACATACATTGTGCATGGTAAAAGCTCACTGTAAGTTGTACCCACGTTAATTTTCAGTCAGTTCAAATTATTATACTATAATTTGGCAATATGTATGATAAAATATTTGCTTAATAGGATAATATCAGAAGGAAAGAGCTGCCCGCTTAAGATAATTTAAAGCAGTCTCCTATATATATACTAATACCCTTTACTTTTTCATCAATGGAGGGTCTGTACCTCAACTTGTGCCTGTAACAGAACATAGTAAATTCTACTTCTTTTAAGATTATCATGATTCAAATTTTTTGTTCATATTCATGACAGGTTATGTCTTTTTAGAGACATACTCAAATAAAATGTCAACTCTTTTTGAAGTGCAAAACCTCTTTAACTTGCCAGCAACTGTTCGAGGCAGAATGATTTGTTTAAGTGTAGCTTTTCAGGACTTGTTGAAATCCAATAAGGTGTTGACTTCTTACAAGTTTGAGAAGGTGGAATATAAGGCTTTTATTTCCAGATAAACATTACTGAAGATTGTTTCTTATCAAGCAGTTCTCTACAGTACTCTGATGACCACTGTGTAATATAAAGAAATAAAATTTCTCATTTTGTAAATTAAATTTTAAAATAGAAGAATTCCATTTATATTATTTCCTCATAAAATGTCAAGAGGAATAATAGTTATTCATCACGAATAGGAGGAATCGTGAGTGTCTTTCCTTATTCTTCTCCTCCCTTTGATTTAGACTACATCTAAAATAACTGATAGCTATTTTGCTTTTGGAGAACAACATGTATAATAATAATTACCTTCACATTGGTTTGAAATTATAAAGACAAATGTTTTAAATTATTTATGTTTTAGTTTAATAATGTGAAGTTTAAAATGACATGCTTTGTGGGGTTACTATTAGAATTATTTTCATATGTATTTTAAAAAATCAGTGCTGATAGGTTTCCACAAAATGTTTTACAGTTGGATTTTTTTAACTATTACAGCTCCATGATGAGATTTTGGTATCAAGCATGGATGCTTCTAGACAACTGATGTTAAATGAAGAACAGTTGGAAGATATGAGGCAGGAACTTGTACGACAGTACCAGGAACATCAACAGGCAACAGAGCTTTTAAGGCAGGCACACATGCGGCAGATGGAGAGACAGCGAGAAGACCAGGAGCAGCTGCAAGAAGAGATTAGGAGGCTGAATGAACAGTTAGCTCAGGTATGGGACCAAGAGTCCCTTCCCTCCCCAGTTAAAAAGCAGTGTTTTCATAGAGCTTTTTTTTTTTTTTTTAAGTCAGAGTTATTGCTGAGATCTGAATGAATACGAATATTTAACATCAGGAACAGACTCCACCAGTATAGGAGACTAAGATCTTGTTAAGGGGTTAAGGGTGCCTAACCCAACCTTGGAGAGCACTGTCTCTCTACCATTTGACTTATCTGCCTTTTTAGGCACTGAAAAAGTGGTTCTGAGGTTTTTGTTTTTAGGCTTTCCATTGAGTATATACGTGGCAAAAGTACTTTGGCAATTGGGGAAACTCTTTGTGCTGAGGTGCAGTTGATACTCAGCTTTCCTATTTTGATTTATAGATTTGTGAGTCTACCAATTGGCTTCTCCATGGTTTACCTTTATCTATCTTTAATCTGTCTTTTTAATTGTGAATGGAAATCTGAAGTAGTATGTTTCTGGAACTTAATCCATGGAAACATCTCTTCTTGATTTGAGAAATGCAAATTTGCATAATATTCTTAACCACTTTCTTGACTAAATTTACATACTCCTTGGTATTTGGGAACTGAAATCTTATCAATTGCTGTATGTAATATACTCACAAAATCATTGTAGAAAAGCAAATATTTATGTATAAGTTCCTATAAAAACAAATTTATTCAATTTATTTTGAAAAGTTAAGCTAACACAAAAGACAACAAATAGAAAACTCTTGAAATATAGTTTCAGATATAGAATAATAGGAAAATTGGGAGTTGAACATAAGACATTTGGAAAAATTAATTT
Source organism: Bison bison bison (assembly GCF_000754665.1). NCBI lineage: Eukaryota > Metazoa > Chordata > Mammalia > Artiodactyla > Bovidae > Bison > Bison bison. The sequence goes on along the minus strand of NW_011494706.1, from coordinate 7,586,347 downwards.
TGCTTTTCCTCATTGCATTTTGTGACTTGAAACTTCTGAATTTTCAATGCAAAACTGGCATATTAAAGTAATATGAATTAAGCTGTAAAAATTCATGAATATTTAGGCGTAATTAGCTTTTTTTTTTTTTTAAGTTTCAAATTTTGCATTGAACTTGATATATGCTTTTAACCCCCTAATCATGGGATATGAATCAGGGTAGAACCAAGGCCTGTTGGTTCTAGCGGGTTAAAAGAAAATCTGCTTAATATTCCTGCCTTTCCTTTCTATCGCAAACAATATTCTCTCATGACCTTTTTTCTTATTTAGAGATCCTCAATAGATAATGAAAACCTGGTTTCAGAGAGAGAGAGGGTGCTTTTAGAGGAGCTGGAAGCACTAAAGCAGCTGTCTCTAGCTGGAAGAGAGAAGCTGTGTTGTGAGCTGCGCAACAGCAGTACGCAAACACAGGTAGTATGGACTTTGCCCCACCTAGGAGCAGTGGACCCACAATGCAGTGGGATCTGTGTGTCTTTGTTGTTGGTGTGAAGTGTGTTTTTTATAGGTCTGAGCTTAACATATTTGTGATTGTTTACATTGAAGGTAGGTGGAGTCAAGATGCTTTACGTTCCATTTAAGGTAATTCGAATCTGACAGTGATTTAACAATGACTGTTGTTTCACCAGGCAGCCCAGTAACCAAACAAGCTTTATTGTCACATTATAGCATGCAGTTTTCTGATAATGTTAATCTCCTGATAAAATATAGTTAAATATTACTTCAGATAGTATCTGTTTTGCACGCAGAGGTTTCTTTTTTACCTTAGAACAATGTAAGAATGACATGCTATTTCCAGGATGACAGATTTTCTTTCTGTCTTGTCCTCCCTACCTTTACGCACAAAAATATAGTTAAATATTACTTCAGATAGTATCTGTTTTGCACGCAGAGGTTTCTTTTTTACCTTAGAACAATGTAAGAATGACATGCTATTTCCAGGATGACAGATTTTCTTTCTGTCTTGTCCTCCCTACCTTTACGCACAAAAATATAGTTAAATATTACTTCAGATAGTATCTGTTTTGCACGCAGAGGTTTCTTTTTTACCTTAGAACAATGTAAGAATGACATGCTATTTCCAGGATGACAGATTTTCTTTCTGTCTTGTCCTCCCTACCTTTACGCACACTTAAAACAGAATGGAAATGAAAACCAAGGAGAAGTTGAAGAACAGACCTTTAAAGAAAAGGTATTGGACAAAAAACCTGAAGAGGTGCCTCCTGAAATTGTGTCCAATGAAAGGTATACAGAATGCATATTTTTTTCAATGAAAAGTGAATTGAAATAGTTGTTTTGGTGTTACAGGCTTTATTTGTCTTTATCGTTATCTTGTACATCTATTTTATTTCTACATTGTACTCTATGTGTAAAGAATGATCAGTTTCCTAACATTAAATAGACAAAGTTTTAAAAATCTCTTGTATATAATTTTATTGGCTATTGAGCATGCACTCAACTCAATAAATGATAAGGCTGAGGTTATCTGGTTATTGAACCTTTCTTGATTAATTTTATTCTGTTCACATGCTATTTTTCATCCTAAAAAAACAAAATTATACATGTCAGTTTATTCCTTCACTGTTCAGACATGCATTCAGTATAAGCCACCCCCTGGTTTATGACAAGAAAAAAAATTAAATGATTAAATATGATAGTATACATTTAACTTCTTTGATGCATTTACTGTATAACAGATGAGACTTTTTAATCTATATCCCACCTTTATGGAGGAATAAATTCATGATCCGATGTTAACAAAACTTTCCCTTAACTTTGATTTCGTAGAGATTCATGTAAAAATGAGAATAGTTACCCCACATTAATATTAAGGATTTTAGGCATAATATTTTAAAATCTGTTTTGTTCAAATGAAAAGCATTTCTTTAATTTTAAATTAAAATTAATACCTACTAACTTAATTTCCTCCTTTTCCAATTTCTGTTATTGTCAACCCTCTGTGTCCTCCTAACCTGCTTCCTCAGCTTGCATGGAGGAATTTGGCCCCTAAGATTTTGGCTTCCCCATTGGATCATCAGTATGGAACACAGTCAGTATGGAACTCAAACAAGAAAGACAGTGTACGAAAACCAGAGTTACCATGGCAATATAAAATAAACACAATGTTTATTTTATATTATTTATCTCTAATTGGTATATTTAAAAAATTATACAGTGTTTACTTTTTAGGAATCTTTGTAGTGAGTGTTGATAAATGAATATTCCTATTTATTTCTTTTTACCATCCTTTTATTTTGAATTATTTCTCTTATGTGGGAATATTTTCAAATTATCCTAGTCCTGGGATGTTTGAGGCTTGAACGAAACCTGAGAACAAGTTAAAGAAATAAACCCTTTACTTACTTTCTACTAACTAAATTATTTAGAGTTTTATTTTTAATATCCCTCCTTAGGTAACCAGAGAACTTGATCTCAGTGTAAAAATAGAACTGTCTTTTTCACTTGACAAATGCTGAAGGGAAACTGCTCCATTTATTACCTTGTCTTAAAATAGACATGTCATGTGCCTGTGAAAACAGATAGCCCTTAACCTGTTTGTTGGTGCTCTCCCGCACTGAGAAGCTGAAGAGCAAGTGTCTTCAGGCAGAGGGCCTTTCCCATGAGTCTCTTATTTTCTCTACGTGCATGAAATGTGTAGTTTGCCGCCACTGTACCTTTGTTGAATTAAGCTGTTAGGACAAGAGAGTTTAGTTATTCAGGTCAATCAGATAACCTTCTGAATCACCATTTATGGAAGTATATTTCTCGACACATGAAGATGTTTGTGCTAAAGACAAACAAAAGCTTGTAAAAAAACACTTTGTCCACGATAATCCCATTTTTGTTTTGTATATATATTTATGAGAGAGAAAGACGAGGGAAAATGCCTAGAATGCTTAGGCATTAATATGTTAACCATGATTATCTCAGTGCTAAGATATTTTGGTGGGTGGGTAGGAGCATTTTCTAATTTTTTTAAATAATAATGTGTTGCTTGTTAAAAAAGAGAGAGGGAGATGCACTATTAATTCCATTTGGTTGAAAATAGGTTCCTTCTGCTGACTGAAATGAGTGTAGTATGTGTAACTTGAGAAGTTTCTGTCTCTGGAGCAGATATAATAATCAGCAGCCTGAGGTTTTTAACCCTCTGGTGTTGGCAGATAGTGAGATTGTACTGTAGACCTTTATTAAAAACAGGTCTCTGCCTGTTTTTGTAATTTAACCATATAGATCATCACCATTAAGTTATAGAAACACAAACATTTTTCCTGGTGGAATTTTTGAATTTATTTTAGAATATGTTGTTCAACATGCAAAAAGATATTTTAAAGGTTAAAATATATAAGAGTAACCATGAATAGTATTACCAGCTCAATAACTTGCTTATGATGAGGTATTGTGCACACTTTTTGAAACTTAACTTCTGCATCTCCGTAAAAATTTTCTTCTAATTTAGAAGCTACTAGTTAAAAACTTTAGTTATTTGATTTCTTTCAGGTCAGTAAAATGCTGCATATTTTCAAAAACTAGTTGACTGATGAAAATTTTTCAGAAGAAAACAAATTTTATAATTTAAATACAAAAAGCACTTCATTGTAGGTGCTACTGCATATTATTTTTAACAGGATCATATGAAGTTTTTCTTTTTAAGTCAGATGTTTTATAGTGTATTTTTCTTTTGTAGACCTAGTGTTTGCTTTAAAAAGATTAAACATTTTAATGAATGTTTCCTTACCTGTACAGGTATGCACTCCAGAAAGCTAATAACAGACTTCTGAAGATCCTCTTAGAAGTGGTAAAGACAACAGCAGCTGTTGAAGAAACAATTGGTCGCCACGTCCTGGGCATTTTAGATAGATCTAGTAAAGTCCAGTCTTCTGC
>NW_011494706.1:7577083-7582329 GCF_000754665.1 Bison bison bison | reverse complement strand
CCAGTCTTCTGCCTGCCTGATTCGGAGGTCAGAAGCAGAGCCACCAATTAAGTCTTGTGTCCATGAGGAACAGACAGGAGGTGAGTTTTATAAGCTGTTGAAACTATCATAATTATTTTCAGTAAATCTTGCTGAGTTCAAGCACATTACTAGTGCTGAAAATACAGAAGAAAGAATACTATTTTCCAGTAAAAATCCTCCAAACACAAATATACTAGAGCTAATCTCAAATACCATTATTGTTTAGCATTTGCAAATGGGTGCCTTAGAGTTGTCATTACACATACTCAGGGTTATTATTGTGCTACATAAATCAAAGGCTATTTAATTTCACAACCAATGAAAGAAAAATTTCATATCACCACTCAAAACTCTTACCAATATTTATATGGTATAAGCATTATCCTAAAACCACTCTCTAAAGGGTAACGTTTTTGTCATATGAGGAAAGATGGGGTCTGGACCCTTGGACCAGAAGATCAAGGCCTTCCTTCACTGCCATTCCATACCCAAGCACTTTTCCGCAGTTGGAGGCCAGTCATCTAAAAATAAAAATGCCAGTTATGCAATTTTTGAGAACATTCTGTTTTAAATTTCATGTGGAAAAATGAGAAGAAATTATCCCACTTAGAGAAAGTTTGCTTAATTATAGGTTGGCCACTTAATGTTTCTAATGCAGAGAAAAGCTTGGAGTTTTAACTAAAATTGATTTTAAAAACTTAAGTTGAATTCAAAGATAATTTTAAAAACTACTTTTAGTGAAGTCAGAGGTGAAATGATACTGTAACTTTAAATTTTCATTTGTTTCAAACTTTGTAGAAATGCTTTTTTTTTATTTCACTGTTGGTTAAGCTCTCAGTCAAGGGCTGTTTGTTTTCTGCATATGAAGAATTAGGTAAAATTTTCTTGATCTCATTGTAAAAGTATTTATCAAATCATGCTTTTTAAAAAACAATCATTTCATAAGCTAGTTTCACCTAACCATCTGGGAAAGGGGCGTTTTGCGGTAAGACCTCCACCGTATCCAAAAGACACACCGAGGAATGTTCGCTACATGACAGGAAGTTTTTTTGTGTGTTAGCAGTTCTCCTAGACGTTTCTCAAAGTGGTTGCTGAGGTGTTTGGCGAATGACATTTCTTAAAAGATAGCAAACTCATTTCCAGAGCAGTGCTCCCATAGTTATTTCTATGATAAAGCAGACCTAAAAGGACATCTGATCAGCTGGCCTACTTTCTTGCATATATATGGAGTTGCTCAGTCGTGTCCAACTCTCTGCAATCCCATAGACTATAGCCCACCAGTCTCCTCTGTCCGTCCATGGGGTTTTCTGGGCAAGAGTACTGGAGTGGGTTGCCATTGCCTTCTCCAGGGGGATCTTCCCGACCCAGGGATCGAACCCAGGTCTCCCACATTGCAGGCAGACGCTTTTACCATCTGAGCCACCAGGGAAGTCACTTTCTTTCACAGTCCTCTAAATCTCTAAATATAAATGAAATATATCTAGCTACTATTTTAAGATATCCAATAATAGAGTAGTTTTTCAGTATAAGTAGTTTTATCAGTTCACTTTTACAAACATTTATTGAAAAGTTTTTTTTTTTTTTTTGCTCTCTGCTTCACAATTCTCAGTCCAGTGAAGAAGGCACAGAAATTTCTATTCAAGACAAAATAAAATCATGGTATTTAATGTTTTACTTAATACCATTTTCTACATGTTTGAATTGATTAAGCCTTTTAAAATAAATATTTAACTATCAATAGATTTTGAATGAATAATACTAAGATACAAGAGAAAAAATTAGACCCGCTGTTAAGAAATATGGTTTAAAGACTATTAAAGCAGAGATAAGAATTTTTCTGGTGTTAGAATGTATACTTTCCATTTAATCAGTTTTTATGTTACTGTGTTGGCAATGATGTGGTAGTCTTAGTAACAAAATTAGGAAGATCACTAGTATCATTTTGGGGCATTTAGATTCACTTTACATCTTGAAGGAAATACTGAATTTAAAGAATTTATAATTTAAAACAGGAAAGTATAGTCTTTAAAATACTGATACCATGTTCCATATGTAAGATTTTTTTCTGGTGTTTCTTCATATGTTTAATGGGAGTATTATTGTAAAAACTAAAATGAACTTCTAAAATAGTTCTTTTGTATCTTATTTAATATAACAAAAAGTTCAGTTTTAATCTGATTATAAGACAACTGGTGGTGGTGGTTTGCTTGCTAAGTCGTGTCCAACTCTTGTGAGTCCATGGACTGTAGCCTACTGGGCTCCTCTGACCATGGAATTCTCCAGGCAATAATACTGGAGCAGGTTGCCATTCCTTCTCCATAAAACAACTCCTGCTCTTCAATTTTTATATATGACTTTTTGTTGTGGGTAGTAGCACTTGTAATCTCTTTGCAGTTCTCAAGTCTAAACTTGTTTAGATTTTAAACGTGTGTGGACTTGTTCACTCTCAAAAAAAAATAATAATTGACTTGCTAATGTTTGCTTCCTCATAAGAAGGTGAAGGGAAATTCTGAGCCACTGTGGAATTGCTTGAACTTGAGTGAATATTAGACTAGTTCATAAAAATGAGTTTCCTTAGGAAGTGTTCAAAGAAAATGTCCTGTAGGCCTACACTGTGATGGCTCAGTGGTAAAATACCTCTACCTCCCCCTTAGAAGGCCAGGGACTGAATCTTATTTGCTGCAGGTTTTTTTTTTTTTTTTTGGAGCAATGCGATGTTATAGCAAGAATACTGGATTAGTAATGAGAAGGTCCTTCTTCCAGCTCACTGTGGCCTTGGGCAAGTCTCTTAACTCTCCTGAGGCTTCAGTTAGTTTAGTCATCTGTCAGGTACAAAAATCAGACTAGAACCAGTGGTTTCCAGTTGGAGCCCTAGATATATCTTCAGGCCAGGGCAGGGGACTGCTCTATCCTATCATACTGCTGCTGCTGCTAAGTTACTTCAGTTGTGTCCGACTCTGTGCGACCCCAGAGACGGCAGCCCACCAGGCTCCCCCGTCCCTGGGATTCTCCAGGCAAGAACACTGGAGTGGGTTGCCATTTCCTTCTCCAATGCGTGAAAGTGAAAAGTGAAAGTGAAGTCACTCAGTCGTGTCCAACTCTTAGTGACCCCATGGACTGCAGCCTACCAGACTCCTCCATCCATGGGATTTTCCAGGCAAGAGTACTGGAGTGGGGTGCCATTGCCTTTTCCATCCTATCATAGGCCCTGCTTAAACTGAGAAGCTGATTGCTATCTCTATAGAATGAACATGGTGTAATCCACAGAATGAATGACCAAAGACTTTTTGTATAACTATCATCTACCATGTTTCAGATACAGGTCTGAGTGGTTTGGCCAGTCTGAAATCATGATTCTGTTCATCAAATTGATCATTCTGAGAATTCTACTGGCGTTTAATGAAATTGCCCTGCCAATTTATATTTTTCCTTCCAAACACTAGTTATTATAAATACAAGTTTGATATTGTTCTCATTCCTTTATTTCATTGGACTAAACAAAGTTCTATATCTTCATTGGAACACATTGAGATTATCTTTGTGTGTTTATATCTTCAAAATGTCATCAGTAAAGTACATTAAGCTGGTTCACATTTTCATCTTTATTAGATACTTTAATATATTTTTATTACCCATTAAAAAATTAACATTCAGTGGCTTTTTATAAGCCACTTTTTTAATATATCCTTTGTATTTTGTGTTTGACAGTTGCTCCAGTGTTATATATAGTATCTTCAGTTTTTTTCCTTACAACTGATTTCTTCTTTAGACCATAAAACTTGCTGGTATCTTCATAATATTACAGAAAAAATGATTTTTCTCAACTTTGCACTCTCCTGAAGATAAAGCACAACAAACACTATGAGAGATCAAACCAACTCTTGCTTCTAACAGCTTGGGTTTCTGTTTGTATAGTATCAAAGCTGCTTTCCCTGTGGACAGCAGTGACCTTCCAATTGACAGATCCAGTAGCATCTCAGTTCTTGTCCTGTTTGACTTTTTAGACAGACAGGATTATTGAATTCTCTTTTTAAAATGTTGTCTCCTTGTCTCCTGGAACATCTTGCTCCTGTCTTTCTCTGAATTTTTTTTACAGAGATTTTTTTGTTGGCTTATTCTATACAGAGATGCCAACTATTTGTCCTTCTCTCACTACATATTGCACCTGATTAAATGTATCTTCTTCCAAGGTTCGCCTCTCACCTTTCTACAGTTCAGTTCAGTCGCTCAGTCATGTCTGGCTCTTTGTGACCCCGTGAACCACAGTATGCCAGGCCTCCCTGTCCATCACCAACTCCCGGAGTCCACCCAAACCCATGTCCATCAAGTCGGTGATGCCATCCAACCATCTCATCCTCTGTCGTCCCCTTCTCCTCCTGCCCTCAATCTTTCCCAACATCAGGGTCTTTTCAAATGAGTCAGCTCTTCGCATCAGGTGGCCAAAGTATTGGAGTTTCAGCTTCAACATCAGTCCTTCCAATGAACACCCAGGACTGATCTCCTTTAGGATGGACTGGTTGGATCTCCTTGCAGTCCAAGGGATTCTCAAGAGTCTTCTCCAACACCACAGTTTAAAAGCATCAATTCTTCAGTGCTCAGCTTTCTTTATAGTCCAACTCTCACATCCATACATGACCACTGGAAAAACCATAGCCTTGACTAGACGGACCTTTGTTGGCAAAGTAATGTCTCTGCTTTTGAATATGCTAATCATGTTGGTCATAACTTCCCTTCCAAGGAGCAAGAGTCTTAATTTCATGGCTGCAATCATCATCAGTGGTGATTTTTGAGCCCAGAAAAATAAAGTCAGCCACTGTGTCCACTGTTTCCCCATCTATTTGCCATGAAGTGATGCAAAAGCAGAAAGTCGAGAAACACCTGGAGTAACAGGCACATTTGGCATTGGAGTACAGAATGAGGCAGGGCAAAGGTTAATAGAGTACTGCCAAGAGAACGCACTGGTCATAGCAACCACCCTCTTCCAACAACACAAGAGAAGACCGTACACATGGACATCACCAGATGGTCAACACCGAAATCAGATTATGTTCTTTGCAGCCAAAGATGGAGAAGCTCTATACAGTCAGCAAAAACAAGACCGGGAGCTGACTGTGGCTCAGATCAGGAACTCCTTATTGTCAAATTCAGACTGAAACTGAAGAAAATAGGGAAAACCACTAGACCATTCAGGTATGACCTAAGTCAAATCCCTTATGATTATACAG
>NW_011494706.1:7576571-7576983 GCF_000754665.1 Bison bison bison | reverse complement strand
GCTTGATGAACTATGGATGGAGGTTTGTGACATTGTACAGGAGACAGGAATCAAGACCATCCCCAAGAAAAAGAAATACAAAAAGGCAAAATGGCTGTCTGAGGAGGCCTTACAAATAGCTGTGAAAAGAAGAGAAGTGAAAAGCAAAGGAGAAAAGGAAAGGTATACCCATTTGAATACAGATTTCCAAAGAATAGCAAGGAGACATAAGAAAGCCTTCCTCAGCGATCAATGAAAGGAAACAGAGGAAAACTATAGAATGGGGAAGACTAGAGATCTCTTCAAGAAAATTAGAGATACCAAGGGAACATTTCATGCAAAGATGGGCTCAATAAAGGACAGAAATGGTAGGGACCTAACAGAAGCAGAAGATAATAAGAAGAGGTGGCAAGAATACACAGAAAAACTATAC
>NW_011494706.1:7573474-7576471 GCF_000754665.1 Bison bison bison | reverse complement strand
ACAGCTGTGAAAGTGCTGCACTCAATATGCCAGCAAATTTGGAAAACTCAGCAATGGCCACAGGACTGGAAAAGGTCAGTTTTCATTCTAGTCCCCAAGTAAGGCAATGCCAAAGAATGCTCAAACTACCGCACAATTGCACTCATCTCACACGCTAGTAAAGTAATGCTCAAAATTCTCCAAGCCAGGCTTCAGCAATACATGAACCGTGAACTTCCAGATTGTTCAAGGTTGTTTTAGAAAAGGCAGAGGAACCAGAGATCAAATTGCCAACATCTGCTGGATCATGGAAAAAGCAAGAGAGTTCCAGAAAAAACATCTATTTCTGCTTTATTGACTATGCCAAAGCCTTTGCCTGTGTGGATCGCAATAAACTGTGGAAAATTCTGAAAGAGATGGGAATACCAGACCACCTGACCTGCCTCTTGAGAAACCTGTATGCAGGTCAGTAAGCAATAGTTAGAACTGGACATGGAACAACATACTGGTTCCAAATAGGAAAAGGAGTACGTCAAGGCTGCATATTGTCACCCTGCTTATTTAACTTATATGCAGAGTACATCATGAGAAACACTGGGCTGGAGGAAGCACAAGCTGGAATCAAGATTGCTGGGAGAAATACCAATAACCTTAGATATGCAGATGACACCACCCTCATGGCAGAAAGTGAAGAACTAAAGAGCCTCTTGATGAAAGTGAAAGAGGAGAGTGAAAAGTTGGCTTAAAGCTAAACATTCAGAAAACTAAGATTATGGCACCTTTCTACAAATGACTCCCAAATTTCCAAACGTTATTGTCTATTGTCTCTCCTCCATGTAGCCCATTAGCAGTTCAGACTAATCCTATTTTCATGCTTTTTATTATTTAATATTTTCATGCTTTTTAGTATTTCTGCTAAAGACTCTTCTGTCATCTGAAAGTCATCTAAGCTGGAAAAACTCAGTCTTCTTTTACTGCTTTTCTTTCTTCGTTGTCTTACACATTCCATTTTTTCCAGCCTGTAACCAGCCCTGGTCCATCTTTATCATTTCTCATCTGGACAATTGAAATAGCTCTCTAACCAGACTCTTCTTTTCTAACCCCTCCTTCTGCATTGATACAGCTTGCTTCCTGGTTCATAGAATTGATACTCTTATTCAAAAAATTATATACTTCTCCATTATGAATAACAAAGCCCCCAGTTTCTTAAAACATAAGGCCATTCCCAACTTGGATCCAGCCTACTTTTAGCTACCCTTTCTCAGCTCTCTGTCCTACCTCATTCTTGCTTCTCCACGTTCTTTGACTCCACAAAGCCTTATCATCATATCAGACCATGATCTTACCTCAGATTTGCTAAATTCTCTGTATCCATTAAAAGAAAATGTCACTAGAATGCATTTACTTCCTCAGCTAAATATGTGATATATGTATTTTTCCAATATATGTAACCAATTGTAAGCTATTAATATTTCTTGCTTCATCAAAAATATCATTCATTTTTTAGGCTACATTAACTTTATCTAGTGACTTTGTAGTATACATTGTACAATATCTGAACTCATTTTGAATTCTAAGGTAATTTTGAACTCATGAATATTTATAAACTGTTAGTCCCTATTATCAATACATTCAGTTTTTATTTGATCACCACCTCCTTTGCAGTGTCATGAATCTCTGTCCATAGTTCTTCAGGCACTCTATCAGATCTAATCCCTTGAATCTATTTGTCTCTTCCACTGTATAGTCATAAGGGATTTGATGTAGGTCATACCTGAATGGTCTAGTGGTTTTCCCTACTTTCTTCAATTTAAGTACGAATTTTGCAATATGGAGTTCATGATCTGAGCCACAGTCAGCTCCCGGTCTTGTTTTTGCTGACTGTGTAGAGCTTCTCCATTCGGCTGCAAAGACTATTATCAATATTTCATTATTGACCATCTGGTGATGTCCATGTGTAGAGTCTTCTCTTGTGTTGTTGGAAGAGGGTATTTGCCATAACCAGTGTGCTCTCTTGGCAAAACTCTGTTAGCCTTTGCCCTACTTCATTTTGTACTACAAGGCCAAACTTGCCTGTTACTCCAGGTATCTCTTGACTTCCTACTTTAAATGCTCTTGAAGTGTTGCACTCAGTGTGCCAGCAAATTTGGAAAACCCAGCAGTGGCCACAGGACTAGAAAAGGTCAGTTTTCACTCCAATTCCAAAGAAAGGCAATGCCAAAGAATGTTCAAACTACCACACAATTGCACTCATCTCACATGCCAGCAATGTAATGCTCAAAATTCTCCAAGTGAGGCTTCAACAGTACATCAACCAAGAACTGGTTCAAGCTCGATTTAGAAAAAGCAGAGGAACCAGAGATCCAATTGCCAACATCCGTTGGATCATAGGAAAAGCAAGAGAGTTCCAGAAAAACATCTACTTCTGCTTTATTGACTACACCAAAGCGTTTGACTGTGGATCACAACAAACTGTGGAAAATTCTTCCAAGAGATGGGAATACCAGACCACCTGACCTGCCTCTTGAGAAATCTGTATGCAGGTCAAGAAGCAACAGGTAGAACCAGACATGGAACAACGGACTGGTTCCAGATTGGGAAAGGAGTTCGTAAAGGCTGTGTATTGTCACCATGCTTATTTAACTTATATGCAGAGTACATCATGTAAAATGCTGGGCTGGATGAAGCACAAGCTGGAATCAAGATTGCTGGGAAAAATACCAGTAACCTCAGATATGCAGAGACACCACCCTTATGGCAGAAACCGAAAAGTATCTAAAGAGCTTCTTGATGAAAGTGAAAGAGGAGAGTGAAAAAGCTGGCTTAAAACTCAACATTCAAGAGATGAAGATCATGGCATCTGATGGGGAAACAATGATGGGGAAACAGTGACAGACTTTATTTTCTTGGGCTCCAAAATCACTGCAGATGGTGACCGCAGCCATGAAGTTAAAAGTAAATTTGTCAACTTTTGCTGAGCAACTAAGCACACAGCACATGTAATAGCAAGAGTCAGAC
>NW_011494706.1:7567605-7573374 GCF_000754665.1 Bison bison bison | reverse complement strand
TGGAGTAGCAAGAGTCAGACACAACTTAGTGACTAAACCACCACCACTATATAATAGCAAACATTTTAAGTCATTTTCTGGTATACAGTTGTGGATTCTTCAGCCAGTGACTTATACAGAGAAGGTACTTTGAGAATGTTGAATTGTGCTGATTTCAGATCTTGTATCTGAAATTGCATCCGATATTTTTACTGCTTGAGATTGAGAGACTTCCATATGGCACCAGCTATTGTAGCAAAACATTTTAAAGAATAGCTTTTATTCTCCTGGGTGATTGTATCAAACTGAATATTTATTCCAAGTACCTTGAAAATTTAAATTTCTTCTGCTTTTAATTTGTTAACTTTGCACAGTTACTGATAAATATGTGGTACACGTTAATAAAAGAATAGATAGTTCCTCTTCAGGAAATTTCATTGTTCTATTATAGCAAGCTGCCACAGATGAGTACAGTATTCCATGGAAGCGATAAATAACCTTTGCTTTTATTTCAGTTTAGAGAAAGCACTTCCAAAGCTTTATCTCTGCCCATGTAAACTCAGTTTTCTTTACATAAGAAAAAAGACTAGCGTGGAAACATAAGGCCACAGTTTAAATTAGAACTGTTTATTAGTCTAACCTCTTCCTGGTATGCGTTCTGCATGCACAGTTGCTTCAGTCGTGTCCGAATCTTTGCAACGCTATGGACCCATAGCCCTCCAGCTTCCTCTGCCCATGGGATGCTCCAGGTGTGAATACTGGAGGGGGTTGCCTTGCCCTCCTCCAGGGGGTCTCCATGAATCCATGTCTCCTGTGTCTCCTGCATTGCAGGCAGATTCTTTACCCACCGAGCCACCTGGGAGTAACCAGTTACAGAAAGGTCTTAGTCCCTTTTACTGTCTAGCCAAGCAGGCGGTGCTGCCCAGGATAGTGCTCAGAAATCAGAGTGTTTTCTCCATACAGGATCAAGACTTCCATCTTTCCATACACTTGGAATATCCCATTGTGCCGTGTTTTCTTTTTATGTTGTTGTGTGAATATTTGTTCTCTCATTGCCCTTGTGTGTAATGTCCTTGAGGGTAGGAGCCACATCTTGCCACCTATACATCTCCATTACTTAGTAAACCCTGCACGGTGGGCATTTAGTAAATATCTGTTGAAAGATATTTTAAAACTTTTTATCAAAGGAAAACTACTAACTCTCAAGTGTTAATTTATGCAAAGCCCTATTAGCATAGCGTTATTCTTCCCATTCTTATACCTGGTAGGTCATCAAATAATACGGCGTTCTGAATTTGCCTATTTTGTTTTGTTACAGTGTTATCTTAATAACACTTTCATTCCAGTGATTTCAAGTTTTAATTTGATTTTATTTTATACTTTTGTTTTTTTACTAAAATGATTCCTTGTACTTTATTTATACCTTCAAAATAATTCTGATTACAGATGAATCTATACCTTATTCTGGAAGTGACAGTAGCATGTGGTCCAAAGCAGCTGAGGAAGGGACAGAGCTGTCACAGCGGCTCGTGAGGAGTGGCTTCACTGGGCCTGAAATAGACCCTGAAAACGAAGAACTGATGCTGAATATCAGCTCTCGACTACAAGCAGCAGTTGAAAAGCTCCTGGAAGCCATAAGTGAAACTAGTAGTCAGGTAACCTCCTCGTATTGCTAATATACACCGAGTTGGGAGTAGGTTTTCTTTTAAGCTCATGAACTACAGCTAAATGTTTCCTCTCCTCTGTCTCATAGGAATCTAGTTTGGTTCCCCTTTAATAATTTGTAGTTTTTGTGACAACCAATACTGGTATCACTAGTCTTGTTTTCAAATGGTAAGGGTTAATATAATATACTGATGGAATCTTAAATTCTAAAATTCAATGTTTTAATTTTCAGATTTTTCTAGACTCTTACTACACATACCTTTTTGACATCAAAAGAGGTTTTAACTTTACCATTGTATGAAATATTCCATTATAATATATATATTTATTTGAAGGAATAGTATAAGGAATCTCTAAAATAAACCATCTGCTCACACATATCATAACAGTACTGTTAAATACAACAAATCAGGCCCACAACCCCTTCGTGATTTTTGCATTCTTTTCACAAATATGATTAGAATACCTCACTTTACTACCTTTGTAGGTAATTAGAATGAGGGGCAGTTTCTACCTTAAAGTATTATTTTCATAGAACTTTTAAGAATATATACCATTGTATTTATACCTTAACTTGCAGTTTCTTCTGTCTATAAAATGTTTATACCCTGTATAAGTGTCTCTTAAGTACTCTATGCAGAATTTTTAAAATTATGTGCTGTTTTAAAATGAGATTTCACTTATTTTTTAAATATTTAATTTACCTGTAGAATCATAGTTCTCTTGTCAGTCAGGTGAGTGCCTCATTGTCATCAGCTGCAGGGCCGGTATTATTAACATTTTTTTCACTGATATCTTTATTCAGCGTGTTCTGAATCCATGTGCATTTAAAACAAAAGGTGAGAAGTTGAAAGAATATGTTTGATCTCTTGTTTCTGCTGATGTTTGGGCTCCATTGGTGCCACTTTTTTTCTTCAAGAAATCATTCTGTTTCTGCAGCAGCATTGACTATTAGATGTATCAAAGATTCATTTCTTTTTATGTTAAGTCAGTGATTATACACCATTTTTGAGTCATCTCTTATTGGTGACCGTTGAAATAATTTGTTAACCACCTACTGTTTGGTTAACATCATTATCAATCCATTATTCTTTTTTTTTTCCCTCTTGGTAATTTGCTACTGGCATTAAACTAAGAAGGCATTATCAAAGCAATATATATTTCCAATAAAATATTTAACCTCCTAATAGTTTTCAGCTATTAGAGTTTTCTCAGATTCATTCTTCTTTGTTGGAACACAGTCTAAATTTTCTTCTGTGACAGAGTGTGGGCTCTATCTTTGAGAGCAGAAGAATCCTAACATTACCACACATTGCAGTGAGAATTTACTGATTGGCCAGTGGAATATATCATCACGTATCTACTGATAAACTTCTGGATTGTACCTTGATTGTCTGAGCCGACTAAAGTACTCATGTGCAATTAAGTAGGTCTCAGAAATGTTTTCATACATAAATTCTGAAGATATAAACATAGTATAGAAGAAATTGTTATGTTTGGGTAATTTCTTGTTTTTCTGAAGCTCACTTTACATAAGGATTGAAAAACCTTTATTTCAGTAACATAAATTTTCCTGAGCATCCACAAAGAACTAAAAAACGTGTGGTATTCCTGAAAACTCAAATCTTTGTATATTTACAAACAGAAAGGATGACTATTTACACAAAGAATGATAGGGGTCCCATCTTCAAGATAATCACAATGAGTTACTTTTCATTCTCAACATCCTGAGTTGCCGTTAAGGAAATGGCATCAATTAAAACCAGCCTCACTGTGTTACTAACTTGCCAAGACATTAAACTATACTTTTCTATCAAAGAATTATGTTTGTTGCATTTTTCATCAGCCTCAGGTGTAGCCAACTCAAGACCAAGCATTGAAATTATGAATGCAGCTGCAATTTAGAAATACATATTTTCTACCATGTTTTGATATCTTTTGAAGTCTTTAACAAAATTAGTGTAAGTGCTGGATTTGGCTGTCTTTTAGAGAGCTTATGTGTAAGCCACCTGAACAACGTGCTCCTCCACTGAATCAGCCGCGCCACTTTGAGCATTTTCAGCTGTTGTTTTTCAGCACTTCTAATGCTTGAATGCGTATGCATCATAATTATTTATTTTATTCTGTGAAGTTGTGTAGTAGAGATAATTCTGTACTGAATTTCCACATCATCCTTCTTTTTTTTTTTTTTTTCTTGTTTATTTCAGCCACATTGGTATTTAATTTCTCTGATTATCTTTTATGAAAAGATAAAACATGAAAACAGCTGTTAATACTTTTAATTCTTTGACCACAGTCTTGAGCTCTGTTAATACTTTTGCTACTACCTGATACCCATTGTAATTTATGGATAGTCTAGTTAATGCAATATATTTGGCATTTGACAAGCTCCATGGGTAAATAAACCCGGGTAAATAAATCAGAAGTGATGAGTGGTTGGACTTGTTCTTTCAGGCTACTGAAGAGAAATGTTCCCATAATCCATTAACACTGTCAATGGAGATCCACCTGAAGCACTGTTTCCCAGGCTAAGATTACAACTTATCAAATAAACTTTATGTGACCAGGGCGAGCCCTTTGAGGTGCATTAGGATCCTGGTTATTCTCAATTTGTTAAGTACTAAAACAGCGATATGTCATGTAGATTTTTTTGTATCTTTTTAGTTACAGAATCACTGAGTAGAGCACAGAAATTTTGCCTAGATCAGTAAGCAGTTCTCAGTGTGCAGTCTCCAAAGTAGCAACACAAGCATCACTATAGACTTGTTCGAAGTGTAAATTCTCAGGCCCTGCCTGAGCCTTACTGAGTAATGGAGCCCCCAAAACCTGTGTTTTCACAGGTCCTTTAGGTGACACCAATACAGACTAAAGTTTGAGAACCACTGACCTAGGAATTATTATTATCATATCCGCATTATTCTCGCAGAATTCTGAAGTGTTCTACTAATAACCTGTTATATAAAAAAATTGAAGTAGCTGTTGACATTTGATATAAAAATCAGATATTTCTTAGATGAATTACATTTTTAAGGCAGTGGGAATGGAAACTTTGAAAATTTTTCTTTAAATTTAGTTTAGTTACTGCTTTTCCATGAGAGATGTTTAAAGACATTGACTTCATGATATTCTCATTAATACCTAAAATTATTTTGAACATGATGAATATTTTTACCAATTATTTTAACTCCAAAATAATGGATAGTTCTCTTTGTGAAATGACTAGTATTCCATTTTTCTTTTAATGAGGCATTATTTGATTCTTCTTCATAATGGAATATTTCCCTTTTATCTTGTTTTTTTTTTAACTTGTCATAAAAATCTAAAACAGAGCTGAAACTGCTATGGTGCCTTTTTGCAGTGAAAGAGACTTTCAGGAAAATAGCTCTGCATAGGGTACCCTGAGACTAGAAAAAAGAGAGCAGCATCTGAAAGTTTAGGGTGAGGTGAGAACAAGTAAAGCTTACTGGAGGGCTTGATGCTTTGAGAAGAGTCACTCATTCATCATTATTGAGCACCTCGTATGTAACAGTTGCTCTTCCAGATATTGGAGGTACAGCATTGAACAAAATGTACAAAGTCTCTAGTCTCATAGAGCTAACGATATACTGCTGGAGCCTGATGATAAATAAACATTGTATGCCAGATGGTGATACCTGCTGTGAAGAAAACTAAAATAGGGGAGATAGAGCGTGATGGGGGAGAGCACATTTTACAGAGGAAAGTTAAGGATGACCTCTCTGGTAATGTGATAGTCAAGCAGAGACAGCCGGTAGGTAAGTTGGGAAAGAATGTTTCAGGCAAAGGAGTAGTGAGTATAGGCCCTGAAGTGGTCCAGTGCTGGTTCTCTTTATGGTTGACAGAAGCCATGCAGCTCAAAGAAGAAGAATGGGAGAAGTGTGGGAGCCAAGGTCAGAGTGATACCTGGGGACTGGACCACATGGAACCTGGAATTTAATTCATAATGAGATGTGGAGTCTTTGGGTACAATTTTTTAACTTATTATTTTTAAGTAATTTTATTTATTTATTTATTTATTTAATTTTATTTTATTTTTAAACTTTACATAATTGTATTAGTTTTGCCAAATATCAAAATGAATCCACCACAGGTATACATGTGTTCCCC
>NW_011494706.1:7563089-7566602 GCF_000754665.1 Bison bison bison | reverse complement strand
TTGAGTTTATTTTTGTATATGGTGTTAGAAAGTGT
This sequence comes from Bison bison bison, assembly GCF_000754665.1. Classification (NCBI taxonomy): domain Eukaryota; kingdom Metazoa; phylum Chordata; class Mammalia; order Artiodactyla; family Bovidae; genus Bison; species Bison bison. The sequence goes on along the minus strand of NW_011494706.1, from coordinate 7,566,567 downwards.
TCTAGTTTCATTCTTTTACAAGTGGTTGACCAGATTTCCCAGCACCACTTGTTAAAGAGATTGTCTTTAATCCATTGTATATTCTTGCCTCCTTTGTCAATTAAAAAAATTTTTTTGTTTATTCTTGGCTATGCTGGGTCGTTGTTGCTGTGAAGACTTTTCTCTAGTTGTGGCGATAGGAGCTACTCTCTTTGCCGTGCACAGGCTTCTCACTGTGGCTCAGTGGTTGTGGCTTAGTTGCTCCGCATCGTGTGAGACCTTCCCTGATCAGGGATTGAACCCGTGTCTCCTGCATTGGCAGGCAGACTCTTTAACCACTGACCCATCAGGGAAGCCCTTGAAATAATTTTAGACTTACAGAAAAGAAAAAGTACCAAGTGTTCCCATGTGCTTTTCACTCAATTTTCCCTAATGTTAACATCTTGTGTAACCATACTGTAATTATCAAAACTTAGAAATGGAAAGTGGTGCATCACTATAAACTATAAGCTGTTTGGATTTTACCAGTTTTCCTGCTAGTGTCCTTTCCTGTTCTAGGATCTATTCCAGAATCCCACCATGCATTGATTGTCATGTCTTCTTCTTCTCCAGACTGACTGTTCCTAAATCTTGCTTTGCCTTGCATGACCTTGACATTTGAGAAGAACTAGCCAGTTAGTAGAATGTCCCTTGATTTGATTTTGTCTGATATTTTCTCATGATTACATGAAGCTTATGCATTTAACAAGAATACCACAGGAGGAATGTGCCTTTCTCTGTGTATCAAATTTAAAGGCATATGTCTTACGACTAGTGGTGTTAATCTCAATTACTTGTGGTATCTGCTGGGTTTCTTCATTCTGTTATTATTTTCCTCTTGTAATTAATAAATATTTGGGGGGAGGTACTTTGATACCATGCAGATATCCTATTTCTCTTTAACTCTTTAAACTTCCACCCACTAGTCTTACCATCCATTGGTAGATCTTGCCTGTACCATTGTTCCTGTGATGTTCTAGTGGTGATTTTCTGTCATCATTCATCATTTATTGATTGGAATTTTTCTGTAAGAGCTATTTCTTCACTCACATTTATTTTAACTAATCAGGCCTCGTGTGGACTCATAGCTATTAATTTTTTCAATGGGTTATCTATAATCAAATTCTGTAATAGTTCTGTTCTAGCTTTGACGTGAAGAAGTCTTTCAGGTTGGCTCGTGGGCACTTCCATAGTGCTTCCTCCTTTGAACATTTGCACTATCACAGTCTCCAGGCCCATCTTGTATTTTCCCTGCCCCAGTCCTGGAATTAGCCCCTTCTCCAAGGAAGTTTTATTTTATTAGAAGTTCCCTTTATTAGAGGATGATACTTTGAAACCAAGGCCTGGGTGCTGTATGTGCTTGTTGTTAGTAAGGTGTCATGGTCCTCTCAGCAGACAGTTTGAAAAACAGTTGGCATCTATTTTTTTTCTGTATCTGTTTGTATATATAATAAAGGTATAAGTTCATTCTGATACCTCCACTACCACCACAGCATTCTTTCTGCCCTTTCCCCTTTCCTTTGTAACTTTGTTCTCCAAAGATGAGAGACCAGGCTCTCATGATGGATAGTAGTTTTACTTATTTGTTAACCATGTATACCCATAAAGTAATTTCATACCCATATATACCCATAAAGTAATTTTGCAGTTGCTAACGTATACCCCTGGGAAAAACAGTTTTACTGGCTAGAGTACAATAGTATTTTTTTTCATAAGATGGTTGGATGGCATCACCAACTCAACAGACATGAGTTTGAGCAAGCTCCGGAAGTCGGTGATGGACAGGGAAGCCTGGCATGCTGCAGTCCATGAGGTCACAAAGAGTCAGACATGACTGAATGACTGAACTGAAGTGACTGACTTTTTTCGTCTTTAGCCTTACAGTAAAGAAAGTACTGTTTTTCAGAGTATTTTAGGTTAAATCTTTTCTCCCTACCCCTGAAGTGTGGGTTTGTTATCCATTTTTAATACAATTATGATCATTTGTTACAGTTTTTATTCCATTTTGGGTTCCCTGACACTTTGGTTAATTTTTTTTTTAATTTTACATACAGTAAATTTCATTTTGTGTGTAGACAGTTCTTCTGGTTGTGACAGATGCGTAGTGTTATGTAACTACAAACATTATAAACAATAGTTCCATCTCCCCAAAACTTCCTGGTGCTCCTCCGTCCTTTTACACTCAGCCCCTCCTCCACCTCCTGTTCTTGACACTGTTAGCTACTTTCTGTGCCTATAACTTTGCCTTTCCCAGAGTGTCATGAATGAAGTCATGCACTATGCATGCTTTGGCTCTGCTTTCACTGTCTTAACAAAACCCACGTGGGATTCATCTGCGTGTGTTAATAGTTTGTTTCTTTGGAGAGCCGAGGAGTGTGAACCGGTTTGTTTATCCAGAGGACATACAGATTGTTTCCAGCTTTGGGTCATCAGGTATTTTTTCAGTAACTGATCTAACTTATATTTTTCAAAAAGATCACTTTGACCACCTTGTTAAGTAGAGACTGAGGGGATGGAGGGGTGCAGGGCAGAAGCATAGAAACCAGAGAACTTGCCCAGGCTTATAAGGTGGGTGTAAGTTAGAAATTGAACCCAGGCAGACTGACTTCAATTGGAGAAGGAAATGGCAACCCACTCCAGTGTTTTTGCCTGGAGAATCCCAGGGGTGGGGGATCCTGCTGGGCTGCCATCTCTGGGGTCGCACAGAGTCGGACACGATTGAAGTGACTTAGCAGACTGACTTCAGAGTCCATGCTCTTGACTGGCACTTTTTCTGACCTTTAGAAATGAAAGGAGTGAATCATTCTGTCAGTTAATGCTGACAGGTCAACTTACAGCCTGAGGAGTGGATTCTAAAATCTAATGCAAGTGGTTGAAGGGAGCACCTTGCTTACTTGACAAGAGCAATTTTACTGAAGTCAGTCAGTCAGTCAGTCAATTCAGTCGCTCAGTCATGTCCAACTCTGCGATCCCATGAACTGCAGCATGCCCTGTCCATCACCAACTCCTGGACTTTACCCAAACTCACGTCCATTGAGTTGGTGATGCCATCCAACCATCTCATCCTCTGTCGTCCCCTTCCCTCCTGCCCTCAATCTTTCCCAACATCAGGGTCTTTTCCAATGAGTCAGCTCTTCGCATCAGGTTGCCAAAGTATTGGCGTTTCAGCTTCAGCATCAGTCCTTCCAGTTCCAATGAATATTCAGGACTGATCTCCTTTAGGATGGACTGGTTGGATGTCCTTGCAGTCCAAGGGACTCTCAAGAGTCTTCTCCAACACCACAGTTCAAAAGCATCAATCCTTTGGCGCTCAGCTTTCTTTATAGTCCAACTTTCACATCCATACATGACCACTGGAAAAAACCAAAGCTTTGACTAAACGGACCTTTGTTGGCAAAGTAATGTCTCTGCTTTTGAATATGCTATCTAGGTTGGTCATAACTTTCCTTCCAAGGAGTGT
>NW_011494706.1:7562291-7562989 GCF_000754665.1 Bison bison bison | reverse complement strand
GCTGCGATGAACATTGGGGTACACGTGTCTCTTTCCCTTCTGGTTTCCTCAGTGTGTATGCCCAGCAGTGGGATTGCTGCATCATAAGGCAGTTCTATTTGCAGTTTTTTAAGGAATCTCCACACTGTTCTCCATAGTGGCTGTACTAGTTTGCATTCCCACCAACAGTGTAAGAGGGTTCCCTTTTCTCCACACCCTCTCCATCATTCATTATTTGTAGACTTTTGGATCGCAGCCATTCTGACTGGTGTGAAATGGTACCTCATAGTGGTTTTGATTTGCATTTCTCTGATAATGAGTGATGTTGAGCATCTTTTCATGTGTTTGTTAGCCATCTGTATGTCTTCTTTGGAGAAATGTCTATTTAGATCTTTGGCCCATTTTTTGATTGGGTCATTTATTTTTTTGGAGTTGAGCTGCAGGAGTTGCTTGTATATTTTTGAGATTAGTTGTTTGTCCGTTGCTTCATTTGCTATTATTTTCTCCCATTCTGAAGGCTGTCTTTTCACCTTGCTAATAGTTTCCTTTGATTTGCAGAAGCTTTTAAGTTTAATTAGGTCCCATTTGTTTATTTTTGCTTTTATTTCCAATATTCTGGGAGGTGGGTCATAGAGGATCCTGCTGTGATGTATGTCCGAGAGTGTTTTGCCTATGTTCTCCTCTAGGAGTTTTATAGTTTCTGGTCTTACGTTGAGATC
>NW_011494706.1:7544404-7562191 GCF_000754665.1 Bison bison bison | reverse complement strand
GGCATATCGAGTGCAGCACTTTCACAACATCATCTTTTAGGACTTGAAATAGCTCAACTGAAATTCTATCACCTCCACTAGCTTTGTTTGTAGTGATGCTTCCTAAGGCCCCCTTGATTTCACATTCCAGGATGTCTGGCTGTAGGTAAGTGATCACACCATGGTGATTATCTGGGTCATGAAGATTTCTTTTGTACAGTTCTTCTGTGTATTCTTGCCACCTCTTAATATCTTCTGCTTCTGTTAGGTCCCTACCATTTCTGTCCTTTATTGAGCCCATTTTTGCATGAAGTAATGAAGGCCAAATCGTAATTCAAGGGAAAATGAGTTTTTTAAGAAAAAGACTGCCTAGTAGAAACTTAGTGGATAAGTCAAGAAGAAAATTTGTGTCAAGGGCATCGCATGTTGGCATAAGCCAGCATGGTGTGTTTGAGGATAGTGGGTCATTTTGTGTTAAGAACACCCAGGATGGAATGTGGGCAGCAGAGGGTAGAAGGCTTGCAGCGGTCAAGCCTTGCAGCCACAGTGTCCCTAGAGGGTAGAGTAGAAAAGTTTTAAGTTTATGCTGAAAAATGTGGGGAATCACTGAAATATTTTTGGTAGGAAATACTCTGAGATTTGTTTTTGTACAGGGATTTCCTCTAGTAGCATGTGGTGGATGGATGGGCTGGAAAAGAGTGAGGAGAGAGGCTGAATGTGCAGAAACAGGAGACTCTTAAAATACTCCAAGTGAAGAGGGTAGAAATCAAGTTAGGGCAAGAGGGAAGTGATCTCAAAGCTTGCAGGAAGTTGAATTTGATAGAAATTGGTGTGACGTTGGATGTGGGGCATAAGGAACGGAAGAGGAAAGAAACCACAAGCTGATCCTTGACCGGCTGTTATCGGGATATTTCATTTACTGAGATGGGGTTTACAAAAGAAATGAAGAATGAGTGCAGTTTTAGAGTGCATAGAGGGAAAAGATACTCTCTAGAGTCGAGTTCGGGAGACTAGATTAGAAGTTGGCGTCACCTTTAAAGACATTTGAAATTATGGTTTTGAAGAGTGTGGAGAACTAAATTTTTGTGCTGGTAGAGTGCTGAGTTTTAAAAGGGAATCAAGGTATATCAATCTACAAAAGAGATTGAGAGAATGAGCAAGGAAAATCAAGAGAATAATGTCTTTGTTTTGTTTTGTTTTTAGAGAATAGTGTCTTAAAAGCCAGATGAGGAGTGATTTTCTGTAAATGTCAGATACCATGGAAAGGTAATGAATGCTGAGAATTTAGTGTCCATTGGATATTTCAATATAGGTGTCATCAGTGGCCTTCAGGAGAACAGTTTTGTGGCATTGATAGAGGAGGAATTCACAATTCAGCCAGTTACAGAAATGGAGTTGAAGAAATAGAGATAGCAATTTCATAACATCTGGCTGTGAAGAAAACAGAACAGTTGAAAGGGGCAGGATGCTTTTTCTACGGTTCATGTTTATATTGAGTAGCCATGGAAAAGTTGAATGTGCAGGTTGGAGGGGATGGGCCTTGTGAAGCAGATCCTTGGGATGGGAGAGGACGGAATCCAGAACACAAGGGGAACATGTGGCCTTTGGGTCAGAGGGATTAAACTGCCTTTAGGATGGCGAGAGACATTATTGTCTGGGATTGTGGGCTTTTGTTTGGAGTTGGGGAGGAGTTTCAATGAAAACGCCCAATAGTATAAGTAAATATTTTCAAATATTCAAGGTTCTTTCTTTCCTTTTTTTTTTAAAAAAACTGGCTTGGTTTTATATAACTTTACTGGAAAATCGTAATTAAGCCTTATACTTAGCTTTAAGTTTGGAGGGTACACTAGGTTTCATGGAGTTCGCAGGTGACTCAGACAGTAAAGAATATGCCCGCAGTGTGGGAGACCTGGGTTCAATCCCTGGGTGGGGAAGATCCCCTGGAGGAGGGCCCGGCAACCCACTCCAGTGTTCTTGCCTGGAGAATCCCATGGACAGAGGAAGCTGGCAGGCTGTAGTCCATGGAGTTGCAAAGAGTTGGATATACCTGAGTAACTAACATTTTCACTTTCACTTACGTTCCATAGATGTATCTTGCTTTAATAAAATAATAAGTAATCATTTTCCTTATGAAGTATCAGGATATCTACCTTTATGGTCTGATTTCATAGTATCTGTGAGGAATGTTTTACTTTATGTATTAGATTTCACAAGTGATTTGCCCCATGGTATGTCCAAATCTATATAATAATATATCTTCTGGGATGGATTTCACTTCTCTTTTCCCGAGACAGGCTACCATACATATATTCAGGCTTGTATTCAACCTATTATAGTTCCTATTGGTTAGGATAACTTTGTTTTTGTTTTTTAATCATTTGTGTTAAAGTGTAGTCTTGATTTGGTTTTGGTTTTGGGCCATGCTGTGCAGCATGTGGGATCTTAGTTCCTTGACCAGGATTGAACCAGCACCCTCTGCTTTGGGAGCATGGAGTCTTAACCACTGGACCACCAGGGAAGTCCCAGGTTGGGATAGCTTTTGTTGGACTAGGAGTAAACGTGCTGAGAGATTACTCTCAAGCCCTTAGAAAGTTAATCTCTTTAAGCTTGTCTTTATTTAGTAGTCTCATTGTGGTTCTGCAGAAAAGTTATCTATGAGAGTGTGGTTTCAGATTCTTGATTTTTGGATCAAGTACAAATAGGAATCAGTCTGTTCTGTGGAAATAGTCTTTTAGCGATTAAACTTTTCTAGAATCCAGAGGTAGTTTAGAGCCATAGGACATTATTTACCAAGAGATTCATTTCGGTGTTAGAAGAAAACAATGAATGATGAGGGATTTACTACCAAAGAAAGATTTTTATTATAGGCAACTCTCATGAACTTATAATCATTTTTTAGAAGGATGGAATTTAAGGTGCATGTTTCTATATTTTCTCCAAAGAGGAGCCTTTTTCTGAGGATGAAACAGTAGTACTGTTAAGATTTTGTTTTGTCATTTTGTTATGACAAAAAAACAAAACATTTTGTTATGTTTTAAAATAAGCTGTACTAAAGTGTTGAAATACATTTGCTGTTAGGTGTTGCTCCTGTTGTGCGTGTCAGGGTATTGTAGCCAGGACTTAGTCTCTCTTAAATAACTTAGAAAAATAAAATAAATACAAAGGAGAGCAACAGAAGTCTTTTACAAGTTGAGAGAAATATTTCTGGGGAAAAAAAGTTAAATGGCTTGACGTTGTACAGTTAAAGTAAAGCTAAACATAACTCTGTTCCACAAATTAATAGCCTTCAAACATATATTGCAAATCTTGATTACCTGAAACCAGGGAATAATGAGCTAGTCTAGAAAATTAAAAGGGTGGCCTCTTAATAATTAAAATTATTTGAACTGTTTTAGATTGCAAAAGGTGTTTTGTGCTTTCTAAAATTTCAAGAAAAAGAATATATTATTTGAATTATTCCAATTCAAGTAACCTATCTGAACATCAATATATGTAATATACCATCCGTTAATATGCTGTTTGGAGGAGAGCTGTTTGGCACTCTCTTACAAACATACTGTTATTTGAATTATTTTATTTCAGGGTCACCTTACTGAACATGAATTATGCCATCAGTTAATGTACCCTTGTTGTGAGGGCTGTTTACCCCATTCTAAGTCATCCTAATCTGCTGCTTTTTTGAGGTTTCTTTCTCCTAGCTTTTCTCTTTTTTCTTTGTAGTTAGTTCTTGCCTTGACCTAAATATTTCTATTTATAAAAGGATATGTCTTACTTTCAGGGTCTTTTTTTTTTTTTTGCTTCAAATAAGAGAAATTGGACACCAGATTATCAAAGTAAACTTTAATTTGCAGAAAGAACTGAGAAAGAGTATTTTGAGAGGTATTTGAAATGCTGAGCAAGGATCCAGCCAGTTCATAAAGCTGAAAATCTAGGATATTGATGATTTTGTAACTGCTGAAGCCCCAAGAAAGTCAGATTTAGCTGCACGTTAAAGTGTCTTCTCAAAACTTACTGGAACCCTCATATACGAAGTCATAATAAATAGGAATTTGTCATTACCTCGTCTGGAACTGGTCATTTGGGGGCATAGACAGACCAGTAACACTGAGGAAGCTGAAGTTGCACGGTTCTAAGAAGACCTACAAGACCTTCTAGAACTAACACCCAAAAAAGATGTCCTTTTCATTATAGGGGACTGGAATGCAAAAGTAGGAAGTCAAGAAACACCTGGTGTAACAGGCAAATTTGGCCTTGGAGTGTAGAATAAAGCATGGCAAAGGCTAATAGAGTTCTGCCAAGAGAACGCACTGGTCATAACAAACACCCTCTTCCAGCAACAGAAGAGAAGACTCTACACATGGACATCACCAGATGGTCGACACCGAAATCAGATTGATTATATTCTTTGCAGCCAAAGATGGAGAAGCTCTATTCAGTCAGCAAAAACAAGACCAGGAGCTGACTGTGGCTCAGATCATGAACTCCTTATTGCCAAATTCAGACTGAAATTGAAGAAAGTGGAGAAAACCACTAGACCATTCAGGTATGACCTAAATCAAATCCCTTATGACTGACTATACAGTGAAAGTGAGAAATAGATTTAAGGGACTAGATCTGATAGAGTGCCTGATGAACTATGGATGGAGGTTCGTGACATTGTACAGGAGATAGGAATCAAGACCATCCCCAAGAAAAAGAAATGCAAAACAGCAAAATGGCTGTCTGAGGAAGCCTTACAAATAGCTATGAAAAGAAGGGAAGCAAAAAGCAAAGGAGAAAAGGAAAAGTATACCCATTTGAATGCAGAGTTCCAAAGAATAGCAAGGAGACATAAGAAAGCCTTCCTCAGTGATCAGTGCAAAGAAATAGAGGAAAACAGTAGAATGGGGAAGACTAGAGATCTCTTCAGGAAAATTAGAGATACCAAGGGAACATTTCATGCAAAGATGGGCTCAATAAAGGACAGAAATGGTAGGGACCTAACAGAAGCAGAAGATGATAAGAAGAGGTGGCAAGAATACACAAAAACTGTACAAAAAAAGATCTTCATGACCCAGATAATCACGATGGTGTGATCACTGACCTAGAGCCAGACATCCTGGAATGTGAAGTCAAGTGGGCCTTAGGAAGCATCACTATGAACAAAGCTAGTGGAGGTGATGAAATTCCAGTTGACCTATTTCAAATCCTGAAAGATGATGCTGTGAAAGTGCTGCATTCAAAATGCCAGCAAATTTGGAAAACTCAGCAATGGCCACAGGACTGGAAAAGGTCAGTTTTCATTCCAATCCCCAAGTAAGGCAATGCCAAAGAATGCTCCAACTACCGCACAGTTGTGCTCATCTCGCACACTAGTAAAGTAATGCTCAAAATTGTCCAAGCCAGACTTCAGCAATACGTGAACTGTGAACTTCCAGATGTTTAAGCTGGTTTTAGAAAAAGCACATCAAATTGCCAACATCTGCTGGATCATCGAAAAAGCAAGAGAGTCCCAGAAAAACATCTATTTCTGCTTTATTGACTATGCCAAAGTCTTTGCCTGTGTGGATCACGATAAACTGTGGAAAATTCTGAAAGAGATGGAATACCAGACCACCTGACCTGCCTCTTGAGAAACCTGTATGCAGGTCAGGAAGCAACAGTTAGAACTGGACATGGAACAACAGACTGGTTCCAAAAGGAAAAGGAGTCCGTCAAGGTTGTATATTGTCACCCTACTTATTTAACTTCTATGCAGAGTACATCATGAGAAACGCTGGGCTGGAAGAAGCACAAGCTGGAATCAAGATTTCGGCTAAAAATATTAATAACCTCAGATATTCAGATGACACCACCCTGATGGCAGAATGTGAAGAACTAAACAGCCTCTTGACGAAAGTGAAAGAGGAGAGTGAAAAAGTTGGCTTAAAGCTCAACATTCAGAACACAAAGATCGTGGTATCCAGACCCATCATTTCATGGCAAATAGATGGAGAAACAGTGGAAACAGCGGCTAATTTTATATTTCTGGGCTCAGAAATCACTGCAGATGGTGATTACAGCCATGAAATTAAAAGACGCTTACTCCTTGGAAGGAAAGTTATGATCAACCTAGACAGCATATTCAAAAGCAGAGACATTACTTTGCCAACAAAGGTCCGTCTATTCAAGGCTATGGTTTTTCCAGTGGTCATGTGTAGATGTGAGAGTTGGACTGTGAAGAAAGCTGAGTGCCCAAGAATTTATGCTTTTGAACTGTGGTGTTGGAGAGGACTCTTGAGAGTCCCTTGGACTGCAAGGAGATCCAACCAGTCCATTCTAAAAGAAATCAGCCCTGGGTGTTCTTTGGAAGGAATGATGCTGAAGCCGAAACTCCAATACTTTGGCCACCTCATGTGAAGAGCTGACTCATTTGAAAGACGCTGATACTGGGAAAGATTGGGGGCAGGAGTAGAAGGGGAGAACAGAGGATGAGATTGTTCGATGGCATCGCCGACTGAACGGACATGGGTTTTGGTGGACTCCGGGAGTTGGTGATGGACAGGAAGGCCTGGCATGCTGCGGTTCATGGAGTCACAAAGAATGGACATGACTGAGTGACTGATCTGAACCGAACTGTCTGGAATTCTGGACAGCAATGCTCTTCTACCATCCCAAACCATATTGCTATAGATTCTGAGCTTTCAGTAAAAAATGTCATTTTCTCTCTCCTATTATTAACAAACTGTGAAGGATTTGGGTATTGACTCCTCTGAAGATATTTTGTGTAGTGAAAGTGGCCATAAAAATGGGTATTTGTTGATAGGCTTGGTTTAGTGTGGGATTTTCCCATAGCAGATAAGATTTTGTGAGTTAAGGATATTTAATTACTGGGTAGAGAAAAGTCACCACAGTGAAAGATTTTTCATTTATTTAAAACAACTTTCATGTTCAGCTTTTCAAATTCTGAGTAACTGGTTTATTCACTATTGTCGAGGTTTCTCAAGGTACCAGAGGGCCATTATATACAACTTGTGCTCTTAAGTCTTAGTCAGAGTTCATAGTGTAGGTTAAGTGGTATAATTATCAGCTATTGTATATTATACAATGCAGCTTTAAAAAGAGGTGTTTTTTTTTTCCTTAACAACTACTCTGTAAATAATTCAGTGTAGAAATAGGTTATAACCGAACCATCTATATTTAGTTTTAATGACTGCTCAAAAGAATGGGTGTTATTTTAAGGAAATATCAAAAGGAAATAGTTAGTTTTCCAGAAAGAGTTACAATTATTGGGTATAGTTGAAGAACTGATTGATAATGTGGATTCAGACCTTTTGAGTTTACATTTTTAAATTAAAACATGTTTTAATGGAATGGAAAAACACTAGCTTATCTTAGAAGCATTATAAACTATCTAAATATCCTTTTCAGAGCTCTGACGTGGAACTTGGATCCTGTTAGGCAGGCTTTTTTGTGGGTGTGTTAATTCAGATTCCACCTGTCAGTGTACCTATAGGTACAGGCATTAAACCACACCCTGTGTTCTGACCTTTCCTCAGGGGACACTGACTAGAATCCTTTGGCTCAGCATGAGAGGCTGTTTGAATAGCTCAGTTCAGAAGAGCATTGAATGAAGCAGCAAGAACAAGGGAAATAATTTTGCAACTGCGATTCTTAAGGCTGCTGCTATGGAGACTTCAAACTTGACTTTCCCTGCCAGGTTTTACTTGGAAGGCTTTTACTTCCACAGACATATTTGATAGCGAGAGCAGTTTTATTGCTTAGCTAATTAGATATTTATATTTTCATTCTTTCATTCTTCAACATTTTAGTCATTATTCTAATTTAAAACATGTTTACTTGCTTTTAGTTTTGTTTTTTGTTTTTATTTTGTTCTGGTTTCTTTGTTTTGTTTTGCTGAAGACTGGTGGGGACCTAATTTTTCTTATTTGTGGGGTTTTTTTTCTTTTGTTGTTTAGTTGTATGAATTAATTTTTATGTTTATTTGATAGTGCCAAAGAAAATTTTTCATACTGCTATGGTATATCTTTATAAAGTAAACAGAACTTTTTAGTGTAGTGGAAAACTGGTAAAGCAAATGAGGAAAATTAGCGGCTACAACTTCTAGAATGGATTCGTACAAGACCTATTTGGCAACTGTCAAACTTAGTGATTCGTGGTTGGAAGAACAAGATGAAGACATTTATGAGGTTGAATCCCGTGTACCATTACCACATCCTTTTCCTCTGTATGAACATTTGGATGAAAATAACTCCGTAATTATTAATACTTCTATTTTTCATATTATTCATAAAAGAAATGGGCACATATTAAAGCTTATTTCTAAAATTTCCCTGCCTACCCCTCCTTATTCAGTAAGTATAAAAATTTGTTTTTTTTATAGTTTTATGCTTTCAGTTTTTTACATATTTAGTGAAAAAAGCTATAATGAGAAATGAACTTTAAATGTCTTTGGTAAGGGTAAATGGAATAGAATCTTCTTTTCCTGTTGTGTGGTTCATTCATCCTGTAATGATTAATGTATTGAAGGGCAAAATTTCGTCCACAAGCCCCAACTTGGCAATGTGTTTAATTACATAAAGCTAAATGAGATAATATTTCAGTTCTGCCACGCCAGACAAGCTATTTAAAGAGATCCTGCTTGTCCTTAAGAATCTTACTTCTCTGTGTTTATGATGCCAATCTTTAGTGAAAGCAGGCTGGTTGTATTTGAGGGAATAGGCATTCTCATACCTAAAATAGCTAAGTGAATTGTCATTGAGCCAATCGTTTGGCATAATGGCTCTAGTTCCAGAAACGAAAAAAGAAAGCCTGGATTCTAATTTCAGGTTTTTTTGCTAACTGCCTAAGAAACTTATATTTAATATGCCTACTAATCCTGTGAAAAAATACCTTTTTCTACTTTTTATGTGAAATGTATATTATTAACAGTGTTCAGGGTATTTAGCATAGTTAGTCTTTCAGGTTCATTTGACTTTTAAATGTTGTGAATGATTTACTCCAAGTTATTCAGCCCTTTTAATGACTTTCATGGCTTTAACGATGTACTACCTTATATTTCAGATGCTTTCAGAATAGTTTCGTTACCTCCCCTGAAGCTTTTATATATTAGAGTGACAAAATATTTACTGATTGTTTATAAGTATTTCTAATGTAGGTTTTAAATTATTATTTGAGAATATTGAATATGATATTTTTATATATTTCACATTATTAGGTGTAGGTATTGTATAAATATTAGGAATAAACTGTACCTTACCTAGATAGAAGAGATTTTTTAACATTTACAATGTTTACATAAATATTTGAAAGACTCTCTTATTCCAGTAAGGTATTGGTGCTCTCTGCCATAATAAGTGAAGTTTGTTTGCTAGATCTACTGCATTTGAGTCCCTGCCAACTTTTTGTTTTGCTTTGTAAAACTGAAGTTCCTAATATTTCTTGTAGGCTTTACTGTAATATTTAAATGCATTTTAATGAAATTTTATACCTTGTCAAGAGATAGAATATAGACACAAACTTTAAATTTTTTTCTAAAGGAAATATTTATTTTGTTGTAAGTGTATTGTATTTGTATAGTAAATTTGAAGAAGGAAAAAACTCATATCCTAGTTAGTTAGAGCTGTGAACTCTTGGAGATTCATGTATTTACCAGGCAGCCATTTTATAATGTACAGAAAAAAATTACATGGGGAAGCAGTTGATTTATTTTTAAAATATTGATTCTGACTATAAGTGCAGAAGCATGCTGTATATAAATAGTTCATGTTTTATGGCCACTTTTTAATATTAAAAATTAATATGTACTGGTTATCCACATTAAAGGAAAGTAATCTTTTGCCAGTCAAAAGTAAAAAAATATATATATGAATTTTATCTTTGTTGAGGTAATAGCATATTACTAGAGATATTTTAGAGAATATTTTGTGATTAAAATGTATTTAATTTCCCATTATGACTCTTAAATGTATGTTCATATTATTTTCAAATAAGTTATGAATGATAAAATTTAAAACAAGACTAGTTCCACGCTGGTTGGATACTGATTTATCCAACAACGAAAAGTTACCACCAAAAGCCTTGTTTAGTAACTCTAAAATCTATTTTCTATGGTAAATTTTAAAATGCTGTGGTAAATTTTTTTAAATTTAATAATGTTAATATTAAGTACTAGAAACACTTGAGCTCAATTTTCCCCCTTATAGTTGTTTCAGTAAAAACAGAGAAAGCAGGTACTAACAGTAAGAAGCAATTATTTCTGTTGAGTAAAGTTAGAATATATCTCTGTATACATTTCTTGTGCACAGCTAATGTGTCTACTGAACTGCGCTATCTACTAATATTAGCATGCACTAGAAATATTAAATGACTACAGTTCAACAGTATATCTTTATTTTCATTAAAAAATTTTTTAAAAGCTTTAATAGAGAATGGCACTGATATTCTTAACACTCTGTCTTCCTTCATATACTTTCCCTCTTTGTTTAGCTGGAACATGCAAAAGTTACACAGACAGAATTGATGCGTGAGTCATTTAGACAGAAACAAGAAGTGACTGAGTCCCTTAAGTGCCAAGACGAGTTGCGAGAGCGCCTTCATGAGGAGTCCAGGGCCAGAGAACAGCTGGCTGTGGAGCTCAGTAAGGCCGAGGGTGAGTACCCTGCTGTTGGCTATTGAGGATGGAGAAATTTCAAATCTAAAAATAGATTTTGGTGCAAGCCAAGTTTGGAAACCAGCAATCTACTTTTAATTTCAAATGACCACTGAAAAATAGTTGTAGCTTGTCTTCAAAATTCCTCTAAGCAGCTTTTAAAACTATATATAGTTTTTAATTATGAAAGTACTTAATAGAATTATATGAAAGTATTTAAAATTATACAAAATACAAAAGTGAATGATGGTGAGTTGTTACCATAATCCCTCCATCCTAAGACAGCTCTTTTCATTTAAAGATGAGGGAACTGGAACAGAGATACTAATAAATTGTTCGAAGTCACCTTTAAATGCTGATTCCAGGCTTTAAGCCTCTGAAGCCCCACGCTATTTATATCATACCATGCTATTGTGGGTGATAGGCTTCTAGAATCACTTTAAGTGTCAACTTTCTCTAGTATATTTAAAATGTGATTCAGTTCACAGGCATTTGATTTATATTAAGCTTTCCAGGAACCTATCTCTTTAATAAAATATGTTACACCAACATGATGTGATAAATTAGCATAACAAGTAATAGAAAATTCAGAGAAATTTCATATTTAAACACAATGGCTAATAAGAATACTGTATTGAACATATTATAGTTGCTACTATCATCAGCAGCAAATTGATTTAAGGTTTTTAAAAGGTGAAAGGATTTATTTTTTTTTTGAAATGATTTGAAATTTGCTGACAGTACACCTTTTTTTAATATAAATATGTAATAGCAAAATTTGAAATAATAACCATTCCTTGTTAATTTTATTTATAGGTGTCATTGATGGCTATGCAGATGAGAAAACACTTTTTGAAAGGCAAATTCAGGAAAAAACTGATATAATAGATCGTCTTGAGCAGGAGTTGTTATGTGCAGGTAGTAGATTACAAGAACTAGAAGCAGAGCAACAGCAGATCCAAGAAGAAAGAGAATTACTGTCGCGGCAGAAGGAGGCTATGAAAGCAGGGGCGGGCCCTGCTGAGCAGCGTACGTATCTCTCGACTTCATGTGAAACGTTCCTTAAAAGTTCAACATGACTTCTTTTTCCCCTTTCAGTGCCATGATTTATGCTTTATATAAGGATTGAAAAATAATAAGAAAATCTACCTTACTGGTAATTGTCTTATTAGCCAACCATGTGGAATCAGGTTTGGTTTTTTCCTTCTTTTTCCTTTGGCATATGATAACAGGAATGATAATTCTTTGTATTTCCTCAAACCTCTGCCTAAAGAGAACGCTGGATATAATGAAGCAGGATTTTTTTTTAAGTTGTATGAGATTTAGTTCTTTTAATTGCAGAAAGGCAGCAAAATGTACACCTGGATTAACTAAGAGCACTGATCTGGCACTAGTTGTGAGCAGGGTGGGGTGGATTTCACCCTGCAAGATAATAGATTGAAAAGGCTATTAGAAGCAGGCTGACATTTAGTTGAATATAAGCAGGAGGTCAAAGAATAAATAAGTTTACTGATAACCTCTAATCTTTTCTTAAATGAAAAATTAGGTAAATTAGTGGTTTAAAAAATAGATGTCAGTCTTTGTAACAGTGGAACTTTAAATCCTTTTAGTCATATCCTTTCACCTTTATATTATGGCTTCCTTGGTAGCTCAGTTGGTAAAGACTCTGCCTGCAATGCAGGACACCCCGGTTCGATTCCTGGATTGGGAGAAGGGACGGCTACCCACTCCAGTATTCTGGCCTGGAGAATTCCATGGGCTGTATTATAGTCCATGGGGTCACAAAGAGTCGGACACAGCTGAGTGACTTTCACTTTCATCTTTATATTATACATGCAGTTAGAATTATAAATGTTTAGTTTTACTAATTAAATTTTATCAATTTAGAGATACAACATACATTTTTATAATATGGTAAAACTTTTCTGGTTGCTCAGATTTGTTTAACACAGGTTTAGGGTTGTCCTTTTTCATGTGCAAAGTGTGTTTATCATGCATGTACAATATTCAAAGAATTTGAATACGTCTCAAAATGTAACCTGTGACAGTATGTTCAGCTTTTACTCCTAGTTGTTTTGTGTGTGTGTATATATTACTGTGTTTTAGGAAATAGCTGACATGTAAATCACCATGTTTTGTTGTATGTGTGTGTGTTTTTTCCTAATAGGACTAGTAGATGCTGCAGTCGATGCAGCGCCTGGAGCAGGTGTGTTTACACAGTTGCATGGCCATTGGGTGACCCTTGGATTTTTCAGTCAACTAATATATCTCTAATTTTGCTGCTGTGTTTTATACTTACAAGTTTTTCTAACAACAAAAAAAACTTTTCTTACAATAAAAATTTGGAATTAAAAACTGAGATTCATAGTGACCATCATCATATTATTCCCACAGAGCTTAAGACTATTTCAGTTTTTTCAAGAAAATGGATGAAATAGTGGTAGGCAATATAATATAAATTAAAAGTTATTTTCTTTAACGAATATATTAAGTTCTTACAACCTATGCCTTTTTACAGTACTCTTTTCTAAATCAGTATCTAAGATGATGGTATCAACAAGATCAGTGAAATTTAGTGAAGAGACTTTCTGGTTGATTACTTTTGTATTAACATCTAAATCAGCGTTGTTTAAAAGGAAAGCTGCTTTCTGTAGATTCTTAATCCTGAGTACAGTGTCGACAGACCAGTTAGTGTAAAGACTCTGGAGTTACAGTCATTCCATTTTCTTCATTAGACAATTGTTTTACTTTGCTGTATAAAATTTATTATTGTATGACTAATAATAGCTAAAACTTACATGTATATGTAGTCCTTACATAGTCTAGGCACTATTTTTCACACATTGATATATTAACTTATTTGATATATTATAAATTAACTTATTGTGGGGAAATAACTCAGAGGTCAGTACTGTTATTAACTCCCATTTGACATACAAGGAAATTGAAGGACATCATATTAAATGTCAGAAGTGGTAGAGTTAGGATGTTAACCCACAGTCTTTGCGCTTAAGCACCACACTGCCTCTCATACTTGTCAGTTTTCCCTTGATACACATACATGTGAATGTGTAAGACTAACTCAGGAATGTGGATCAAATAAGGAGAAAGACTAACAGGAAATTCTGATTCTGGTTATGTTTCTTTTCTGTAACTCTTACTTACCTTGGTTAAAGATTTACAGTATTTGATTTTCGTGTGTGTTGTGTATGCATATAAAAATGACTTTACAGGTTTGGAATGGATTGACTTTCGCCTGAGGTGAGTTATTTCTGTGCTTGCATTTGGTTAGATTTTGCTCGTTTCCTTGTAGTGAAAGTGGACTTTGAGGGGGTCATTTGCTGTGTTCTTTTATTGTTTTTAGTGATAGGACATAATTCTTTTTGTTAATTCTGTATGATTTTATTGATACTAGCCTGCTTACTTATATCGGAATGTGTTATTTTGATATTTTCACATAAGAATTTTCCTTTTTCACATGTTTTTGAAATGAAACTCCGCCCCTTAACTTCATGAAGTTAAAATATGAACACAGTTATGGGTGATTTCCTTATCATAACATC
The DNA here is from genome assembly GCF_000754665.1 of Bison bison bison. Classification (NCBI taxonomy): domain Eukaryota; kingdom Metazoa; phylum Chordata; class Mammalia; order Artiodactyla; family Bovidae; genus Bison; species Bison bison. The sequence goes on along the minus strand of NW_011494706.1, from coordinate 7,548,019 downwards.
ATTAATTGTGACTTAATGTAGTATGTTTTTGCATTCATGAACAGAATTACTACAGGAGACAGAAAAACTGATGAAGGAAAAACTAGAGGTACAGTGTCAAGCTGAAAAAGTGCGTGATGACCTTCAAAAACAAGTGAAAGCTCTAGAAATGGACGTCGAAGAGCAAGTCAGTAGATTTATAGAACTGGAACAGGAGAAAAATGCTGAACTAATGGATTTAAGGCAACAAAACCAAGCACTGGAAAAGCAGTTAGAAAAAATGAGAAAATTTTTAGATGTAAGTATTCTCAACTTTAATAACTTTTTCATTTTTATGCTACTTGCTACTGTTCTATGTTGTGGATTTTAAATTATGAAAAGACTTAAATTCTACTATTTTTATCTGTGTCATCTAATTAATTAAAAAGTATTACTTAAAAATTTTTATTATGCAGCTTTTAGAATTAAAAGCAGTACCAACAGATTACGAATAAGCCCTACCAGTTAGCCTTTCCAGATTCATAGTTAAGAAACTTGTCCTAGCCTTTTTCTGAACCAGTAGTCAGACCAAGTAAGGATCCTAAAAGCTAACTGTCCACCATTTCACCCATAAAACGTATACACACAAGTAACAGTGTGCCCTGGAAGCAAAGAACTGCAGCTGTTTTATGCTGTCATTACTGTCTTCCAAAAAAGATGTTAAATCTCTAATTTCATGTGGATTTTCTTCTTTGGAGTTTCATTAAGTCTTATGTTATCGTCACAGATCAGAGAATCAGATTCTAAAATACTTTGTAATTTTAGGTATTTTAAAAAACCTATATTAAAATGAAAAAAATGTAACTACAACACAATTTGTTCTACTTATTTTGCCTAAATATTGGGAGTCCTCCTTTGTTCCAAAAAAGTAAATGCATTTTAAGGAGACCATTTTAATTTCATTTTGTATTTAACATTACTTGAATTGTAAAAAGTGTTGTGCTTCAGATAACATTTAAGTGCTTGCATTTTTGCTGAAGAGCCGTGGGTTATGTATCATACAAGAGCCCTACTAGGCTATGTACCATGCAACAAGTGTTATCTTTTTAAACCTTTTTGGTTTGGAGCATTTCTGTAATCATCAGTCGTTCATCTTCAAACAGGCAACTGTGCCTACAATTAAAGGGAAGTAAGGGAAATAATAACGTCAATAAATATTATTTCTTCAGTTACTATCATTATTAAACTTTAGGAGCAAGCTGTCGATAGAGAACACGAGAGAGATGTATTCCAACAGGAAATACAGAAACTAGAACAACAACTTAAGGTCGTGCCTCGATTCCAGCCTGTCAGTGAACACCAAACTAGAGAGGTAATGTTTTTATTGATACTGTCTTCCGTACGTTAATTTGTATATTATATATAAAGTAAGATTCATATCTTAAAAAACTTGAAGTCTTTCTATTGTATATCAGTTTGCAAAATCAGAAACTTAAATATTACTTCAATATGAGAAGGTAAAGATACCAAAGAAGTATAAAATACCTATAACTCATTGTCGTAAAATGTTATCTACAGTCTTATTTAACAAAAGGTATCTTTAAAAACAAAAAACCAGAAGGAATCTGATGTAGAAAAGCGTTATCTACTGGAGCAGTAGAAAAGTTAGCAGTCCCCACAGTTCATAGTCATTCTTCGTGTTCCTGACATATTCTAGATTTTGAAAAATAGCTGTGTGTTTGTTGAATCTGAAAAGAATATTTAAGCTCTAGAACTTAGTCATTTCCTACTATTTGTTTCCTTATTATTAAAAAGGGTAATTTGCCTCATTCATAAAACTTTAGGAAACTAAGTTAGGAAACTAACAAAAAGTATGTGTTTGATTTTCTTCCAAAACATTGTGATCCATTTGTTTTCTTCTTATTTAGCCAGATCTGATTCTCTAGCTTCTGATTTTCTCAGGACCAAAAAAAAAAAAAGAAACATCTAGCTGTTACCAGTACACTGTGCCATTTTGCTCTGCCTGCTTTATTGTCTTCTCCTTTAACCTTACTTCAAGTCTTAGTCCAGCCTTGGTTGTTCAGGCTTCTTTTCAGGCTTTATTACTGTCCTTTCTCAACCTCTAATTGTAGGTAAGCTAGCATTTCTTTTAATGTTTTAAGGAAGAAGTGCCATTTTTAGATAATTTCCTCTAAGAATCTCACTGAAATAAGGTAGAGTTTCTTTTTTCTTACCATCATATTTCTTTTTTTAATAAGCTTTCTCCATTTGAGCACAACTAATTTCACAAGCTCTCTTACTGATCTTTCCTATATCCTTCCATCTGCTTCTTATCCGAATCACTTTTTCAGGGCACATGGATCCCTTGCACTGCCTGGCATCCTGATCCCTCTCCTAGGCTGGTGGAATGTGTGGGCTGAAAAGCTTTTTTCCAAGTAACTGTATTAAAGGTCCCCAGTTCCCTTCTGTCCCTATGGTATTTTAGAACCACTGTATTATTATATATGTTGATAAACCGTTGGTGGAAAGAAAAGTATAATCCATGAAAGTTTTTTAGGTCATTGTATCTCACATATGAATGTAAGTACTGTGTAAACTTGTTTTCTTTATTAGGTTTTAGTGTGGTTGTGCCATTAGAGCTAGCAATTCAACATTATTCAAAAATGCATTTATTTTTTCCTCCTAGCTAGAGAAAGCCTTAGTCTTAACAGAACTCTCTTAAAAGAATTGGTGAAAGCAATATTATTTCTCTTTAGTGCTGCTTAGAAGCATCAACTCAGAAAACGTTGCTGTAGTTGGAGGTGATAGTGCCATCCTTATCAAAAATACAATTAAGCATAGGATCTAAAAAAATCTGAAAGGAGGATAGATTTATTACTAACATCCTTACGTATTTTAACATTACAGTTTTTGCTTATTATATTTCCAGGTTGAGCAGTTAACAAATCATCTGAAAGAAAAAACAGACAAGTGCAGTGAGCTTTTGCTGTCTAAAGAGCAGCTTCAGAGGGATATACAGGAGCGGAATGAAGAAATTGAGAAATTGGAGTTCAGAGTAAGGGAGCTGGAGCAAGCCTTACTCGTTAGTGCAGACACTTTTCAAAAGGTGTGACATTTTCTTTGGGTTAATTTTATCAAGTGTTTTAGTACAGATTATGCTTAGTTGCATGAACATGTTTATTTACATAAAAAAATTACTAAGGACTCTTTTTTTTTTTTTTTTTAGTTTTCTGAATGTTGAGTTTTGTTATTTTTTTTAATTTTATTTTATTTTTAAACTTTACATAATTGTATTAGTTTTGCCAAATATCAAAATGAATCCGCCACAGGTATACATGTGTTCCCCATCCTGAACCCTCCTCCCTCCTCCCTCCCCATACCATCCCTCTGGGTCGTCCCAGTGCACTAGCCCCAAGCATCCAGTATCGTGCATCAAACCTGGACTGGCAACTCGTTTCTTACATGATATTTTACATGTTTCAATGTCATTCTCCCAAATCTTCCCACCCTCTCCCTCTCCCACAGAGTCCTTTAGACTGTTTTGTACATCAGTGTCTCTTTCGCTGTCTCATACACCGGGTTATTGTTACCATCTTTCTAAATTCCATATATATGCGTTAGTATACTGTATTTATATTTTTCCTTCTGGCTTACTTC
>NW_011494706.1:7543187-7543532 GCF_000754665.1 Bison bison bison | reverse complement strand
TTTTCTGACCACAATGCAGTAAGATTAGATCTCAATTACAGGAGAAAAACTATGAAAAATTCCAACATACGGAGGCTGAACAACACGCTGCCGAATAACCAACAAATCACAGAAGAAATCAAAAAAGAAATCAAAATTTGCATAGAAACGAATGAAAATGAAAACACAACAACCCAAAACCTGTGGGACACGGTAAAAGCAGTCCTAAGGGGAAAGTTCATAGCAATACAGGCACACCTCAAGAAACAAGAAAAAAGTCAAATAACTCTAACTCTACACCTAAAGCAACTCGAAAAGGAAGAAATGAAGAACCTCAGGGTTAGTAGAAGGAAAGAAATCTTAAAA
>NW_011494706.1:7541489-7541791 GCF_000754665.1 Bison bison bison | reverse complement strand
AATGCTAACAAGTATGAAAGGAGAAATTAACAATAACATAATAATAGTGGGAGACTTTAATACCCCACTTACACCTATGGATAGATCAACTAAACAGAAAATTAACAAGGAAACACAAACTTTAAACGATACAATGGACCAGTTAGACCTAATTGATATCTATAGGACATTTCATCCCAAAACAATGAATTTCACCTTTTTCTCAAGCGCACATGGAACCTTCTCCAGGATAGATCACATCCTGGGCCATAAAGCTAGCCTTGGTAAATTCAAAAAAATAGAAATCATTCCAAGCATCTTTT
>NW_011494706.1:7522679-7540997 GCF_000754665.1 Bison bison bison | reverse complement strand
TAGCCCCAAGCATCCAGTATCGTGCATCAAACCTGGACTGACAACTCATTTCATACATGATATTATACATGTTTCAATGCCATTCTCTCAAATCTTCCCACCCTATTCTTTTCTCCAAATATCCCTTGCATACTGGGTCCTGATTAAGAAAGATTAAGCCAGAAGACTTAATTACCCTTTTAAGCATTAATAAGATTCTAAAATAACAGCCAAGTGAAAATCTGTAGGCAGCAGTTCAGGCTGTAGGCACCAGTTCAGGCTGATGCCGTGCCCCAGGCTAAGAAGCAGTGAGATCTGTTCCTATTATGCTAAAGAAAAGCAGGATAAGGAAATTTGGGAATGTAGGAGATGAGGGGATAGCCTTCATTTTACCTGAGAAATGAATTTTAAGATTGTCAGGCATTCTTGTTTTAATTTATATAAAGTACATTCAAGAGTGAATGTTGTAACTTTTGATTGTTCACTAATGTAGACTACTTCTAATTCAAGAAACAGTTCTCCAATTAAAATGGATAATTAGGATTTAATGTCTGAAATTTTGAGAAAATTTTTATGTATTTAAAGGTAGAGGACCGAAAACACTTTGGAGCTATAGAAGCTAAAGCAGAATTGTCTCTAGAAATACAATTGCAGGCAGAGCGAGATGCCATAGACAGAAAGGAAAAAGAGGTAAGTTTATTTTTAATGACAAAATGTGGCTTGAATTACTTTAGAAAATTTAATTTGATTAGAATGGAGTTCATGGTGTGAAACCAAAGTATATAGACTGTTTCTTAGCTCATTGCTTAAGCTGCCGTTGAAGGCAGTAAACATTTAAACGAGTAAACTGGAATGAAGACGAGGGGACACATGGCCTGGACAGAGAAGGGAGTTTTGAGGACAAAAAGGTGGCCAGTTTGGTAGGTATGAATTAAATGAAGACGAGAGGAGAGAGAGAGAGTAGTGTTGGGGCACAAGGAAGTATCTTCCTCCTGGCCTTGCCATGGGCTTTGAATTACTGCTGCTTTCCTGTGGAGTTTGTTTTTTCTAAAGTTATATTTCCCTGGGAGATAGTAGTGACTTTTTACAGTGTACTAATATACATCTTCTTAATTCTATAAAGTTCTTTTATGTTTTTCTGCTCCCTCCCTTCCTCCTACCCCAAGAAAACCAGAAGATGCACTTTTAAAACAGCCATCATTTTCAAGTCCTAATTATTTGAACCTTTGTCTATCATCAGTTTTTCTCTAGCATATTGTTCCTTGCTATCTAGCTATAGCATATCATTTTAAATGTTTCAAAAGTTTCAATTACATTTTTATCTCTTTCCATATAATTTTCTCAGAACATTTGATGTGTATTTATTGAGTGTAAACAGTTTATAAGTGTTAATGAGTACTTTGAAAAAAAGAAGATTGATTTAGATGTCACCTAAAACTATAGCTCAGAGAACTTGTAGTTTAGAGAAGAAAAAAGTCATCTATATAAATGATGGAAATGATTATTTTCATGAAAATTATTATTTTCTCATTATCTCATAGTACTAACTAATGTTTATCTGAGAGATTCTTATTTTACTTTTTGGCTTTTATGTGAGTGACTGGGGACACTTTTGTGGACATATAATCACTTGTTAATGTGTGCTTCAAAAAAAATTAACATTTAAAGATTTCTCTTACACTAAATAATCAAATAGATGATCTGCTTTCTAAAAAATGGGACTCCAAAACTGGTCACAAGGCAGAAATAATTGATTAAATATAGTAAAATTTTATATTGTCATTTGAATTTTATTTAACACTACTTAACCTCTTAATTTCTTGAAGTAAGGATCTAATAAGTGTCTCCTACTTAGAATTATATTTGTTGGAATTACAACAGACCTTAGAGAGCTTGTATCAACTAGCTACCAGTTTTTACAGATGAAACAGAGCCAGACTTGCTGAGTGAGTAAAGAATTAAGTTGACAGCTAACCTTGATCTACTCCAGTATCCTTGCTTGGGAAATCCCATGGACAGAGGAGCCTGGCAGGTGACAGTCCATGGGGTCACAAAAGAGTCAGACATAAGTTAGCGACTAAACAACAAACTTGGTCTACTAATTTTGAATAACAGTGACAAGTGTTCTATCAGAACCTAGTCACTCAGTAAGTGGAGACTGAAAGATAGGGATGTAAAATTGAAACATATCTTTTAAAGAAAATAACTTCTTATGCATTCTTTCCTGCACTAGACAAATGTTTTCAGATATCTGACAGTATAAACGTAGGATGTCTATGTGTTGTTATATTTGAGATACCTCCCACTACTCTGATAGCCTAATTTGTGTACAACTTTTTAAAAAGTTTATTACAATATTTAGAAATGCAGAGTGAAAGAACAGAAAACCTTAAGATAGATAAGGGTTTCAGGCTGTATAAGAGGAGAATAATGTGGAGAGAAATAGAAGAGTTTCTTTAAGAAAAAGATGCTTTCAATAGGATAGGTTTTAAGTAGAGCGACTTAGCAGCAGCAGCAATGAGATCGAACTTACAAATGACAATAATAAATAATAATAGTTAACTTTGTTGAGGTCTGTGCTAGAACGTGGTCAGTATTTTAATTAATGCCTTGTGTCCTTAACCTTAAACTCTCCCTGAGGATAGGTTCTTTTGGTGTTTCCACTTTATTGAGTAAACCAGATCTTAATAAAGGTTAAGGAACTTGCTCATGGTCACACAGTAAGTAGCTGAACAAGAATTCCTCCTCAATTTCTCTCATTCTGGAGCTTTGTGATGCTTTACTGCCAAAACATCCAGGCATGTTTTGCCTTGCTGATGAGAAATTATCATAAACAGTCATTCAGTATTTGTTGAATTGCCATGTGTAGAGCACCACTGTCCAATTTTAAAACCAGCACCAATCTCAAGGAATCTTCTGTCTAATTAGGATATATATATGTATGTATGTGCTGGACTGTGATAAGTCGCTTCAGTCGTGTCCGACTCTGTGATCCCGTGGACTGTAGCCCACCAGACTCCTCTGTCCATAGGATTCTCCATGCAAGAATACTGGAGTCGGTTGCCATGCCCTCTCCAGGAGATCTTCCAGACCCACGGATCTAACCTGTATCTCTTATGTCTCCTGCATTGGCAGGAGGGTTCTTTACCACTAGTGCCGCCTGGGAAGCACGTGTGTGGTGTGTGTGTGTGTGTGCATGTAGCCCATGTGTGTGTGTACACATTTGAAAGAAAAAATTCTTAAAACACAAATAGGTGCTAATTAATATAATCCAGACAATCTAGATATCATTTGGTAGCTAAATTAAACAAGGTTAAACCAAAAAGCTGCCATTCTATTTTTAAACCTTAATAATATTTTTCTGGTTCTTGGTTATCATAGCCTCAGTAATAAGACAGCCAGGGACCAAAACTGAAGTCTGGCTGTGAAGAGGAAAGAATGCCTCACCGTGTCATTTTGGGAATTGAAGTCTCTATTTTGATGCCTCAAGTTCAGCTGCTTATGATGGGAATGTTAGTGCTTTAGATGAGTGCTTCTGAAACTTGAATTCGCTATGAATCCCCTTAGGGATCGTTTTAAAATGAAGACTGATTCAGTAGGCCCAGGGTGAGGCTTGAGAATCTGTGCTTCAAACATGTTCCCATGTGATGCTAGTTCTCCTCCCGGGACTACACTTTGAATATTAAGGCTAAGAATTTGACCATAACCTGTTTTATCAAAAAAGAAAATAAGTGTGAGGTGAGACAGGCAAGGGCAGCAATTTTGAGCTTAAATATCTATGTATGTGTTGAAATAATACCTTGTCACCAAAAGTAGTCATAGAAGATAGAAGAAGTATAAATGTCATCTATTAGGTAACTTTGAAGAAGATATAATCATCACAATTTTCAGGAGACTAACCTGATAATTATATGTGTGCAGCTAATAACTATATTTCAGGTGTTATTACTGAGCTTAATACCAGTATTAAAGAAAATTATTTAAATGTAAGTCTTAGACATTAGTTATTAGAAGTAGGATAAATAATAGTTAAGAATGTCAGGTTCCAGAGGTAAACTCCTGAGGTTCAAAAGTGACTTCCACATACTAGCCTTGTGACTGCAGAACAAGGGACTCCTGTCTCAGTGACTCCCTTCCTCATCTCTGAAATGGAGATAATTCTAGTAAAGATATATAAAGTCATTGCTACTGCTGCTGCTAAGTCGCTTCAGTCGTGTCCAACTCTGTGGGACCCCACAGACGGCAGCCCACCAGGCTCCCCCGTCCCTGGGATTCTCCAGGCAAGAACACTGGAGTGGGTTGCCATTTCCTTCTCCAATGCATGAAAGTGAAAAGTGCAAGTGAAGTCACTCAGTCATGTCTGAGTCATTACAGGGCTTTTAAAGAATAATACATATAAAGCATATCATGCAGTGTCTTAACAGTGAGTTGCCTGTAAGCGTTAGTTGCTCGGTCATGTCCAACTCTTTGCAACCCCACGGGCTTCTGTCCATGGAATTCTCCAGGCAAGAATATGGAGTGGGTTTCCATTCCTTTCTTCAGGGGATCTTCCCGGCCCAGAAATCGAACCTGAGTCTCCTGCATTGCAGGCAGATTCTTTACCATCTGAGTCATCAGGGAAGCTATAAATGATGGCTATTTATTACTAATATAAATATGATTTCTGTTACAGAAATATTAGGTTAAATGATTTTGAAGGTCTTTGCTTTGCTAATGCTAAGATATAATTCTGACTACGTGTACTCAGTCACTCTGTCGTGTCCGACCCTTTGTTACCCCATGAACTGTAGCCTTAGAGGCTCCTCTGTCCATGGAATTCTCCAGGCAAGAATACTGGAGTGGTTGCCATTTCCTCCTCCTCTGACTACATGTTGGTGTGTAATCAGAATGTGCCCCCTTTCAAGTTCTAAGATGATGAATGATTTATAAGTATTCTTTGGGCCAGCTGCCACTAAATGCTGCCCTTGTATCTTAGGTTGGTCTTAATGCAGCAGTTTTGATCATTAGATAAATAAGCATTTGAAAATCCATTCATTAAAAATGTAGAAGAACTTGCAAAGCATTGGGGTAAACAACTGTTCCTGTCCTCAAGCAAGCCCAATTTTTAAAATATAAATAGCTGTTACTATTCACCATTAGTTTCAATCTCTATATAACTATCAAAGAGCAATTGCTTTACCATTAGTGATAATCTGTGCTCAGAGCTGAATTTCAGTTGTCTTATGCATAGGAACACTCTAGTTATTCTCCTAAAATGGTTTACTAACTTACTCTGTAAGTTTCTGTGTGTCAGACCTAAGTATCTCTTGGTCTTAGAGTCTGCCTCTGCTCCCTTCTGCCCAAATAAGGCATGTGGCTGCCAAACCTTTTATGGGGTTAAGTATTAATATGGACTGAATTGAGTTAGTCTCATTTGGTGGCTAAAATAACTGACTTAATTCTACAGCTTTCTTGAGCCTTTTTGATAGCAGTTAATTTAACATAAAATAAGATTTAAAATGTGGATTCTTTCCCTTCCTCTCATAACTCTTTTATGCTTTATCAGGAGATAATATTTGGTAGGAAATGGCTCCTTATAGCCTTCCTCTGGGAAGGATAGTTTTAAAGTGTTTAGTTTGAAAATGTCTGGAAACCACGCAGTTATATCTGGCTTAGAGAAACCCCTTTCCTTTATTTTCATGGCTCACCTGTTTTAAGCATGCATCCTGTAGAGCTTAATCCAGCAGTCTTCATTCTCTCTTGACAAATAAACATCTATATGAACAGTATTTTTCTGTCTCCCTTTGATAATTTTGATATCAAAGATCACAAACTTAGAAGAGCAGTTAGAACAGTTCAGAGAAGAACTGGAAAATAAGAATGAAGAAGTCCAGCAGCTACATATGCAGTTAGAAATACAGAAAAAGGAATCTACTACCCGCCTACAAGAACTTGAACAAGAAAACAAATTATTTAAGGTAATTGCTCAAGGAAAACTTTGCCTCTAAATAATTCATTGTTTTTGTCTTGTATAGTCATAAGTATTAAGCATTTGCTAAATCCAGCTGCTACATAATGCTTAACAGAGGAATAATAGCTGCAAATGGATTTGCATAGAGTTTATGTTCAACCCAACATATGAAAAATTTGGGAGACCTGTATCAAAACATTTTAAAATTTATTGATTTACAATAATTATATAGTAGCTTTGAACATTTTGGGTGCTGTAGCTTGGTAAGAGTTAATTGACAGAATGGTCTAAAGATCACATGTAATGCTCTATCCAACTGGGATGGTTATCTTTGTTCCTAGGATGAAATGGAGAAACTGGGATTTATCATAAAGGAATCTGATGCTATCTCTACTCAGGATCAACATGTACTGTTTGGGAAATTTGCTCAAATAATGCAAGAAAAAGAGGTAGAAATTGACCGATTGAATGAGCAAATTATGAAACTTCAGCATCAACTTAAAATGACGACAGATAACAAGGTACACTAATTTAAAATTACTATATGAAACTATTTAAATTAGAATTTTATTTTTATTGAAGTAGTTTTTTTACACTATGGTGTTAATTTCAGGTGTACAGCAAACGGATCTAGTTTTCTCCAGATTATTTTCCATTATAAGTTATTACAAGATATTAAACAGAGTTCCCTGCTTATACAGTTAACCTTTCATGCTTATCTTTTTTATGTATAGTCATTTGTGTTGCTGTGAACATTGGGGTGTGTGTATCTTTTCAAATTAGACTTCTTGCCTTTTCTGGATATATGCCCAGGAATGGAATTGCTGGATCGTATTCTGTTTTCCTTTTTTTAAGGAACCTCCATACTGTTTTTCATAGTGGTTAAGCTAGAATTTTAAAGGGCAAAATAGTTATTTTTCAGTTTATTTTTTAATGTAAAAACCAAATAAAACCTAATTCTCTTTTATCCATTAATTTTGATTTATTAAGACATCTTAGTTTAACAAGCTATGTGTATTTGTATCCATTCCTAATATTGTCAAACATTTTTGATGTTTCATAGTCTCTGGTACCTCAGATTTCATCCTATCATTCTAACCGAAATATTAAAAACTTCAAAATTCTTCTATTATGTTTGAGTTTTTAAATAAGATAGTGATATTTAAGCACTATCTGTTATAGACTTTTATTTTAATACTTTTCATCCTTTTCAATTAGAATATATTGATACTGACTATTTTACTTTCAGGAAATCAGCTATTAAATGCATAAATTACTCTATATTTAATAATTTTCTGAAAGAAGTTCTAAGTAAGGTCATTTTTGGTATGATGTAAGACTTGTGGTCTATATTAAAATTTAGTATTTCTGAGAAGTATTTTTGTGTATATGATCAACACTTTAATAAGATATTGCCTTAATAAAATAAAATTCCCCAAATATAAATACATAGTTATTACATATGTTGCTTTTTTGTTAACTGATAGGTTATTGAAGAAAAAAATGAACTTATAAGGGATCTTGAAACCCAGATAGAATGTTTGTTGAGTGATCAAGAACGTGTGAAGAAAAATAGAGAAGAAGAAATCGAGCAGCTGAATGAAGTGATTGAAAAACTTCAACAGGAATTGGCAAATATTGAACAAAAGACATCAGTGGTTGCTAATTCTCTCCCAGAAGAAGCAGATAGTTTAAAACATCAGTTGGATATGGTAACAGCTGAAAAATTGGCTTTGGAACAGCAAGTAGAAAACACTAATGAAGAAATGGCCTTGACAAAAAATGCACTTAAAGAAACCAATTTAAAAATGAACCAACTAACAGAAGAATTATACAACTTAAAGAGAGAACGTGAAGAAATTGAAAAAATCCATAGCATACCAGAGAAAAGTGTTAACTTGGCCATAGATGACCTGAACAAAAACAAACCAGGACTAGAGGTAGTCCTTCCTGAGGACGCTCTTCAGCCCCTAGAAAATCAGACTTACCTCAATTCTTTTGAAGAAAACAGCAAAGTTTCCATAAGCAGCTTGGAAACAAAGGTGCTACAGCTAGAGAGCACTGTGAGCGCAAAGGACTTAGAACTCACCCAGTGTCATAGACAGATAAAGGACTTGCAGGAGCAAGGCCAGTCTGAAAAAGAAGTGCTGGAAAACAAGATTGTAAACCTACAGAATACACTTGAGGAAAAAGTTGCTGCTGCTCTTGTGAGTCAAGTCCAACTTGAAGCAGTTAAAGAATATGCAAAATTCTGGCAAGATAAACAATCAACTTCATCAAAACCTGAAAGAACGAATATACAGAATTTGACTCAACTAACAGAAAATGAAATGGAGTCAAATGTGTCAGCACTGACCTTGAGAATATCAGAATTAGAAAGCCAGGTGGTTGAAATGCAGACTAGTTTGATTTTAGAAAAAGAACAGATAGAAATTGCAGAAAAAAATGCTCTGGAAAAAGAAAAGAAGCTACTAGAACTGCAGAAGCTATTGGAGGACAATGAGAAAAAACAGGGAAGCAAAGAAAGGGAAAGAAGCCCTCCAGGAGACTTTGAAATTCTCAAGGTTAGTTTGTATTTGATCTTTTTCACTTAAATACCTTAAGAAACTCTTTTCCCTTTTCCTTAAACTTACTGCTAACTTATTAAATTCAAACAATGCTCTTTATATCTAGCAACTCCATATATAAAGGGTTTTTATTTTTAAAAAATGACCATTCTGTATGGTCATATTATTATCACTAGAATAATGGATACAAACTGTATTTTGTATAGTTTTAAAATCACAGTATTTATTTTACTGCCATAGTCATTATGAGCAGTCGTAAGTAGAGCAGTCCCAAGAAACGTGGAAATGTTAAGGATAGCAAATGTCCTCTGGAACTTGTGTGGATTTTTTCCCTCTTTCTTCCAATATGCATGGTAAGTGTTATCATTCCTTTTACACAATGAAAAATATCAGAATATATTAGTGTTCTAGTGTATTAATGTATGAGTGATAAATCATTTGCTTTTACAGATTCTATACCTGTTAGATTTCATCCTTTCTTCTCTGAAAGTCTGTTTATGTAAAGTTCTGAAAGCATAGGTATTAGCATAGGACAGATGTGGAAGGACTTTAATTTTCAGATTCTCACTTTATATATTTGTAATTTTGAGTACTGTGTAGTCTTATCTGAACACCAGAAATTAACTGATATATTAGGTTCCTATGAATATTTATTTGTCAAAGAGTAGTGATTCTTTCCATTTACTAGGCTTTTTCCTTCTAGCTAACTGAAACTATATAAATTACTGTAAATAATATTTAAAACAGTAATGTGACTTTCCATATGATTAAAATATCTTAGTAAGATTTTATTATTTCTTAGTATCTAAGAAATATCTTACCAAACCACCTCATATTTTTTGAGGAGAGTGATATAAATATGAAAAATTTTTGAATAGATAACTGAAACTGTTTCATTAATTATAAAATTTTTTAGGATATAGTCTAATGACCTGATTTACCTTTCATTCCCAGAAAAATCATTCTTTTTGTGTGTGTGTGTGTGTGTACGTGTGTGTACTGACTCAAGAATATAAATTGATGGTTCTGAAGAGTTTCCCTATTTGTTGAAAGAACATGGGTCTATTTAACCCCTTTAATCTGATAGGCAGTTGTTCCTGAAAAAGCTTTATTGAAATATTCAAGTACCTTGAATTTGGCTTTATTTTTTGAAAATGACATGTTTGTGTTTTCCACTACCATTTAGACAACTGCTGAGCTGTTTCATACCAATGAAGAAAATGGACTTTTTGGTCAGCTTGAGACTGTTAGAGCGGAGTCTGCTGCTACTAAAGAAGAACTTGCCAGTTACAAAGAGAAGGCAGAAAAACTTCAGGAAGAACTTTTGGTAAAATTAATAACATAGCTTCTATTTCTACCTATTTTATTTCAAAGTGTATATTCTCTTAATATGAAAACAATCTCAGATCTATAATTTAACAGCTTAGGGAAAAAAAATCTTTCATAAATTTGATGAAAAGTTATTATAAATTTCATTGCTCTCATCTTTCTTGTTTGGTTTTCCTTGGAATCTCTTTTAATCTCTTAAAAGGGGGATGCTTTTAATCTTCTAGTCTAGTTAATAAAGAAGGAGAAGGACGGATGTTAACCCCTGAGAACCAAAAATAGAGTCCAATAAAATGATTTCACTTCTGTGTTAATCTGTGACTTTATATATATGCAAATGTGTATGAAAACTCTGTTTCTGAAATGTTTTCCCTGTTATTCTGTGGAAAATGAGCATACTAACATGATTATACTCTCAACCCTAAATTCTACATGTGATATTTTTACCTGAATGTTCTAAACTGTTGTTTTATGTTTTAGGTAAAAGAAACATATACGGCATTTCTCCAGAAAGATTTAAGCCAAGTTAGGGATCAACTCAAAAAGGCAGAAGCAAAATTATCCTGCTTCTCAGAAAGAGAAAATAATACTGAGGTACAAGAAGATAGAAAGGTCTGCACATTAGAGCCACTTCCTATAAAAGTGGGTCAGAGCTCCGCATCCCAGACAGATGGGACCCTCAAGGTCAGCAGCAGCAATCAGACTCCACAAGTTCTTGTTAGAAATGCAGGAATCCAGACTGACTTACGGAGGGAATGTTCATCAGAAGAAGTCACTGAAATAATTAATCAGTTTACTGAAAAGATTGAGCAGATGCAAGAACTACATGCTGCCGAAATCCTGGATATGGAATCCAGACACATTTCAGAAGCTGAAACCTTAAAGAGGGATCACTATGTCGCTGTCCAGTTGCTGACAGAGGAGTGTAGTACCTTGAAGGCGGTGATCCAGTGTCTGAGGTCTAAAGAGGTATTTGGTTTTCACAGTGTATTTTTTCAGCATTCTGTGGTGGTGGTTGTTTTTTTTTTTTTTTCCCAAAAAAATTTCATGTTGTTAAGAGACAAATTTGGGGGCAATTTCTTCCTTATAATAAAACTACAATTTAAAATCTATCTTTTGTGTACAGTCAAATAGTAATGTCCCACAAAGCTCCGGTGCAGATTTAGAACCTGATGTTATCATTCCTTAATTTCTGTCTCTTATTGTAATATATTAAAATTAATGTCTCTTATTGTAATATCCCTGAAGAAAAAAATTAAAGCCTTACTGTAAACCATGGATAGTTTTATTTATTGTGAAAGGTGTGACATATTTGTTTGACAGCATTACAAAAAAAGTGAAATGTTCATTGGACCTTTTTTTTTAATAAAGCAAAACATGTTTTATTTCTTTGTTTTCTCTGATTAGGGCTCCTCAATTCCTGGGTTAACACATTCTGATGCTTACCAAACTAGAGAAATATGTTCCAGTGGTAAGTTATATAAACTGGAATTTTTATAGTACTTACTTAAAAAAGTTTGTTTCTCTTTAATAGTCAATGGTTTTCTTTATTTTAGATTCTGGATCAGACTGGGGTCAGGGAATTTATCTTTCACAAAGTCAAGGATTTGACACGGCGTCGGAAGGCCAAGGAGAAGAAGGTGAAAGTTCAGGAGATTCATTTCCAAAGAAAATAAAGGTACTAAAAGACAGCCATCTTTCAGTAAAACTTAGCGAGTGTAGTTTCTATGTTGAACATAATAGTTTATTAGAAGTTAGTATAGAAGATCTTACTATATTAAGATCTCTCTGAAGAGAAAAATTCATAGCTAGAAGGAAACTTGTGGCTCTATTTAGTTTTATTTCTGTATTTTACAGATAATTAGAGTATATTTAATTGTATAAAGATTTTTAAAACTTTCCATTCCTAATATTTTTGTTTGCCAAATTATTAAAGCAGTCTCAGTCTAGAACCTATCTTCTACATATTTCTTTTGGTCAAATTAGTGCCTGATATAAATCCAAGAAGAGCACGTTAGATAAATAGAAAGAACCTAGGAGATGAGTGCCACGTAAGGGCATAGGCAGTCTTCTGGGATTGGTGTGCCCCTCTGGAGGAAGAAAGTGATGGCAGGCTGGTGTTTCCTTTCTGCAGTGGCTTTTCTAAATCTGTCTGTCTGGGATTCCTCTTTTCATGTCTGACTTGACAGTTTTTGAAAATGTCTTAATTCTGGCTTTTGTGTTGTGGCTTCTAGGGACTGCTGAGAGCTGTCCATAATGAAGGCATGCAGGTGCTCTCGCTCACTGAGTCTCCCTGTAGTGACGGAGAAGACCATTCTGCTCAGCAGACATCAGAGTCTTGGCTGGAAGAGAGAAGAGCTTACCTCAGTACAATCTCATCTCTTAAGGATTTAATTACCAAAATGCAAGTTCAAAGAGAAGCCAAGGTACTCAAAGACTATTGTGCATCTAAGTAGCTTTATATGATTTTTATCAATAATAAGGCACTTTGTTTGCCAAATTAACTGTTGTCTTTCATGATGTTTTTCACATAAATTTCTATGTATTGTTTTAATGCTCCAAGTTGCACACTTGAAAGTAAATTTGTATCCTCTTAGACTTGCAATGCTGATTCTGGTTAGCAGACAGATACCTTGAACAGATATCTAGAACAGTTCTTAGCTTATTTGAAAACTAACTTTTGTTTTTTGTACTCTGCCAGGTTTATGATAGTTCTCAACCTCATGAGAGCACCTCTGACTGGCGAGGTGAACTTCTGCTTGCTGTTCAGCAGGTTTTCTTAAAGGAGCGCAGTGTTTTCCTAGCCGCATTTCAGACCGAGCTGACAGCTCTAGGTACAGGAGATGCGGTTGGATTATTAAACTGTCTGGAACAGAGAATACAAGAACAGGTATCAAAATGAGACTGTAAGAAAAACTTTAAAACAAAGAATGCTTTTTAATAGTAATGAGAAAATGAGTTATTTATTAGTTGTTTATTAGAAATATTTATAGTTATTTATATAAAATGAGTTATTTATTAGTTTTAGAGTAAGTCTTAAGGTTAAAATTTTAACAGGAGCCACTAAGAATATTTAGGATAAAAAGTATTACTACAGATATTTTCTCTTATGTTAGAAAATAAGCAGGACTAAAAATTAATGAGTTAATCATCCAATTTGGGAAGTTAGAAAAAGAGTAACAAAATAAGTCTAAAGAAAACAGAAAGAATAAAATACCCTCAGTTCTCTTCATTTGCAGCAGTAAGACTGGTAAAGCTGTTGTGAATACCGAGCCATTGCCAGCAGGGAAAGCCTGTGAGTCCCTGGCGGTGACATTTTTGTCAAGCAGTCAATGTGTAATCTTGTTTTATGTGCATTTCTGTTTAAAGACACCCTGTTGATTATGTATTGTTGAATCTTTAACATTGAACTCATGGCCAGCTGCACTGTAACTTAAACAAAACTTTTCTAACACATGCATCTTCTCTGTCATGTGTCTTTCAGCCCTGTTGTGCTTAGGCATACTGGACAGTACTTCATGTCTGTGTTTGGGAACCATTTTAAACAGCAAAATCATCAGTAAAAAGCACAAATGTACCCAAAATATGGCACTAAAAGGATGACAGAAAGGACACTTGTTTACAGCATAAGAAATAAAAAGATGGCAAAATATCACCTTGCTCGATTTCCACTAGAAACATGTGAATGTGGCAGTTTTAATTTCTTGCCACTCTATGCACATGTTTGAGAATGACTGTTAAGAGCATCACAAGTATTGAATTTAGGGTCACAGATAAATTTTCATGAGTAGACATTCTTAAATATGTAATCCACAAATAGGCCCAACTGTAATAAAGAAAAAAGAAATTAATGAAATGGATACACTGGTACAGTAGAGAGGATGAAAAGCTAAAAGTTGACTCTGAAAGGTAAATAAAATAGAGGCTTTTCTGGAGACTAAGTTAAGGAAAATGGTAAAACACCCTTTAAATTTTGGCCACAACATGAGGCTTGTGGGATTTTAGTTCTCCCACCAGGGATCAAGGGGCTTCCCCAGTGGCTGAGCAGGTAAAGAACCCTGCAGTACAGGAGACACAGGAGACGTGGGTTTGATCCCTGCATTGGAAAGACACCCCCTGGAGAAGGAAACCACAACTCACTGTACTAGTCTCGTCTGAAAAATCCCATGGACAGAGGAGACAGGTGGGCTACAGTCCAGAGGGTCTCAGAGAGTCAGCTAGACACAACTGAGCGACTAAGCGCACAGGCAGGCATGCCACGGATGGAACCGGCACCTCTGCAGTGGAGTGCAGAGTCTTCAGCGTGGGACACCAGCAAAGTCCCAAATGTGTTGATGTATGGCAGAACCAATACAATATTGTAAAGTAATTAGCCGCCAATTAAAATAAATAAATTTATATTTTTAAAAAGAGGAAAGTCCCAAATGTAATTTTAAAAATAATTATTTACAGTAGCATCAAATGGACAAATTCCTAAAAGTATACGTACTACTAAAACTGATGAAAAAGTAGAAAATCTGAGTAGACATATAACAAAGAGTAAAATTCGTAGTTTTAAAACTTTTCACAAAGTAGGGCTCAGGATTAGATGGCTTCACGAGTGAATTCTCCCAAATGTTGAAAGACATAATACTAGTTCTTCACAAATTCTGGCAAAATAAAGAAGGAAACACTCGCCAGCTCATTCCATGAGGCCAGTATTGCTCTAACTCTAAAACCAGACAGAAATATCACAAGAAAAGAAATCTACAAACCAAATACCTAATGAGAATAGAACAGTCAGTGGGAAAATGGGCAGGTGTTAAAATATGTGCTCATGAAAGAAATAAAAGAGTATCCAATAAATATATGAAAAGATGCTCAAATAAAATGTGCTATATTATTCATAGCAGGCAATACTACATGACACTGAAATGAGTGTGAAGTAGAGCCAGGATGGTTCACCAGTGTATCCAGTGAAAAAAGCAAACATGAATACAGTATGATGCCATTTATATGAAGTTTTGAAACACGTAAAACAGAACTGTGTATATATTAGGGGCGTGTGTGTATGTAGTGTATTACACAGAGTGCATGAGAGTAGCACCAGACTTAGAACCTAGTTGTTTCTTGAGCAGATGGTGCAGAGGACCGTGTGTTCACGGAGTTGTGCCCGAGGGACTTCAGCTGTGTAGGGGCTATTTCTTGGGCTAAGTACATGCGTGTTTATTATATTACTCATTATATTTTATCGTGTGTTTAAAGATTTTTGAAATAAACGCAAAGACTAATAATCTGTAAAGTAAATCCTAATGATCAGGAAGAGAAAATTAGTAACTTTTCCCAAAATTTTAGCATGTCATACTTCTTCAGACTTCCTGGTTTGTTATTGTCTTTACAACCCTCTTGACTTTTTCTTTTACAGGGTATTGAATATCGAGCAGCTATGGAATGCCTCCAAAAAGCAGACAGAAGGAGTTTGTTAGCTGAAATTCAAGCACTGCATTCTCAAATGAGTATTAAGAAAACGACTCTGAAAAGAGAGCAAGAAATTGATCAGCCAAGCCAAGGTATGCTATAGGACAGGCTCATATGGTGACATAAATGGGTGAAAGAAACTGTTTCATTTTGTTTCTCTTGTTATTATTCAGTTAAAACACATTTCTTCTTTGTCACATTTTTTCCTCATTCTCCTATCAGTATGTTAATCTGCATTAATTACTCTAGGGATTAAAGAGGTCTCCAGTTTGTTTTAAGATATATGTATAAAAGATACATACACACACATGTATAATACTAAAAATATTTTTTAGAATTGAAATATATTTGTTTACATAGGGTTTTCTAGCCAGGCAAAAACTCATACTCAGCTTTGGGAATGAGATAAAAAATGCTCAGTTATGCTATGCCATCTAAGCTTATTGTTCCATCTTAAAAAAAAAAAAAAAGCGATAGTTCTTGAAATTGGGAGGAGGTGGTGGTGGTGAATGCTAGTGGTAAAGAATCTGACTGCCAGTGCAGCAGACTTAAGAGACTCAGGTTCAATCCCTGGGTCAGGAAGATCCCCTGGAGGAGGGCATGGCAACCCACTCCAGTATTCTTGCCTGGAGAATCCCATTGACAGCGGAGCCTGGAGGGCTACAGTTCATGAGGTCGCAAAGAGTCAGACATGATTTAAGTGACTTGGCATGTACGGCAGTGGTGGAAGTAAGGGGGTTATTGCTCAGTCGCAAGAGAAAAAATGCTGTGTGCGCCAAACAGGCTGGTAAGGACGTGCTTTAAAATAGCACAGGACTTTGCATTTATCTCCTATGGCTGAGTAAAAGTTCCCTAGTCGTGTCCAACTCTGTACCCCACGGACTGTGGCCCACCAGGCTCCTCTATTCATGGGATTCTCCAGGCAAGAACACGTATGAAGTGGGTAACCGTTCCCTTCTCCAGGGGATCCTCCCAACCCAGGGATCAAACCCAAGTCTTCCACATTGCAGGCGGATTCTTTATCGTCTGAGCCAACAGGAAAGCCCTTTATCTTCTACAGAAGTTGAAATTGACTTCAGCTAGCTATGTGTGTAGAGAGAATGATGGTAACTCTTACAGAGTACTTCAGTCCAAGAGACAGCAATTTTCTGACATATAAACAGATTGTTGTTATTTAGTTGCTGTCCAGCTCTTTTGCGACCGCATATGCTATAACTCATCAGGCTCCTCTGTCCATGGGATTTTCCAGACAAGAATATTGGGGTGGGTTGCCATTTCCTTCTCCAGGGGATTTTCCCGACCCAGGGATCAAACCCACATCTCCTGCATTGGCAGGCAGATTCTTTACCACTGAATCACCTGAGAAGCCCATATAAACAGATATATTTAATTTTAATTTAAAATGAGCAGGCATTGCCTTGATCAGGTTGTTTAGTTATTAAGCTCATTATCTTTCTTTGTTTTGAAGCTTTGTGTGAGGATAACCTAAAAGAAAAAGAACTCCTCAATGGAAATAACCATTTCTTTTTTAATACCTTTTTTGTATTTTTAAACTGTAACATATATATAGAAAATTACAAAATGCAGAAATATACAATATAAACACTATGAAATGAGTTCCTGTGGAAACTTCACCCGTATCAAGTGTTCCAGAAGTCTGCTTCTGCTACTCTGTAGTGATATAGAACACATGTTCCTCTGTGGTACTCTAGAGGTAACCATTATCCTGAGTTTTTAACTGCCTTTTTACATATTCCTAAACCATGTAAGTTTAAAGTATTTCCTGCTCTTACACTTTATCACTCTGATAAATTTTTGTGTCTTATCTCTTTCACCTCTCTATGGCATTCTTCTGCGTTACATTTATCTCTAGTTCATTTTTGTTACTATATAGAATTCCCTTGTGTGACTACTTCACAGTTTATATCAATTTATATATTCATTCTGTGGTTAAACATTGAGGTTATTTCTACTTTCTGGCTGTTAAATTCAGTACTGTTCTGCACATGGTTATGCCGTGTTCTGATGCATTCTTGCATGAGTCTTCTGGATACGTATATTGCTAGGTCATAAAATGTATATATTCAGATTTATTAGATAATGCCCGACTCTTTACCAACACGGTCATATCAGTTTGTGCACTTTCTAGCAGTATAGCTCTAGAAAGTTCTGTTGCTTCACATTTTTGCCAAAAGTTGATGATGTCAGCCCTTGATTGCCCGTCTAGTGGGTATGCAGTGGATTGCTATTATGGTTTTAATTTACATTTCTCTAAGTTTGTCATATGATTATTGGCTAGCTGGATTTGTGCTATTGTGATATGCTTGTTCAGATCTTTTCTTCACTTTTCAAGAGGAGTATCTGTTCATTAGAGCTGATTTCTCTCAAAATCATTAGAAATTAAAGTGAGATCTGAATTTTCATCATGTGTAGAAAGGATACATCTTTGTTTTCATTTTGGTTTAATATAAAGGTAGAAACACCCATCAGATCAGATCAGATCAGATCAGTGGCTCAGTCGTGTCTGACCCTTCGCGACCCCATGAATCTCAGCACGCCAGGCCTCCCTGTCCATCACCAACTCCCGGAGTTCACTCAGACTCACGTCCATCGAGTCAGTGATGCCATCCAGCCATCTCATCCTCTGTCGTCCCCTTCTCCTTCTGCCCCCAATCCCCCCCAGCATCAGAGTCTTTTCCAGTGAGTCAACTCTTCGCATGAGGTGGCCAAAGTACTGGAGTTTCAGCTTTAGTATCATTCCTTCCAAAGAAATCCCAGGGCTGATCTCCTTCAGAATGGATTGGTTGGATCTCCTTGCAGTCCCAGGGACTCTCAGGAGTCTTCTCCAACACCACAGTTCAAAAGCATCAACTCTTCGGCGCTCAGCCTTCTTCACAGTCCAACTCTCACATCCATACATGACCACAGGAAAAACCATAGCCTTGACTAGACGAACCTTTGTTGGCAAAGTAATGTCTCTGCTTTTGAATATGCTATCTAGGTTGGTCATAACTTTCCTTCCAAGGAGTAAGCATCTTT
>NW_011494706.1:7487079-7522180 GCF_000754665.1 Bison bison bison | reverse complement strand
TTTTTTCCATGATCCAGCGGATGTTGGCAATTTGATCTCTGGTTCCTCTGCCTTTTCTAAAACCAGCTTGAACATCAGGAAGTTCACGGTTCACATATTGCTGAAGCCTGGCTTGGAGAATTTTGAGCATTACTTTACTAGTGTGTGAGATGAGTGCAGTTGTGCGGTAGTTTGAGCATTCTTTGGCATTGCCTTTGCCTATTTTGAAATTTATATCAGTCTCATATTTGTCATCGAAAAGCTGAAGAATTTAAATATCTTAAAATATTTTAGATAAAATAGGTGTAGTAAGGCCGCAAATTAAATATATTCCTTATGTTTAGACATAGGATTAATTGAAGATTATTTTTAGAGAATTTATTGCTATTACTTCATTTAAATAAATAGAACCCCGTTGAAAGCTTAGTTACTATCACATATATACATATTTATATATATAAATCCTGAGACTCTACTCCCTAAGAAATAGTTTCAAAAGCTTAAATAACATGAATAGTCTAAAGTCAATGTTAATCCTATCTCCTGACACCAGTAATATGACTTCTAATAGGAACTGATGAGCTTCAAGTTAAAAATACACTTACGGTAGGGCTTCCCCTGTGGCTCAGCGGTAAGAAATCTGCCTGCCAGTACAGGGAACGCAGGTTTGATACCTGATCCAGGAAGATCCCACGTGCCTCAGAGCAGCTAAGCCTGTGTGCTCTGGAAACTGGGAGCACGGTGACTGAAGCCCCTGAGCCTAGAGACCGTGCTCTGCAACAAGAGAAACCACAGCAATGAGAAACCTGAGCACCACACCCAGAGAAAAGGGCTGCACAGCAACAGAGACCCAGCACAGCCAAAATAAATAAAAATACATTTATGGTAGAGCAGAGAAGCAAAAAACAGAGTAAAAATCACCCTGGAATCTCCTAAATCCTAAAATAAATGACTGTTAACACCCAGGAAATATGTCTTCAGACCTTTTCGTTGTGTATATGTACATAAGTTTATATTTTTTATAAAGATGGATCCTGGTAAATATTTCATGACCTTTTTTTTCACTTGGAGATTTAAATATTTTATTTTGTTTTCTTGCAATACACATGTAGCAAGGATTTGGTCTGTTTTTAAAGACAAAACCATGATCCAGATTGGCCTTTGGACTTCCCCCTTCTGTTATAATGAAGTTCCTAGGGACTTCTGTGGAGGAGGGCTGAACAAAGCCAGCAGGCGTTGCTGATTATTGTAATCGGAATCACCAGTACTTTGGCTGTCAGAAACTTGGAATTTTTTTGTGTGAGCTATCGAAATTCTTAATGAACAGATACAAGTTCCTATTTATGGTATTAAGGGAACTTTTTTTGTTTATTTCAAGTCTTATATCCAGTAATGAATTCTGTTAAACTTTTATCATCCTTATATGTTCATAGTTCTGAAATCTTGAGGATTTAGCACTATGAGGAAAATCTACATATTCATCTATTTATATAAATTGCTAACTTCACAGGCTGTAATCATTCCACATTTGCTTTGTAGTAATCTCCTAAGTAACACGTCTGTTATTGTCAACAGAATATTTATAAACGAAGTACCAGTTGCTGGATCATATTCTAAATACTAACATTTTTTCATGTAGAACCCTTCGACTATAATATGCAGCAGAAGCAGTCTCAAATGCTAGAGGTGCAGGTGGAGCTCGGCAGCGTGAAAGACAGAGCAACAGAGCTGCAGGAGCAACTGAGCTCTGAGAAAATGGTGGTTTCCGAACTGAAAAGTGAGCTTGCACGGACTAAACTCGAACTAGAAGCAACACTGAAGGCCCAGCATAAGCACCTCAAGGAATTAGAGGCATTCAGGTGTGCCACACTGCTTGACTGTAAACCTGTATTAGTGAAAAGTGAAGTCGCTCAGTCGTGTCCAACTCTCTGCGACCCCATGGACTATAGCCGACTAGGCTCCTCTGTCCGTGGGATTTCCCAGGCAAGAGTACCGGAGTGGGTTGCCATTTCCTTCTCCAGGGGATCTTCCCAACCCCGGGATCGAACCCAGGTCTCCTGCATTGCAGGCAGATGCTTTACCATCTGAGCCACGAGGGAAGCCATTAAAGTGAAGGACTTCATTATTACTGAAGGACTTGGAATAATTTTGTCACAGACACTGTGCAGATCTTACAAAAATATGACATTATATATGATGTTTAAATAACATGAAGCTGTTATTTATACAAAAAACTACAGCGGAAAGGAAACACTAAAGATTTTTCTAAATGATAAACTGAGGATTAGGTATTGGCATATTCTCTCCATGGCTTCAGTTCTGTTTGAGACTGTTGTTGGTTGTTGTATAAGACACATAAATTTGTTGTATAAGATACATAAATTTGACCTTCATTTTACCATCAAGTAATGTGAAATGATATTTATGATCTCAATGGAATTCATGGTCTAGTTAGGTAAAATATGCAAAATTTTAGAAAGATAATGCTTTTAAAAAGGATAAATTTGTTGATGTAAATACTGTGATATTCTGCTTGCCACGGGCACATTATAAGTATAGTCATTATTTTGAACATTTTCACACACACACACAAATGATTATTACGTTCAGTAAAAGTTAATGGAAATCCTTATTCTATTCCAAACATTAAATTGTTTACGATGGTAAATAATAATTAATAGTTGTATTACTAGAAACAGTTAATTGGAAGTGAACCACAGTGAAAAATCTTGAATCTTGATATGGTATATATTTTTCTATTAGTTTATAATGTGGAGAAGGCAATGGCACCCCACTCCAGTACCCTTGCCTGGAAAATCCCATGGGCGGAGGGGCCTGGTGGGCATAGTCCACAGGGCCGCACAGAATCCGACACGACCGAGCGACTTCACTTCACTTACAGTATGCCACCACGTTTCCGTGGATGCTGTTCTCTCTCTCTCAATAGATACTTGGTCAGAGTAGTTTTATGACAGTTCATTTGTCTCTGATTTAGGTTGGAAGTTAAAGATAAAACAGAGGAAGTTCATTTGCTTAATGACACGTTAGCCAGTGAACAGAAGAAATCCAGAGAGCTCCAGTGGGCTTTAGAGAAAGAGAAAGCCAAGCAGGGACGCAGTGAAGAACGGGACAAAGAAGAACTTGAGGTACTGTTTTCTTTATCTTTAAATGTCTGTGGAAGAATCCGCAGTGATAGAAGAGAAACGTTCCTCTTCCTGCGGTGTCTGCCTTACACTCTTCATCAGGTGGAATAAATTGTTCACTATGTGTTGAATATTCTTACAGTGTTATCTAAAGTATTAGTAGAAATTGCTAATGGTATGATCCTTTTTTTCTTCTGCATGCAAGGATGCATAGAGACTCTTCTGCTACAGCATGTGTTTTAGGAATTTGAATTCGCGTATATACAATTTGATAAACACGGCAGTTGTATCTTTTTAGCCCAGAAGTGGTTTCAGTTCCTGTTTCTCCTAGGAAAGGAGAGCAGTGGTGCTTTTCTGGTAGCAAGAGCCCTTGCTACTGTATGTTATGAAAACTTACAGTGAGGCCCTTGATGCTGGGCTCACTCCCAGAGAGGCACACCCCAGCCTCGCACAGCTCACAGCAGGTCATACTACATGCAGTGCCATTTGCAGAGTTCTCCTTGAGCCCTTCTGTCTGTGTAAGCCCAGTACTTGCTAGCTCTGTGCTAAAAAAAACTATGCAGCCAGAATTGCTCTGTGCGCAGTGACTCAGTTAAACTGTTCACGAGCCCATCGGCTATAGCCTGCCAGGCTCATCTGTCTGTGTGATTTCCCTGGGAAGAATACTGGAGTGCGTTGCCATTTCCTACTCCAGGGATCTTCTGACCCAGGAATCAGACCCACGTCTCTTGTGTCTCCTGCATTGGCAGGCAGATCCTTTACCACTAGCGCCACCTGGGAAGCCCAACCAGAATTTCTACCCTGCTACATTTGGGTTTTGTTTTTTTTCCTAAGGTCCACCATGGTAGCCACTAGGCATTGTGAGCTTTCTGCCTAGCAAAGACATGTTATTTCTTCAGTTATCAATATTTTTTATCATCACAGATGTTTATAGATTTTGAGTAGTTTGTCCCCCTGCCTTCTCCATAAGCCCAATTATTTTAAGTTATGTAGTAATATATGGGAAAATTCAAGGAGTTTCAGGAACTCCCATCACATTATATGATAAATACTTTTATTTTTAAAGATTATTAATCTGCTGAATATTCCTTAAGTAGATATGATTAATGTTGGGAGAGAAAGTGTTATTTAGCTTAACTCTCTTTTGCTGATATTCTTTGATGAACATCAACTGGCTGCCCAAATAATTTTACACTCTAACTACTGAAAATATAAGTTAGCAAAATGGTCATCAGTTCTTTTACCAAATACTACCAACTTAGTATTAATAAAAGCACAATGGGCACAATTGTATACTTATGAATTATTTTTGCCAATATTAACATGAACAAATTCTCAAATTCAACTTTCTCCTACAAGGATCTGAAGTTTTCACTTGAGGGTCAGAAACAAAGAAATATCCAACTGAGTCAACTTTTGGAACAACAGAAACAGCAACTGAATGAATCACATCAGAAGATAGAATCACAAAGAGCGCTGCACGAGGCCCAGCTAGCTGAAGAACGAGGCCGCAACCTGGAGCTCCAGGTACTTCTTGAATCTGAGAAGGTTCGGATTCGGGAAATGACTAGTACCCTGGATCAGGAGCGGGAGTTACACGCACAGCTGCAGAGCAGCGATGATAGTGGGCAGCCCCGGCCATCCTTACCCTCAGAGGACCTCCTTAAAGAGCTTCAAAAACAGCTAGAGGAGAAACACAGTCGTATCGTAGAACTGTTAAATGAGACTGAGAAATATAAACTGGATTCTTTGCAAACAAGACAGCAAATGGAAAAGGATAGGCAGGTTCACAGAAAGACACTGCAGACAGAACAGGAGGCCAACACAGAGGGACAAAAGAAAATGCACGAGCTTCAGTCCAAGGTGGAAGATCTTCAGCGCCAGCTGGAAGAGAAAAGGCAGCAAGTTTATAAGCTAGACCTGGAAGGAAAACGACTGCAAGGAATTATGCAGGAATTCCAGAAGCAAGAACTAGAACGAGAAGAAGAACGAGAAAGTAGAAGAATTCTGTATCAGAATCTTAATGAGGTAAATTGACATTTTGTTTTAAAATATCTTTTAGAAGAATATTGCAGTCCTGTGATCATATAATTTTGATACTGGATTAAATGATGTACAATCATTTAAAAATCTATAGAAGTTTATTTGGAATATAAACAGTAATTGTGTTCTCTTAAGAAAGAATGTGATGTGCTATTTGTGGTACAATTTTCGTTTTTCTTTTTCTGTCCAAAATTTCTAGCCAACCGCTTGGAGTTTAACCAATGATCGAACCAGAAATTGGGTTCTTCAGCAGAAAATGGGAGAGACAAAGGAATCAAGCTATCCTAAAATGATCGAAATGAACGGAGGAGGAACTGGCTATCATCATGAATTGGAAATAATCAGACAAAAACTTCAGTGTGTGGCTTCAAAACTACAACATCTAGCCCAGAAAGCCTCCAACAGGTTAGAATTTTCTGCCTAACTTTTAGAAATGGCATTCTTAGGCAGGCTGGGCAGTCTGTCCCTCAGTAGTAGCTAGAGAAGTTTTAAAGTTAATGCATGTTTACATTAGAAGGTTATCTTTAACAGAACTTATAGACCTGAAAACAGTCCTCCTAACACCCTGACTCAGGCAAAGAGAACAGTTAATGTAAAGGAGGAAAAGGAGGTGAAGCGGCGTCACCTGACCTGTAATGTTTGTGTTAGTAACACTGCTGCTTGAGTTGATGCGTTTTGACTTTTTGCCCTTTTTTTCTTTTTTGAAGACTACAGTTTGAAACAGCAGATGATGAAGATTTTGTTTGGGTTCAGGAAAATATTGACAGAATTATTTTACAACTACAAAAATTAACTGGCCAGCCAGGAGAAGAGGTAAGACTTTTTAAAAACACTTTTTAAAGTATCGAGAGCAAAGCTATAGAAATTACATGAATCATTTGATACTGGCACTGCATTTTCTAAAAAAGTTTTATCGTTTCATTTATTTAAAGTATTAGTAATGTTTGCCTTACCCCAACAGAAAATAGTGAAAGTTTGAGGGGAAGCAATATTATCGTTATTGAAAAATTTTGCTGGCCTCTTACTTACATTATGAAGAGCTTCTCGCAGCAGGAGTCTGCCTTTACCCACACCGCTCGGTGAGACCGCGCTCGTGATGCTGCCACTGTGCTCAGTTCACTCATGTGGCAAATCTGTTCAGTCCCTGTAGTTCTTGGCTTTTTTATAACATTTGATACTTTTGACCTCTTCCATTTAAAATACCCTCTTTCCTTACCTTTTGTGTGAATATTCTCTCATTTCTTCCATTTCTTTTGTCATTCACCTTCAAGAGTTCCTCTTCTTCCTATGCTCGTCCATTGTTTTCCTCTTACTGTGAAAGCTCATTCATTCCCTAAGCCTGAATTCTCAGTAGACTTAATTATTGAACAAATACTTATATTGGGCACCTAGTACGTGCCAGGTACTGTACTGGGTTCTGAGGCTACGATCCTGCCCTTATGTGGCTTATCTTCTTGTGGACTGTGGTTCTAGTCTAGACCTTTGTCCTGGGTTCCAGGTTGATATTTTCAGTTATTTATGCAACACCGTTCCTTAGGGAAACATACCCGTGGTGACATCTTTAGGAACCTCACAGGCATAGACCAGACTGAGCATCGTCTTCCTTTCTTCCTTCTGGCCCTGATCCCGCATTTCTGGTCATGGTATCGCCCAGTGTACAATTGAAAGTCAGCACAGATCACTTTCCTTTGCTCTTACGTGCACCCCCTGGCAGTCACTAGGGTCTGTGCCTTCTGGCTCGTAAATGTCTGTCCCTGTGCCTTCGGTCATTGCCTGCATTCAGGCCTTCAGCATTCCTCACCTAGACTGTGGGCAATAACTTCCTGATGTCGCAGCTTGGCGCCACAATCTTTCTTCTCTAATATACTTTACTTTGCAGAGTACTGTCGAAGGACTCTTTGTCACACATAAATTTGTTTATGGCATGCTCCAGCCTCAAGCCTTTCATTGCTCTTCACTACTACATTTAGGTCTGTCATCTGTATAATGAAAGCAGGCTTTACGGTTAGCCTTAATAAGCATGTCTGTAACTTCTTAAAGGTAACATACTCACTCAAGCCTTGTATCTTTGTACTTGCTGTTGTAATCACTTAATATGCCCTTCTTTCCTCCCTGGTGAAGTCCTGGTTATTACTTAAGACTCAGCACAAGCCATGGTTCTTCATGAAGTCTGTTGTTCTCAGTGAGTTCACATTTTATATGCATTATTCATAAACATTTGTGCTCGTATGACCTTACGCTGTTTTGTCTTTTAGCCTACCTTAATGTCCCCAGGTACTTCTTGTGGCTCATTAACTGAAAGACTACTAAGACAAAACACTGAGCTGACGGGACATATCAGCCAACTGACTGAAGAAAAGAATGATTTAAGAAACATGATTATGAAGCTGGAGGAGCAAATCAGGTGGCATCGACAGGCAGGAACTGGCAGAGATTACGTACGTCTGTTTTTATCATGGCTGCATACTTAGCATCTGATGTGTAGTAGCATCATTAGAAAATTGGATGGGAACCATAGTAGCTGTTTATTTATTGATTGATTGGGAATCTTTTCTGCCAGATTCTGGGTTTTGTATGTTCAGAATGTCTAATCCATACCCAGCCTTGCACATGAGAAAACTGAGGTCAGTAGTCAAACCAAGACACATTGATCTTCAAAGCCGAGTAACTCCCTACCTGTGGGCCAGTTGCAGACACATGTGAAGAAGTGTTCAAATGTGTGTTCTGCCTGTTCTTCTCGATAATTTATCACTCGTTGTGTTCACAACTCAAGTGAAAATGCTATTAAATTGTGGATTTCAGTCTTAATAAACTACTTCGGGAGTTTATTTACATTTTTCCCTTTTAAAAACTATAAAATAACTAAACTGTCAGCTCTGTTACCATCAGTATGAAGACAGGAAAGACCTGTAAGACTGGCTTTGTGGTCAGACACACGGTAACACATCCACACAGCTTCTGCAGAGACCCGCTTCCCTGTGTACATGCTGGCTTCCCCCCCTTTTCCAGTGCACTGCTTTTGGAACAGGCTCAGCATTTGGACCCAGATGGTCCATTTTGAAAGTCTACCCCCAAAAAACAATGGAAAGAATTCCCTGGCAGTCCAGTGGTTAGGCCTCAGTGCTTTCACTGCCATGGCCCAGGTTCAGTGCCTGGTCAGGAAACTTAAGATCTCTCAAGCCCTATAGCGCAGCCAAAACAAAAGACTATCAACTTTTTTAGTTGAATGCTCTACTAATCTAAACTAACTAATCTAAACATGGGTCCGGGCTTTCATAGGGACTTTTAGTTGTAAAGTTAATCTCCTCAACAAGGCCATAAACTTAAAAGTTAATGTTGTCCTATTAGTCGCTCTGTCAAGTTCAACTCTTTGCCACCCCTTGGACTATAGCCCTCCAAGCTCCTCTGTCCATGGGATTCTCCAGGCAAAAATACTGCAGTTGCCATTCCTGTCTCAGGGGATCTTCCTGACTCAGGGATTGAACCCAGATCTCCAGCATTGCAGGCATATTCTTTACCATCCGAGCCTCCTAATGTCAGTTGAGATTGGCTTTGAACTTCTCCATCTGAGGTTGGAAAGCTGAATACTACTCTATATCTCCCATAGGGATACATTTAATAAGTTAAATTCAGACTTTTCTTCAGAGACTTGTTCTTTAAAATCACATAAGTAGGCTCTGGCCTCTGCAGTCTTCTAGGTTTTCACTCAGTGGTGGCCCCAACATTGAAGCCATCATCACCTCAGAAAAAGAAGTCTGGAACAGAGAAAAACTGGCTCTCCAGAAATCCTTGAAGAGGGCAGAAGCTGAAGTGTACAAACTCAAAGCCGAGCTGAGGAACGAAGCTCTACTTCAGAATCTGAGCCCTGATTCCGAGCATGCTGCTATAAAGGTAGGAGACATCCTCCAGCTAACATACAACAGAGTCGGTCCTCTGCTCTTGCCTTATTTCATCTCTCACTAACCCTAATGGTCAGACTAAAGAATTTGAGGTCACACTGAGGTGGTTTCTCCGGGTGTCTCAGTCTGTCATGAATGAGGTCTCTAGCTAGTCACAAAAAAACTGTGGTAAAGTATGCCAGGATTGGGACCAGGTTAAGCTCACAGAGGTCACAGAAGCAGCCCCCTGGGCTCATGGTCCCCATTCCTACAGTCTCATCCCTAATAAACCAACAGAAAGTTAGCTTTTCAATTCCGTATAGAAGCTCTGCTACTGTCAATATTAGAGGATCATGCTCTGTAATGGTAAGCCCTCTAAATAGCGTCTCTTATGACTTATAATGAATACTGTATTAATAGTACAACTACCTTAAGCAGTTAACTTAAAATCCAAAAAAAGAAAACGTTTGTAATATTTATTCCAACTGTGGCATGAACGTAAGTTTATGACTCTTAAAGAGAGAGAAAGTATTAACATTGAAAAAGTTAAATGTGATGATAATAATAAAAGTAGCTCTGTACTATTATACACTATACTGTAAAAGCTTTATACTATTTTTGGCTAAGACAAAAATATTTGCGTTAACTATGATTAATAGGAGCTAAAATTCATTGACTAAATGGAAGTGGAAGTATCAAGGTCTAGCTTTACTTTCCACTTTGCTGGTAAAATAGAAAACAGCGATGAGGTACCAGCCGTTCTACTCCTGCTACTAAAAATAAAGTCTAGATTATCTTCCCCTGCAGAAGGGTTTGAATAATGTCTTTCTGTTTTTCTTCCCTTTAAACAGAGAATTTATGGCAAATACCTGAGGGCAGAAAGCTTTCGGAAAGCTCTCATTTATCAGAAGAAATACCTGCTCCTGTTACTGGGTGGGTTCCAGGAGTGTGAGGAGGCCACCCTGGCCCTGCTGGCCCGCATGGGGGGACAGCCGGCCTTCACAGACCTGGAGGTGATCACCAACCGACCAAAGGGCTTCACCAGGTTTCGGTCAGCCGTCAGAGTGTCCATGGCGATTTCCAGGTGAGGTACTCGAAAGAAAAGGCATTGAGTAGAATGCATTCTGAGAAACTGAGTTATTTTTAGTCCTCTCTCTCTGCTCTGCCTCCTGCACCCCGTAGTCATCCAGTAGGAGTCACTTGACGTCACTGAAACACGCCTCCCTCTGTGCAGGTTTTCATCCTCTAGTCAGGGAGGGGAACTTCACATCATACCGGACAGACCCTACGGAAAGGGCCCTCCCAGAGGCAGCCAGCCAGTGACTCAGCTGGAATATCTGGTCTGGGTGGTCCCTCTCTCTTTTTTTTTTTTAATCTAAATAAGCCCATGAACTAGTTCAGACATATAAAAAAAAGAGATCATAAGGGAGAAAAATGCTTTTTGAAAAGTTACCTCGGCTGACATAGCTTCGTTTTCTTCACTACTACCACAGCCCCTCCAGCAGCCCAGCTGTAGAAATCCCTGGCCTGAGTGTGTGTTGGGCTCTGCTGGGGCGTTTGCTGCTCCTTTTTGGCCTTCCAAGCTAGATACTGCCATGCTCACTCTGTATGTGGCTGAAATGGAGCCAGGAATCTGACTCCCTTGACGACACAGCCTCCTGCCGCCCTCTCACCTGGCTAGATGCACCCAGACACCTCAATGCTTTGTCCTTGCTGCCCCTCCCTTTGCTTCTGTAGGCGGCAGACAGTCTCAAAGGACATTTTTTTTTTTAAGTACTGTCCAATCCCATTGTATTCAGGTTACTCGCAAGTACCTCAGAAGGCCACAGAGGCAGAATAAGAGGTGGTATTAGTGTTTTTGTGTGCTGGGGACCATGTGCTATCTTTCAGCTCCTCACTGCCCTTCTCAGCTGGCCTCCGCACTGCCAGGGCCTTACAGCCTGCAGACTGTGTCTCCCAGGTGGCTTCCTATCTGGTTCTGTCATTTCTCAGCACTGGTATAAGAATTAGAGGATTGGAGAAAGCAAAGAGCTTTCCTTCCTTTCATTCCCTTCATCACCTGGTACAGCCTATCCAGGGTTAAGTGCTGGGAGGTGCGTTGACAAAGAAAAAAGACTTAATCCTCACTCACTCTCTCCCGGGGCAGAGCAGTATGCACGGCCCTCCAGACAGTAAGTGAGAGGTCACAGGAGTTAGCTGTTCATCTCGGTTTCAAGGACTCGGGAAGGCTCCTTGAGAGCCAGTTACCATTGAAGGACTTCACACTGTCACAGTCGTCTTCTTCTCTTGTATGTCCGTTGTATTTTAACCGTCCTAAAAACCAAGCCTTGAAACTAGTTGAAATAAGAAATCAAAACTGGTGCTCCATGAGCTCTTGGGGCCAGAATGGGGCAGGCAGCGATTTGCTACAGCTGGGTTGTGACATAGCCACCCCCGTCCCTTTTGAAGCCAGCACTGTATTTCATCCCTGACTGCACGGCCTCACTCTTCTTGCTTCCCCACTCACTCTCACTGCCAAATTAAGGGTCTTTCTGTTCTCTTTCCATCTCCTCTGCCCTTAGTCTCCATTCTTTCCTCCTCTTTTCATTTTTCCTCGCCCTTCCTTTGCCCATCCAGCTTCCCTTTTCTGTTACATTCGCTCTTCGTCTCTGTGTCCCATGCTCCTCTAAAGCCAGAACATGGTACTGGCAGCAGGAAACCTCTGCCTCATGGGAAAAGCCCTGCTCTGTTTCAGTTTTATCATAAACCACGGGACATTGGCATAATATTAGCCACGTGATTATGTTGAAATTTGATCTGCATTAATATTTAAATGTATGACTTGAATTCTGTAGAAAGTGTGTGTCTATACTCTTTACACTATAGATGTTCTGTGAAATTTTCCATTGGAATCTCTTTTAGAATGAAATTTTTGGTTCGACGGTGGCATCGAGTCACAAGTTCTGGTTCCATCAATATTAACAGGGATGGCTTTGGATTGAATCCAGGTGAAGTCAAAATAGAATTTTTTCTTACGTTGGTGATTTCTCTAAAATTACTGCATATATAATAACCTTCCAAATAATGTGTTCTGGGACCTGTGTTGTCCAAAGACAGAGCCCTGATAACTAACAAAGCTGAGGACCTTGCTGTTCTGAAGAGTAGTAAAAGAGCTGATTTTTATGGCACACTTGGTTCACACTAGCCCGACTTTTTTCCATGTGTTCTCACAATTCTGTGATGTAAGCACAATTACAGATGAAAAACTGAAGCACAGAAAGCTTTTGTCATTTGCAACAAATTACCCAGTAGGGGATGGTGGCCCTAGCTGTTGGCTCCAGAGCCCACTCTGTTCAACTGCATTTAAGGTTCTGGTTCGAGATAGGATTGCTCTTACTCTATTATGTGGAAGTTTCAATTTGAAGTTTTCACAATTTAGCAATATTAAACAGGTTTCTGGGTTTACCAATAGGTGATATAAAAGTTAAAATTCCTTCTCTCTATACTCAAACACTAGGGCTTCAGCATTTCAGGCAAAAGGAGGAGATGAGAAGCTGGGAAGCACACAGAGCTATAGATACACAGCATAACTGACATGTACTGGTAGTAAACCACCTTTTCCTCTTCTGTGCAGAGATAGAAGAAATATATTTGGTACTGTTCTAAATGAAGTGTTTTTGAAAATGCATCCCGGTGGCTCAGTGGTAAAGAATTTCCCTACTAACGCAGGAGACGCGAGTTCAATCCCTGGGTCAGGAAGATCCCCGGGGACGGGAATGGCAACCCCCTCCATTATTCTTGCCTGGAGAATTCCATGGACAGAGGAGCCTGGAGGGCTACAGTCCATAGGGTCACAAAGAGTCAGACATGACTGAGCACACACACATAGATCCTTATACTGAAACAGCTGAAATTTGAACCATGATGAATTCTGTGTTGTAAGTTAGTATGTCTTGGTTCCAGTTTTTTCCAATGAAAGTCAGCAGAACAGAGTGATAAAAGGACTTAATATTAACAGCATTAACAGTTTAATATTGTTAATCCACATTGCCTTTTCTCTCATAACATACACACTCAGACACTCCTCAGAGTAAGAAAATATTTTCTTAGAGCTATAGTTCCAGATTATCAGAAATTCTAATATTCAAAGGTTAAAAAAATAAGCTATACTATTGTTTCTCTAGCAATTTCTCTTGCTATTTCTGTAGCAAGAATAATTGAAAATGATTATAAATAGGAGATAGTGTAGTATAGTGCAGTATAGTCAGTCTTTTGAACCTTATCTGTTTTGTAGAAATTTTTCAAGGGCTTGGTATTTTTCTTTTCTTTACAAGGTACATTTTGGATTACTTTAGGTGCAGAAAAGACTGACACATTTTAT
The DNA here is from genome assembly GCF_000754665.1 of Bison bison bison. Classification (NCBI taxonomy): domain Eukaryota; kingdom Metazoa; phylum Chordata; class Mammalia; order Artiodactyla; family Bovidae; genus Bison; species Bison bison. Next base: position 7,508,777 of record NW_011494706.1, on the reverse strand, counting down.
CATTCTTCTGGCGGGCTGGAGCTTTATGGAGAACCGAGACATACTGCATACCGCTCAAGATCCGATCTGGACTATCCAAGGTCTCCTTTACCGTTTCAAAATAGGTAAGAGTTTGATAAAATCTATACCAGTGTTGTTATTGTTCAGTCACAAGTCATGTCCAACTCTTTGTGACTTCATAGACTATAGCACACTAGGCTTCCCTGTCCTGCACTGTCTCCTGGAGTTTGCTCAAACTCATGTCCATTGAGTTGGTGATGCCAACCAACCATCTCGTCCTCTGCCACCCTCTTCTCCTGCTGCCCGCCCAATCTTTCTCAGCATCAGGGTCTTTTCCAGTGAGTCAGCTCTTTGCATCAGGTGGCCAAAGTATTGGTGCTTCAGCTTCAACATCAGTCCTTATTCTAGCAACAGAGAATGAAGGACACTGTTGGGGCTTTGCAATGAAATAGCTAAACATGTCTTTAGTTATATATTGTTTACATAATCTAATGCCCAGAACCAAAAAGAGTTTTTGAATTTGTAGCTGGTTTCCAGGGGTAAAGGAAACAGCGTTGATCATGTGTTACTCGGTGTATGCGCTGTGGCTAGACATTAAGAAGGCATTAACTAAAACTGAGGCTTTGGAATTACGAAAAAAATCTCGGAAGTTTGCAGGACAAGATGCGTTTATACGTATGCAGCCTTCAGTGATGTTCTCGGCAGTAGCAGTTGTGCTGGGCATTCTTTTGATGACTTAGTGACTGCTTTGAATTTATTGACGAGTTTTTTCCTTAACACATGGCAGACTCAGAGGTGGGTGGATACATATAGATTGGGGAGTATACACGTGTTTTGCCTTTTGAGGGCAGGGGTGGAGGCAGGCTCATGAGTTACTTGCATTGTTTCTGGATAATTTGGATTCATCTTCATATTTTTAATCTCATAGGTACCCAGGCCTTCCAGCTGATTTAAACCCTGGTTCCTTAGCATGTTCTCAGCTTCAGAATTATGATCCTGACAGAGCCCTGACAGATTATATCACTCGGCTGGAGGCACTGCAAAGACGACTTGGAACTGTACAGTCAGGTACCCTCAGCTTAACCAAGTATTGGCAGCACCACAGTGCTAGATAGACCTGGAAATCTTTCTCTTTTTGAAATTCTTTGACTTTCCTCATTATTAATCAAGTTTTCTAGTTCAGTGCATGAGTTATCAGCTACCCTTTAGGAATTTAATACAAAACAGGATTTATCACCCTGGATCCCACTCTTCCCCCCAAAAATCCCTGCTCGTCTCATTGAGAAGATTAGGTGAGATGCACGATGAGCACCGATGTGCAGATACTCTGAAGCTTCCAGAGACTGCTGGAGGACTTGTTCCAAAGCAGTTGCTTCTGCGCATGCAGATAAGGCATAGGGAGGCGAGAGGAAGACACAGGTTCTGTAATCACTTAGTGCGGCTATAATCTCTGTTCCGACCTTGTGCTTTTGTGTATGATCCGAGGAACCCATCCTGGTCCAAAGACTGTAAGGATGACCTTTTATTTCTCTTCAAAAACACACAAAATATTTCATTCTTAGAAGTGGATTGTGAGAAAAACCTCTTTCCCTCTTTTCAGTTCATTCCTGATTCAAAGGTTTTAAATCACTTCAATTTAATGACCTTTAAGTCAACTTTCATACACACAGACACGCACATATTATATATATATATATATATAACTATTATTAGAGACCCTTTTTTCTGCTATTCCTACAAAATAGATAGGACTCATCACCAGTTGTTTTTAGTAGTTTATCTCTTCATACAAGAAATTGTCTAACTCAAACAACTTGTTGCTATAGGAAACTTTTATTATCATAGCTGGCCTTTGTTGGTCTGAGCATCTAAATTTCACAAGATGTTGAAGAGTGAAATGTTCTATAGAACATTCAGCCCGCAGGGCACTTTACAGAAAATCTTAATGTTAATCTCACTTAGCATGTTACGGAGACAGATACAGATGCTTTTGAATATATATATTCAAAATTTCCTTTTAAAAAAATCAAGTTTGAATAAAACTTCTTTAGGAGAAAACAAAGCATTTTTTCTTAATGATAGGGAATAATCTTCTGCCCATCATGAACTAGTTAGTCTAAGTCACAATCTGATCTGAAATCATTGAACTATCCTGTTCCTGTCTTATAGGTTCAACTCAGTTTCATGCTGGCATGAGAAGATAATCCTTTGAAACATCATGAATTGATTTTAAACAGATTTCCTTTTGTAAATCAATGGTTCTTTTGTGCTTTTGTATTGTGGATATTCAATGGGACCAATGCGAACACAGCTTATGATTGTATACAAAGCCCTTGCCAGCACACGAAAACTGGAATTTGTACATATAAGCACTGTGTATGTATTCATGCACAATAATCATTCAATTACATGTATATTTGTGGAATGCTAATTTAAATGATTAAATTATAAACATTGTGTTATTTATCTAATGGGTGAAAAGATTAAACTTTTGGCATTATGATACAGTTGAATGTGTAGCTTGAGGTGTCCTGCACTTTTCTTATAAGGCTACTGAAGTTACATGTTTCTGCCTAATATATTTGCTACTGGTGATGAAGACAGATAATATCACTTGTAGAGACCTATTTTTGTATAATGGTAGAAGTTTTGAATTTTATGGGGTATTTTGTCAAGTACTGAAATAAAAATGACTTCACCGTTTTAACTACACTGTATTTGAACCTTCTTCATTTTTTTATAATTAACATTTTATTACGTTTTTATTAAAATTATATTTACAGCACATGCTCACTTCTACAAATTATAATGTTCACAAGAGCTTAGGATGCAAAGCTAATGTTGCCCCGTCCTTCCTGCTCCAACCATAGACTCAAGGATAGTTTTTGATATTTTTAATTCTTTTGATAGACAACAATTAAACAGCTGCAGTATGTGCTAATACCTTTAGTTCCGGACATACCAGCTCCCGATATATTTTACTCAGTATGGTCTGTTGACTTTCCAATAAGACAGTTAACCTTGAATTTTCTACCACTGGGCTTCCTTTCCTTTCAGTATCAATATTATAGCAAATTTTTTTTTGTCTTCTGTGATTTTCTTTTATAACTTTAGAGACTATCTTAAACCTCTCCGTTTCTTTTCTTCATCAAGTTTTCATAGTAACTTTTGGTTTTCCAGTTCAAAAGGTGAGGATATTAATGTTCCCCCCTCACCCTCCCCTGAAATCTCCTGAAGCCACACTTTCCTATTATAGTGTCAAAGGTGTTAATATCTCCATGTATCTTACAATCAGCACCATATCTGCTATGTTTTTGTCCATAGCTTGACTTTAAAAATTGAAAATCAATAAAGCATCTCTAGCCTCAAAGCTATAGAAATGCTCTTCTGTGTTTTTCCATAAATACTAGGATCTCACTTCTTTTTTAAAGCCCATTTTTATGTTGTTTTATTTTTTCTCAATGCTTTCACTGAGAGAACTAAGACCCTGCAAGCTCCAAGGTGGGGCCAAAAAGAACCTTCTTCATTTTTAACGAGCCTTAGTTTTCAGTGCTTGTCTTAGTCTCTCCAGGCTGCTATAACAAAATACCATAGCCTGGGTGGTTTATTCAACAATAGAAATTTATCTCTCACAGTTCTGAAGGCTAGAAAGTCCAAGATCAAAGCACCAGCAGATTTGCTATCTGGTGAGAGTCTGTTTTCCTAATTTCGTAGACTTATTTTCTGTGTCCTCATATGGCAGAGGGGCAAGGGTAATCTCTAAAGTTTCTCTTATGAGGGCACTAATCCCACTCGTGAGAGCTCCACCCCCTTGACCTCATCACCTTCCCCACTCAAATACCAACAAATTGGGGGTTCACTTTCAAAATACAAACCTGGAGAGACACAAGCATTTGGCCTATGGTAGTATATATCACCTTATTATTTATCTCAAATATGTAGGATTTAGAGATTCCGAAAGTTGTCCTAATTTTAGAATTAAATATTACCGGGATTATTCTTTCCCCACATGGAGGAAGAGTCTTCCTGTGTGCCTTTGTATCAACTTTAAGTCTACATACAGTGTCGTTTAGAACCCAAGGGGGTATTTTTGTGATTAATCCATATGAGGGTTTTGTCTTAACATTAGATAGTTTACAATTTATACCAAGACAAACAGGCAATCTACATTCTTGGAAATTTCAAATTACCTAAATCTTCCATATTAGCAGCTAAGTCCCAATAAAGTGTTCTAGAATACAAATGTATTCTAAAACAGTTGAAGAGGGGAGCTCATGGGTAAAACTTTTTTTTAGCTAAGCACAGCTTTCTATTCAAGGTAATTCCACTCTAAGGGAGAATGAGAAAAGAGTGAGTAGGTATTCTGATCAGTTTCACTCCCATTGTTTCCCCATCAGCATCCTTATAACATTAGGCCTCCACAGTCAGACTTGTTAATGCTTCTCAATAATTAGTCTACTGTAGTTGAAAACTAAATTTTGTTAAATCTTATAACTATTCACTAAACATGAACCAGCCTTACCACAGTTTTTTTTGTGCCATGAACCTTTCTAGCAATCTCATTAAACTATGGATCCCTTCTCAAAATAATGCTTTTTGGATGTGGACCATTTTTAAAATCTTTGTGAATTTATTACAGTGTTGTTTCTGGTTTATGTTTTGGTCTTTTGGCCCCGAGGCATGTGGGAACTTAGCTCCCGACCAGGGGTCCAGCCTGCACCCCCTGCACTGGAAGGTGAGGTCTTGAACACTAGACTGCCAGGGGAGTCCCCAGAATACTGTTTTTAAAAACATACAGTATATAGGGTTGCAAGGGAACCAATTATATAGACATACTCAAACTTTAAAAAATTTTTGTGGTGAGTAAAGAAAGAAGATTTAACAGACTTATAATACCATAATTTCATAGTGATAAAAGTTATAAGACATCTATAATGTGATATGAAAAGTATCTGATTTCTGTTTGCAGAATCATGGATACTGCTAATACTAATGTGGTTACTTAAATTTATGAATAAAGAAAATATGGTTTGAAATTAGTACAAATAAAGATGGCACTTTTTTTTCCATCCCAGTTTCTAGATTCCTGAATTTTTCTCATCGAACCACACATTTCACAATTTATGAATACAGACTATATTCTCAAAGATAATTTAATGTGAAAAACTGAGCAACACAGATTTTTGCCTCACAAATAGCTTAACATGAGACCGCTAACCTTGTAAACAGAGCTGTAATATACAGTTGCATCTCCATTTATAATTTGAGTTGATTCTTGAACACAGGCTTCACAGAATTTGACCAGTGAGATACACTCCCAAGAAACCCTGCACTGGATTACCCTTGTCTTAAAGCCACAGTTCCTGATGTCAGGTTTTGTATTTAACAAGGAAAAAAAAAAAGCTTGTTAACCTAAATTAACAGAACTAATCACAAAAACCCCTGATTAGATTCTAGAGAGGAAATGGAAATCACCTTGGGCCAAAGAGAACAAAACTTATCCTTCAAGGACTTTATTTTGGATTTCCACACAGATGGAACTATGTGGACCCAGATACAAATTTATCAGGCAGTTAAATATGTGACATTCAGTAATTAGGTCCAGTCACACGAGCAGTCTTTTGTATTAATTATTTTTTAGGAAATATAATTAGTCATTGTCAGAAATCTGTTTGCTATGGACAGTGCTTCCAGCTATTTAAAGGTTATATTTTCCTACAATATAGCTCCATCATTGCTAAATATCATCATATCAAAACAATAGGATTCTCTTTTATCTAAGGCTTTAAATGTGAGTTTATTCCCTCCCCACCCATCCTTACATATACATACACTGCCCAATAAATGAATGAATAACCTAAGGCTTCCAGATATTTCACTGGGTTTTTGTACTTGGAGATCTAGTACAAGATCTGAATACTCTGAACTTTCTTGCCAAGAGCTATGTATGCTCTTCACACCTGGAAATTGTGTCATTTAGAATCTGACAGTTACCAAAGATCCTCACCCCCAAACTAATGAGCTTGATTTCCTTAAAGAGAGCATATGAAGTACCCATCATAAAACTATTAGGAAATTTCTGAAATGCCACTGGATTTGATGGCACTGAATACATAAAACCCGTAAGCTTAAATAAACTTGTTTAAAATTACAAACTCAAAAAACAAAGTATACTGGGAGTGGTTTCATAAACTTCATTCTCTTCGATGCTTTTGCGTTTTCCAGTGATGTTCACATTTTAGTCCCTTGCTGCCTTTTCATTTTGATCTTCGTTTGTATCTGATGATGGGTTTTTCAGGGGTGTGAATCATAGTTGTATAATTCACAGTGGGAAAATACCCATCAATGAGATCAAATTCATATAAACGAAGCATAGTGGACCAAATTGTCTTGATTTGAACATAGGCAAAATTCTCCCCAATGCAACGATGACGCCCTATAAAAGAAAAAAGAAGTTTCTATAACGGTTGAAATTCTTTCTTATCTCCTTGAGTCTGGAGAAATAAAAGTTGTTTATCTACGGTTAATTAAAGGTGAAAAACAGATACACAGATACTATAGTAAAGAGACATATTCTTTTCATAACAATGTAAGTAACCATAAAAAGCCCAAGAGATTTTTAATGTCTGTTAGGAGAAACAGCACCAGGGGTATTATACAATGATTTTTCCAATTGTTTTTTCCGGAAACCTAGTATCTATCTAGGTTAAATATATGTAACGTTTGAAACACACAGTGGTGATCAAGTTTGGAGATACACTAGAACATTCAGAACATCTCTCCCAAGAGACCCATAGTTAAAAGTTAATAATATGAACCTGCCAATCAAAACTTTAAATGCCATTTCAAATGATAATGGAAAAGGAATTTAATATACTGAAAATAGCAACACATCAAAATGTAAAGGGTCATATACATATAAAAACTGATAAGCTGATTCTAAAATGCAGAGAGAAATGCAAAGGACTAGATCTCCAAAGCAATCTTGAAAGAGAAGAACCATGTTGCAGGACCTAAGACTTCAAATCTGACTTCATTACTAAAGGCATCATAACCTCTGATAATGTGATTCGTAATAAATATGTATTTAGTCTTCCATTCTTGGCACAGAGTTCCTCAAACCACTGGAATTTCTTAAGTGAAGAGAGCAATAAAGTTCAAAGAAGAAAAGAGCCTTTTGTTATTCACAACAAGCCCCCTTCAAGCACAACTTGAATTTGCAAATGAGGTGACTTTTGGGGGTGGGGTGGCACACCCAGAGAGGGCATGCAGCTGTGTACCCCTTCCTTCTGCTTTGCTCTGTGCTTCTCTTCTGTCAGGCTATTCCTGAGTTGTATACTTGTGCAGTAAACCAGCAGTCCACCTGACCTGCCTCCTGAGAAATCTGTATGCAGGTCAAGAAGCAACAGTTAGAATTGGACATGGAACAACAGACTGTTTCCAAATCAGGAAAGGAGTATGTCAAGGCTATATATTGTTATCCTGCTTATTTAACTTATACGCAGAGTTCATCATGAGAAACCCTGGGCTGGATGAAGCACAAGCTGGAATCAAGATTGCCAGGAGAAATATCAATAACCTCAGATATGCAGATGACACCACCGTTATGGCAGAAAGTGAAGAGGAACTAAAGAGCCTCTTGATGAAAGTGAAAGGGAGAGTGAAAAAGTTGGCTTAAAGCTCAACATTCAGAAAACTAAGATCATGGCATCTGGTCCCATACTTCATGGCAAACAGATGGGGAAACAATGGAAACAGTGACAGACTTTATTTTGGGGGGCTCCAAAATCACTGCAGATGGTGACTACAGCCATGAAATTAAAAGATACTTGCTACTTGGAAGAAAAGTTATGACCAACCTAGGCAGCATATTAAAAAACAGAGACATTACTTTGCCAACAGAGTTCCATCTAGTCAAAACTATTGTTTTTCCAGTAGTCATGTACGGATGTGAGAGTTGGACTATAAAGAAAGCTGAGCGCCGAAGAATGATGCTTTTGAACTGTGGTGTTGGAGAAGACTCTTGAGAGTTCCTTGGACTGCAAGAAGATCCAACCAGTCCATCCTGAAGGAAATCAGTCCTGAAATATTCATTGGAAGGACTAATGCTGAAGCTGAAACTCCAATACTTTGGCCACCTGATGCAAAAAGACCCTGGTGCTGGGAAATATTGAAGGCAGGAGGAGAAGGGGATGACAGAGGATGAGATGATTGGATGGCATCACTGACTCGATGGACATGAGTTTGAGTAAACTCCAGGAGTTGGTGATGGATGGGGAAGCCTGGCGTGCTGCAGTCCATGGGGTCGCGAAGAGTCAGACACGACAGAGCGACTGAACTGACCTGACTAAAACCAGCAGTCAGTAAGCAAACTTTTTGGAGTTCTGCGAGCTATTCTAACAAATTATGGAAGCTCAAAGAAGGGGTCTAGAGAACCTCGAGTTTACAGTCAGTTGGTTAGAACAGGTACCAACCTGCACTTGTAAATGGCATCTGAAGTGGTGGGGGACCTGAGCCCTTCACCAGTGGGGTCTGCACTAACCCCAGACAGAAGCCAGGTAAGTGTCAGTTTAGAAATGGTTCCTCTTTGGGGCAGAATTTGGGCTTGATAACTAATGCCCCTTCCAACAGCTTGAACAATCTGACTCTTCTATGTTATGTATATGGTATACCATTTTTGAATTTCTTTAGTAAATAGTTATCAAGATCAAAAGTTTCCAAAGGACTTTATACTTTGATTTATGTGAGGAAAAGGTGTGACCAATGATAAACAAGTCACGGCACTTAAATGGTCTTTTTGGAAAAATCAAGTAAGTCGTAGAATACAGTTTAATCTGTACAAAGTGCCAATGACTAGAGGAATTACTGGAGGAACAGCAGTCAGCCTGCATTATTTTAGGATCTTAATCGAAATGCATAGGTGTGCACACTTACGCACTATCTGTCCAAACTTCAGTTCAGTCACTCAGTCGTGTCTGACTCTTTGCAACCCCATGGACTGCAGCATGCCAGGCCTCCCTGTCCATTACCAACTCCCGGAGCTTACTCAAATTCATGTCCATTGAGTTGGTGATGCCATCCAACCATCTCATCCTCTGTCATCCCCTTCTCCTCCTGCCTTCAATCTTTCCCAGCATCAGGGTCTTTTCCAATGAGTCGGTTCTTTGCATCAGGTGGCCAAAGGATTGGAGTTTCAGCTTCAGCGTCAGTCCTTCCAATGAATATTCAGGACTGATTTCCTTTAGGATGGACTGGTTGGATCTAGTTGCAGTCCAAGGGACTCTCAAGAGTCTTCTCCAACACCACAGTTCAAAAGCATCAATTCTTTGGCGCTCAGCTTTCTTTATAGTCCAACTCTCACATCCATACATGACTACTGTCCAAATTTAAAGAACATTATAAGAATACATAGACAAAGAACCAAAAAGCTCACTAACAATCCAGAAAAGCTTCTGTGCCATTGCTGTTTTCTGAAATGCTGATTATCTCAGCATATTTAGCTTGAATGCCCAAATGGTGTGCTAACTTCAACGGTTCTTTAAAACAGAATTCACAAAGAGCTTTAAATAGCATGATAAAGGAAAACAGGGTAGACTACAAAAATCAGAACTATAAAACTAGATGGGTTACAAAAGGCAATAGAACACTATATAAGGATTCACAGAACTATTTTCTTTAGTACAAATGAAATATTTCTTCCAACCTGCAAAGGTTACACTCCTAACAAATGTCTGCAGGCATGTCCCCTAAGAAAAGGGGAAGATATTTGTAAATAAAATTCACATGGATTATTTAACAAATATGTTACCAGAACTATTCAAATATGAAGTGTAATCATCTTACCAGCTCCAAATGGCACGTAAGCAAACTTCTCTCCTGATGCTGGGCTGTCCTCTAAGTAGCGGTCAGGATTGAAGTCCAGACGCTCTACCCATGAGTCTTTAAGTCTCTGATTGACAGTAGGAGACACACACACCTGGTGTCCTGGAGGAATGGTGTACCCTGCCACAGTCTGCAGGTGAAAGCAACACATTTCATAACCTTAAAATGCTCTACCCAATAATCAGATCATTGTATAATAAAGCACTAGTATACATGAAATATACATATGTTTTAAAACTGGCTAGTAGACAGGCCTTGCCTGGAAAATCCCATGGACGGAGGAGCCTGGTGGGCTCCAGTCCATGGGGTCGCTAAGAGTTGGACACGACTGAGCAACTTCACTTTCACTTTTCACTTTCATGCGTTGGAGAAGGAAATGGCAACCCACTCCAGAGTTCTTGCCTGGAGAATCCCAGGGACAGCGGAGCCTGATGGGCTGCCATCATGGGGTCGCACAGAGTTGGACACGACTGAAGCGACTTAGCAGCAGCAGCAGTAGACAGGCCAATTAAAAATTATTTTAACTTCAGATGATTTCCATATGACACAACATTGGGCTGGAAGGATATACACAAATTTTAAAAAATCATAATGCCATGGGCCTGGGGATGGGATTTCAAGAAGCCTTTCACAATCCAATTTACACAGTTCCACAGTGACAATTACTTATAACAACATATATGTTATTTTAAAAAAACAAGGACAAAACACACTTCCATTGTAAAAGCCCGAATTGTAGGGAGATCGGGTGAGCATGTATACTGTCTGCAATTATGTAAAAATATCTATATATCTAGAATAGGTAAAATTGAAAATTATTTACAAGTGATTATTCTACGTTTTTAAAAATTCTCTTTGATATTACACTATTTCTTTTTGATAAATACAACTTGGGGCCACAGAGGAAAAGCTCTAGCCAGGAGACTCACCAGAGGAGTTTTGGCCAGTCTCATCATGGTCATTATAGGAGGTCGAAGTCTTAATGTTTCTTTTATACAGCGATCAAGTAAATTGAGATCCTTGAGCTAAAAAGAGAAAAATTTTCCAGGTTTTACAAACATTTAAGCATACTGCAAGAGGATACAAACAAGTTCAGAGTAGCTGAATAAAAAGTTTTATTACTGTCCATGGTCAGCAAAGAAAAAGGCATGATAACAGATCACTCTGACGAATGGCATGGTAAGGACCTGCAAAAATTTACCCATCGAAAACATGAAAACATTAGCAAAAATCATCAATTTCAGCTTTTTCAAAACATGTACACAAATGTTTATAGCAGCATTATTCATAGTATCCTAAAGGTGGAAACAATCCAAATGTCAATCAACTGATGAAGAGGTTAATAAAAGTGGTATAGCCACACGATGGCTACAAATACAGTAACAAATATGTTACCAGAACAAACTATTCAAATATGAAGTGTAATCATCTTACCAGCTCCAAATGGCACGTAAGCAAACTCTCCTGATGCTAGGCTGTCCTCTAAAGTACTGATATATGCTACAACATGGATTAATCTTGAAAACATGCTAACTGAAAGAAGCTAGTCACAAGAGACCACATACTGTATGATCCCATTCATATGAAATGTCCAAATAGGCAAATACAAAGAGACAAAATATAGATTAGTGGTTGCTAGAGGCAGGGGAAATGGACTGCTCATGGCCCTCTTTTGGAAGTGGTGTAAACATTTTCAAATGAAACTCTGATGATGGTTTCACAATTCTGAAAATACTTTTAAAAACCAGTAGATTATATACTTTAATAGGTGGATTAATTATGTAATTAGCTATCACTTTAAAAATTACTAAAATCAGGAATTAAAAGGAGACATCACTATTGACCTAATAGAAAAGAATGACAAGAGAATACTTTAACTGTTTGCCAACAAATTAGATAACCTAGATGAAACAAATTCCTAGAAAGACACAAACTGCCAAAAACTAACTCAAAAAGAAATTGAACAGATTTGTAAAAAGTGAAGACATTGAATTAGTAATCAAAAACTACCCACAAAGAAAGCACAGGCCTAGATGGCTTCACTGGTTAATACTACCAGACATTTAAGAAAGCAGTAATACCAGTCCTTCACAAAGCCTTCCTAAAAGGAAAAAGAGGAGGGAACACTTCCAAACTCCTTCTCTGAGAACCAATAATAAACCCTGACACCAAAATCTGTCAAATACATAACAATAAAACTATAGTCCACTATCCCCTGTGAATATTGTCCAAAAGTCCTCAACAAAATACCAGCAAACAGATCTAGGATTAGGACATTTCAGGGGAGGCTATGATGAATTTTCTAAACATAATCAATTTAATCTATAGTATATAGAAGATCCCAAATTGTCCCCTTTAACAATCAGCCACACACACTCAGTATCATAAGCAGCAATGGAACTGAAAATCCCACAAACCTGGTCATAAGTCAGAGGAGGCAGATTCTCACCACAGACTGTTTTCTGTTCTAAGAAACATTTTTCTTGAAGTGTTTTGTCTCTGGCCAAAAAGAAGCCCATCCAGGCACTGGTAGTTGAAGAAGTATGCTGCCCTGCCAAGAGCAGTCCAATAAGCATGCCTGCTACTTCATCATCCGTCAGAGGACGCCCATCCCTACAGAATGGACCACATACACAAATTTAACATTTGCAGGTGCACTTCATGCCCCAACCTTTACATAAAAATTAGTTCATTTCTTCTCTTGCATTTACCCATCACAAGTCCAAATTTTTTTTTCCCCTTTAGAGAAGAGAGGCCAATAAAAAATATGACATTGATTACAAAGACTTCATTGCAGTTTACTAGCAAACTTTTCACATGCACAGTACTAAATTCCAGTAAGGCACAGGATCCCAGTAATTTATGTCTCATCCATTTAAGAAGTTCAAAGGTCATATCTACTAATTTTTGCCAGTATTTTTACTTTTTAAATGTACATAATATTTAACTATTTTAATGTGGAATTTCCTGCTTCAGTTTAATATGTGATCTGAAGAGCTCTTACTTGTAAGTAGACTCTAGTAAAGTTTGGAGAATGTCATCAATTTTTTCTCCTGACTCTCTGCGTTTCTGGATTGCCTTGTAGAAAATATTCTTGATCTCCCGATGAGCTCTGTCCCTGCGTCTGTAATTCAAACATGAAGATGACTTTTAAAAAGTAAGCAATACTTTCAGGCATCAATTGACAAAACTCAGAACCAAGAGGAAAAAAAAAAGAATCCATGAAAATCTTATATTGTTAGGAATTTCTAAGGTCCTTAAGGACAGGAAATGTGTTATAACATACTTATCCCTGATTCTGAACATACTACCTATGTTGTAACTGAAAACTCAAATGATTACTCCTTTACAACCATTTTCCATTTTAAAAGAAAGCAGAAATACACCTTTATATTAACAGGAAATTCCAATTTTAAGCAAGTTAATTCTTGAAGTGGACAGACTCACTCTGGTTCTTCTATAGGATTTCAAATTTGAGTAACTCCCATTCCTCACTTGAACAGAAATGAATCAATAAAGGCTACTAATAGGCAAAACACTAAGCTACATGTCAAGTCCCGTGAGCAGTGTTTCTCTGTATCACAGATGATCCTTGCTCTTAAGGAGATCACAACAGGCTGACAAGGAGACAAAGAAAGGTATGGATACTTCAAAGCACAGAAACTTCACAATAAACTACAAATTAGTCAAATACTTTGAAGTGCTTAGAAAGCTGCATCACTTCTAGGTAGAGTTCAGGAACTGTCCGGAGTACACGGAATATGTGGGACATGTGGGTTTTAAAGTATCAGGACAGTCAAATTAACCTTTCTAAAACTGAAACTTAACCTTAAATGAGCTCACTATGTAAAAAAAATGTTGAATTCTTACAGAAGAAGGGAGGCTCATAACCCCCCAATTTGCTTCTATATTTAATTTTTATTTTTGTTAATGCAAAGCAAACCAATAGTACGGTAATTAAACACACAGGGAAATGACCGAGCATCGTCTCTTCGTCCATACCTGAAACTAGGCAGAGGGAGCCAGCCTGGCAAAAGCCAGGCTGCATGGCTAAAACCTCCATCCAAATCCGCATACAGTTGTGCCACCTTCTCGTTGAGTTGACTTCTGATTTCCTTTCCATGTAAACAATGGCTGGCTGTTAAAATGATGAGCTCAGAAAGAGCTTCAAACAAATCTAGAGGGAAAAAGATCATTCCCATTACTATTGCCCAAAATTCTTTTGAAATGTTGTTTTCTTAGAGACGCAAAAGTACTATGAAGGAAATGAGAATAAAAATTTAACTCGTTAACCAACAAGATCCTTTTCACACCATCGAAAAATGCCTGTAGACAGGCTACAATAAAGAGAAACCAAAGGCAGCCCACCTCTTTGGATAGCCAAGATAGATGGCACGGAGGTAACTAAAACCTCACTCAGACTCATGAGCCCTTCATCTCAAAAAGATAAAAGTGGGAAATTAATAAGTGAGGAAAAAAAAACTGAAGTCTTGAAAAAGTCTTAAAAGAAAACTAATCACCATCTTGTATATGCAAACATTAGAGACGGATGCATCAGGTAAGCACACCTGGATGACACTGTAAAAGCCACAACAATTACCCAGTCGATATCCTGTTCTTTGATTCCATGCTCACCAAACGAACTTCTAGTTGTCATTTGGCTTTCCAGTTAGACTGCCAATAAAGAGAAGTGCAGCAAATATTATGCTGTTCTTTGTCCCATAATTGCATCTCACTTGTACTTACTCAGTTAGCATTCTCATTTATACATCAGCTTCTCATAGAATAGCAAGTATGTCACATAAAATTTAGGTCTGTTAAATACAACCAGGTTCCTGGACCTTTTAAAGAAGCTGAAGACTAGATCTAGAATGTGATGACCTACATAGTAGTCTTACTGCCCTGTAGACAGATGTTGCTTCCTGCTAGGGCTATGGCAATGGTTTCGATGGCAACACTTAATTGCAATCCAGTATAAAAACTGGATTCACAGAGTCCAAAGAAAGTTATGTTACATTCAATATATTCCCTACATAATGCAAGAAAGCACATAATAACGTTGTTTTTTTAATTTCTATTGGGAACAGCTAAAATCGCTCTTTTGGTAGTACAGCAAGCTTATGTATTTAAACTTACATTTTTGTTGAAATAAATCATTCCCATACAACATTAGAAAAATAATGTATTACATATATAATTTAATCTTTTAGACTTCAAGTTGCTGACATGGAGGGCAAATTTTTTTATTTTATATATTATCTTAAAATGACTTTGAATGTAAGTTTTACATTTGGTTTATTTCAAAATTCAATCATGAATCATTTTTATGTAATTGAGCTAAACAATATGCACATTAATTAAAATATTTTAAGATTTTGCTAAGTGAGCAACAATAATTACTTCCGCTCAAGTCTTTTAACTCCATAACGTGTTCATTTCATTAAATATAAGGTGGTTTTGCTTCCCAGGTAGCATGAGTGGTAAAGAGCCTGCCTGCCAATGCAGGAGACATTAATAGGTGTGGATTCAATCCATGGATCAGGAAGATCCCCCGGAAGAGGGCATGGCAACCCACTCCAGTGTTCTTGCCTGGAGAATCACTTGGACAGAGGAGCCTGATGGGCTACAGTCCACGGGGTGGCAAAGAGTCAGACACGACTGAAGCAATTCGGCATGCATGCATCCAAGGTGGTTTTACACGTGCTGTAGTTTGCTCTTTACACACACATACACACACACATTGTTAAAATTTCTAGTCACAGAAAAGTAGACATATTAGGACAAATGAAAAACCAAAACATTGTGCTTACTTTTTTCTCCACTTTCTCCCCAACTTTTAAAGTATTCTTTTGTTTCTTTTTCAATTATAGACACGTGCTGTCTAAAGTGGGCTATGTTAAGACCACTTTTCAACATTTTCTTCTGCTCCAAGAAAACCTTCAAAATATTAAGGGTATACAAGTATTAAAACACAGTTCTGTTTTACCATGAGACTCATTTGGGTTATTATAACTCTTTAATACACAAAGAAAGCAGTCTTCCAAAAAATTGAAATTAAAGAGAAAATAATTTTCTTCACCACACCAGATAAAACTTCATGCATATATCTGAAGTAATATGTAGTAGACACATGCTATGCAGGTCCAATTCAAATGATAAATTAGGAACCCCACTTCTGGCCTTCCTTCCTAATACATACATGCTTTCCCCACTCTTGACTCCAAGGCTGCCTCCTCCTATTCCATTATATTCTAGTCTTCCAACCCAACCCAGATGCCAACACAATCTCCCAAAGGTCCATTATGCTTTGCTAATATTTTTATCCTCTTTCACATATTCTACCATTTATTCCCAAACAAATATCATTCCTCACTCACACTATCTTCCAAAAGTTTAATTAGAATGTAATACAGTGGGAATAAATTCACACTAAGACAATATACCCTTTGGGGAAGTTCTAAAATAAACCCTTTGGTTTATTTTATATTTTTTATTTATTTTATATATCCAACCAGAGGGATTAACCTAGGCTTTCGCTTTTGGTCTTAAGGAGAGCTGTTCATTCCTCCATACCTCCTCAATCCCCAGAAGCAACACTGAATGTCAATTCTTAGCTGCTACACTAGAGTACTAGGTAATGCATGGTACATTGATAGCCAGAGCCTGCACCAAGTAATTAAGCTAATTATTGGATGCATTTTATACCAAGTTGCAGTACTTAAATATTTGCCTTTGGGGGAGCAAAGAAATCACACAAACTTCTAAAACCAACAACATCTAGCTCAGAAGAACTCTCATCCTAGAATTTCAGGTAGGAGGTGGGAAAGTATTAATAGGAGGCCCTTCTAATGAAATGAGTTTTTCCTTCTTACTACCTCAAATCAAATGCTAACACGCTAAGTTCTCATTGATTCTATTAATATTGCTTTGCACAGGTAGCCCTTTAAAATTGTTTGTTTAGTCCACACCAGCAGCTAATACCCATTCTCTGTCAGCTACCCTGGGTTTTCCTTCTTATAAGTGCCTCCTGATTCTTCAGAGTTTTGAGGCAAGGAATAATCTCTTCTCTACTTTAGCAATACAGCTTACACTACTAGCTATAAATTGTATAGTGCAGATTTGTCTTTCTTCAAGCTAACCACGTCACCTACTGTATTAGGCACATCATAGGCAACTCCCTTCCCAAACACAGGTGTCGTCAGACGACTGTAGACTTCCTCGGCATTCAAGTCTTCATTTTTACTATTAAAAAGCAGTGCAGCAGCCTCACTCCCCAGCAGGTAGGTAAACGTCTTTCCCACCATGGTAAAACTAAATACAGGTCCATACTGAAGAGAGAAAAGTACCCACAGTGATGTTACCAAAAAATCTGCAAGCGCTAAGACACTCATCTTAAATAATATAATAATACATTGTTGAAGATCAAAACATTCACAAACCTTAATGCAATTCTTCCCCCCGTCTTTGTCCAAATGTATAATTACGTTCATCCAGTTCCAAATAAAATATAAATAAAACTTTCTATTCTGCTTTTTTCACTCCTTATATTGAAAATATTTTCTATCTTTCACAGACATCATATTAACTGTTCTTTCTATGGTTGATGTGTCCATTTTTTATTTATTATAGGCAATTATGTAATGAATATCTCTGAGAATATAGATATTTTTTCCCTTTGATTAAAAGTAACTTTACAGGAGTAGCCAAAGAATATGACCTTTCCTAAAGTTATTGCTATGTGGAGATACCAGAATTTTATTTAGTTATGAGTCTTACCACCTAGTTTTTAATTAGTGACTTTCCATAGCTGTTATGTTAGATGGCACCCCATTCCAGTACTCTTGCCTGGAAAATCCCACGGACAGAGGAGCCTGGTGGGCTGCAGCCCATGGGGTTGCGAAGAGTCAGACACGACGGAGCGACTTCCCTTTCACTTTTCACTTTCATGCATTGGAGAAGAAAATGGCAACCCACTCCAGTGTTCTTGCCTGGAGAATCCCAGGGACAGGGGAGCCTGGTGGGCTGCTGTCTGTGGGGTCGCACAGAGTCAGACACGACTGAAGTGACTTAGCAACAACAAATGAGTCTTACCACTATCTCACCAACACTGAATGATCTCATTTTTAATTTTTTTGTTAATCTGGTTAGGTGCTAAATGCTTTGCTTTGCAGTTTTCTGATTACTATTAAAGATTTCAGTTACTGGGGATACAGTCATGAACAAAAATACTATCTCTGACTCAAGAAACTCCAGTCTATTTAAATAGATGCAACTCAACTGAGTAAGTGCATTAACAAATGTAAAATTACAAATGTGACAAGTACTAGACAAAGGAAAGCAACTCTTCGATGAGAGAACCTGATAAAGGGACTAAAAAGAGAAAAAGACACCAGAGCTGAGACCTAAAGCATGGTAGGGGTAGTAGTTAGCCTGATGGCAGAGCATGCGCAGAGTTCTAAAGGTAAAAGAGAAGGTAAGGATGTGATGAGGGTAGAGTCTATCTAGTGGGGCCATACAGAGCCTTATCAGCCACATTCAGGGAGTTGTATCCTTGCAAGCAACGGAATGAGATGGAAGGTCTTAAACTGCATGGGAGAGATACTAATCTGTGCATATTTTAAAAGAAAGATCCCTCTGGCTCCTGGATGGAGAGGAGGGAGGGATAGGAGCTGAAGGAAAGCCAGACGACCAGCGAGCCTGTTACAGGAACCTGATGATGAGCACTCGGGACAATGTAATGGAGAGGCAGTGGAGACAGAAGCAGAAGGATATGGAATTATTTTGAAGAGAAAATCTGCAGGCTTGGGAATGAATTGATGGATGGAGCAGGAAGTGTCAAGAGTGAATCCTAGGCTCCTGGTACACTGCAAAACTGGCAGAACAATGATGAGGAAGGTGAACAGAAAGGACCATCAGGATTAGAGAGAGAAAAATCAAAGGGTCAGATTTTTTAAATGTTTGATTTCAGATGACTTTGGACAACCAAGAAAAAATAATGTGGGAGGTGAATATCCAGGTCTGAAGCCCAAGAAGAGACCTGAACCAGAGACTTTAATTTGGGTGTCATTTACATCTGGCTGGGCTTTCCAGGTGGTGTAGAGGTAAAGAATCCACCTGCAATGCAGGAGATGCGGTTCAACCCCTGGGTTGGGAAGATCCCCTGGAGAAGGGAATGGCAACCCACTCCAGTATTCTTGCCTGGGTAATTCCATGGACAGAGGAAGCTGGTGGGTTACAGTCCACGGGGTCACAAAGAGTCAGACACAACTGAGAGACTAACACTTTCACACTCTCACTTCATGTGGCTAAAAACTGAAGCTGCAGGTAGGGACAAGATCAGGTAGGAAAGAATAAAGGCCAAGGACCAAACCTCAGTGAATCCCAACAGTAAATGGCCAAGCGTGAGCCCACAAATGAGTTAGGAAAGCAGCATTCACAGAAGCAGAAGAAAAAGTGAGAGAAGCCACAGCTAAGGTGGGAGTGGTCATCACTGACAAATACAGCTAAGTTCACTACATTAGGACATGGTGCTCATTAGCGAAGGGGTTGAAAGACAGACTAGAGTGGACTAAAGAGTAAGTGAGGAGGTGTGGAAACAGAGACTAAGTACAGAAACTTGCTGGAGGGGGAGGGACATGCGAGGGGCTTAGAAAATTCCACAGATGCATGGTTAAAAAAAAGGGGTCAATTATTAATAGTATCCATGTTAACTGTGATCAGTGAATACAAAATTGAGGCCAGTGGTTTTTAAACCATAGTTGCCAGAACTAAATTTCCTCAGAGATAATCGTAGAACAAAGGAGAACATAACAGGGTCTCTAAGACCCCTCCAGCTCTTAATCCAGAAAAACTCCAATTTTATCTGTTACCTCTACTAGGGATAAGCATAAGATTACATTTTTTTTAATATTCCACCATTTAAAAGAAAATTGGAAAAGCACTAATTTCTTTTCCTTTAATGATTTGTAACACTTACCTTCTCATATGCATCTTCTAGGAATTCAATTGGACTTTTCCCAAATGCTATAGCATGTCCAAGGAATGGAATTGGAGAGACAATGTATGGTGGACTTTTCTGCAAAAGAAAACAAACAAAAAAACTTCGAGTTTACATTTCCTATTATAAGACATTCAGTTTAGTTTCACAATTCAAAAAGAAAGAAAGAAAGAAACTTGTCCTTAATATTAAGAAGTTACCAAAAGATGAAGCACCAAAAGTAACTTCACAACAAGTAAATCGCAAATACCTTAGACCGAGCAGCTTTGGGAAAAAGAAGAGAAACTCAAAACCTGGTATAAGATAAATGACCAAACATCACAGTACTGCAATTAGGCTCTAGGCAACTTTCCTAACCATAAGTAAAAAAAAAAACAAAAAAACACTAAACTCAAACTATGGTTTCTTGAGCGCTTATTTCTACTACCACTCACAGTTTTAGTCCCCAAATCTTGCCTAAATCTTTAGTCCCACAATGGGAAAAAAACAGAGTAACTTGAGGGAAAGAAGGGAAATGTTTAAGATGCTACATTCCTCATTACGGTCAACAGAACACATTATCATGCTTCTCTCAAGGAATGATCTAGATCCACTGATTTTAATGAGAGAGAAAATCAGTTCTAGCAGGAACATTTTAGCACTCACTATAAAAGGTACTTCTGGGCTTCCCAGATGGCTCAATGGTAAAGAGTCAACCTGCCAAAGCAGGAGACATAGGTTCTGGGCGGGAAGATCACCTGGAGGAAATGACAACCCACTCCAGTATTCTTGCCTGGAGAATTCCATGGACAGAGGAGCCAGGCAGGCTATAGTCCATGGGGTTACAGAGTCTGACAAGACTGAACCACTGACCACGCTGGCTTAAAATGTACTTCAGATGCCCCAAAATGAGACTCACAGATTACAGCATCAAGTCTCCTGAAATCAAACGTGCAGTTATGAAAAAGGACAATAGTCCTCATATCCTTCGTAGTCTCAAAGAGAAAGGAGCTCTACAAACTCACTCTTTGGACAATAGTAGCAACAATCTTAAAATACTACAGTCGTCTTTCCAAAGATAACACTTCCTGAAAAACACCACACATGGGGGGAAAAAAAAACTGCCTCGTGCCTGTTAGAGGTCAAACAAAAATCATTTAAAAACTACTTCGTCAAAAAAAAAAAACAAACCACTTGTGATTTCCACTGTCAGTAAAAAACGTATTCTATTGTCAATGCTACTTGGTTTGGCTAAAACGCATTCATCACATATATTTGGGAAATAGAAGCCAGTGGTCAGTAAAGGCTCTAAGTTAGAGAATCTGATATTTTATTAGCATCATAGGAAGGTCCCTGCAACACTCATGACGCTCACTCTACCAAACTAAACACATTCCTCTCCATAGTGATGTAAAATCGGCACTGGGGGTAACGACACAGCCCATAGAACACTGAACCACTCAAGGGTAGCCACCTAGGATGACGACCACCAGGGCCGAAGCTGCCCCAAATATCACCAACAGGGCCCCCACCAGGGCTGAAACACCCCTTACGGCGGCCAGTACCGTCATCTGGACGCTCAGGGCCACAGCCGCCACCCCGACCCTGGCCATTAGGGCTACCGATAGTGCCTCGGTCAACAGAGGCATCACTAAGACCACAGTCGCAGCAAACACGACCCCAACGAGGACGAGGCACGCGACCGACATCAGGGCACCCAGCACCAAGCTCAGCAAGGTCAGGGCAGTCTCGACCGCCCGTGCAACCAGAATCGGGGCTGCTGCCTCTCGACTCCCTCCCAGCTCCAGCCTCCAGCGTGCCCGCCGCCACTTCCCGGCAC
>NW_011494706.1:7486331-7486979 GCF_000754665.1 Bison bison bison | reverse complement strand
CCCCCCCGGCGTCCCCCCCGCCACTTCCCGGCACCACAGCGGTGCCAGCCCCTCGCTAGCTCTTCGGTCGCCCTGGTCTCAGCGTCCCCTCCACCAGAACCCCCAGGGGTGCACGTACCGCCCCAGTCGGCAGTGGTGGGGCCAGGTGGCCAACCGCGAGGCGGAACAGGTAGACCAGACTAAGCGTGAAGGCGCAGGCGATGAGCAGCATGGATGCGAGGTTGCCGCCCGTTACTTGCTCCATCGCCTGCCCCAGCACTGACCCGCCCGCCTGCAGTAAGTCCAGCATCACTATCCCGGCCGCCACCCCCGCGTTAATTTGCCAGAGACGTTGGAGGCCGAGGTCGCCGCGGCTCCTCCGAATCCACCGAGGGACAGAAGCTGGCAGATGGGCGTTAGGAGGTGGCCGGGCCAGCAGGTCTCCTACTAAGCCCAGCCCCACCCCCCACCCCCTATAACTCCGCCTCTTTCGCACACCACCCTATACGTCACAGAATAGGGCGGGACCTGCCTCTGGCCACGCCCCTTAAAAGCATCCCAAAGCCGAAGTCTCCTTGCGCCGAGAGAGAGAGGCCCTGAAGAAGCAGGCTGCACCTGTGGCACGGGGAGTGCAGAGACAGAAGAGAAACATAGGCTTAAGAGGAGGTC
>NW_011494706.1:7484354-7486231 GCF_000754665.1 Bison bison bison | reverse complement strand
TGATCTCGGCTTATGTGGCGTCAGCAGGGCGGGTGGCTGGGGCGCCGCCCCCTTCCTGGGCTCTGAAAGGCGCCGCACCTGAACCCGTTCGGGGGCCGCGTCCCGGGCGGTCGGAGAGTTCCAAATATCCGCGATAAAGGGAGATTGTGAAAGACGCCTTATACACCCTGAAGGTTGGGACGCTGGGGTCATTCCCATCTCACCTCGAATAAAACCAGGCCAGTATTCATATGCAATGATAGAGGTAACAACTCGTGGTTATTGGGTGTTCTACGTCTAACAGAAGCAAATCTTGCAAGCTAGGTATCTATGTTACAGGCCGTCGTGACCTGTTTGAGGCAATATTTCCCAACAACGCCACTTATTCTGGCTGTTTAGGACCAGACAGATTTTGAAACGAAATTCGGTTCTCCTGTTACACGCAACCTCAGCTCATCCACGCTTGTGGTTTCAAATAAACATGCGTGTAAAATGACCGCCAAGTGGAACCCTCCTGTTAGGTAACTGTCACCAGCCCCTGGCCAGATTGATTCCTTTATACAGTCAACGTTAAGAGCTGGCTGCTGTGCTTGGCACTGGGAATACAGCAGTGAATGAGAAAACTGCGAGGCCCTGTGGAAGGAGCAGTAAACAGCCAGTTGCCTGTTCTGACTCCTCTGTCTGGAGATCGGATGCTCCTATCAGATGAGTAGCGCCAAGTAAACTCATAAATCTTCACTCACCTGGCTGCCAACCTGCTCCTCCCGTACTGCGTCTGTAGGAGGGGCACCAGTAGCCACCAAACTGCCCTCCTGCGCTGCGCATGACATCTCATCAGTCACCAAGTCCTGTAATTCCACCACCTTAAAAGTTGCTCCATTCTTGCCACTGCCTTGAGTCGACCCTGGGCATTGCTTGTCTGCATTACTACAATCATAGGCTAACTGGACGCGAGTCCTTGTCTTTTAATCTACCCGCCACAAAAGCTACCATTTCTCCTGTCACTAAAGTTGTGTTGCAGTTGACTTCATCAGTTTCCTCTGTTACCAGATGAACTAAAGAATAGGGACCATGTCTTAACTGGTTTTTATATTTTGCATTTATTCTGATTCATAGCTGTTCAAAAAGTGTGGTTCATGGTCTTCTGGGTATCCTCAGGACCCCAGGGGTGTCTGCAAAGTCAAAGCTCTTTATAATAATACGTGATTTACTTTTTTACTGCTGGAATTTGTAGTGATGGTGTCAGTTCAGTTCAGTCGTTCAGTCGTGTCCAACTCTTTGTGACCCCATGAATCAAAGCACGCCAGGCCTCCCTGTCCATCACCAACTCCCAGAGTCTACCCAAACCCATGTCCATCGAGTCGGTGATACCATCCAGCCATCTCATCCTCTGTCATCCCCTTCTCCTCCTGCCCCAAGTCCTTCCCAGCATCAGGGTCTTTTCCAATGAGTCAACTCTTCACATGAGGTGGCCAAAGTATTGGAGTTTCAGCCTCAGCATCAGTCCTTCCAATGAATACCCAGGACTGATCTCCTTTAGGATGGACTGGTTGGATCTCCTTGCAGTCCAAGGGTCTCTCAAGAGTCTTCTCCAACACCACAGTTCAAAAGCATCAATTCTTCGGCGCTGAGCTTTCTTCACAGTCCAACTCTCACATCCATACATGATGACTGGAAAAACCATAGCCTTGACTAGACAGACCTTTGTTAGCAAAGTAATGTCTCTGCTTTTTAATATGCTATCTAGGTTGCTCATAACTTTCCTTCCAAGGAGTAAGAATCTTTTAATTTCATGGCTGCAGTCACCATCTGCAGTGATTTTGGAGCCCAGAAAAATAAAATCAGCCACTGTTTCCCCATCTATTTGCCATGAGGTGATGGGACCGGATGCCATGATC
>NW_011494706.1:7483754-7484077 GCF_000754665.1 Bison bison bison | reverse complement strand
CTTCCTCCAGCCCAGCGTTTCTCATGATGTACTCTGCATACAAGTTAAATAAGCAAGGTGACAATATACAGCCTTGACGTACTCCTTTTCCTATTTGGAACCAGTCTGTTTTTCCATGTATGGTGTCAAATCAGTAGTAAATAGAACTTCTGGGGCCTTAGCACAAACCGATGATAAGTGGCACCAAACTCTGCTGCTGCTGCTAAGTCACTTCAGTCGTGTCCAACTCTGTGCAGCCCCATAGACGGCAGCCCACCAGGCTCCCCCGTCCCTGGGATCCTCCAGGCAAGAACACTGGAGTGGGTTGCCATTTCCTTCTCCAA
>NW_011494706.1:7476048-7483654 GCF_000754665.1 Bison bison bison | reverse complement strand
AGCCCCATAGACGGCAGCCCACCAGGCTCCCCCGTCCCTGGGATCCTCCAGGCAAGAACACTGGAGTGGGTTGCCATTTCCTTCTCCAATGCATGAAAGTGAAAAGTGAAAGTGAAGTCGCTCAGTCGTGTCCAACTCTTCAAGACCTCATGGACTGCAGCCTACCAGGCTCCTCCGTCCACGGAATTTTCCAGGCAAGAGTGTTGGAGTGGGGTGCCATTGCCTTCTCCCTGGGCACCAAACTCTAGTAGTTGTTATTCTTCACTGCTATGCACTTGCAGTAGAGAAACATTGCTTGCTTCACTTAAGAATGTTGTTGATGAAATTATATTCCTTTTTTTTAATTTAAATTTATTTATTTAAGTATTTCTTTTTTAAAAGGTATTTTAACTAGCTGCTTTCTTCATGCCTGCATGCATGTTGAGACACTCTACTCTAAGGCACATCTGGCTCTTTGCGACCCCATGGACTGTGGCCTGCCAGGCTCCTCTCTGTCCATGGAATTCTCCAGGCAAGAATACTGAAGTGGGTTGCCATTTCTTCCTCCAGGGGATCTTCCTGGCCTAGGGGTTGAACCTGTGTCCTGTATCTCCTGCATTAGCAGGCACATTCTTTACCCACTGAGCCACCTGGGGATCCCCAGCTCCTTTTTCTGTGGAATGGCATTTGTGCTTGAAAGAACAAGTGACAGACTTTGGTCATTCAGGGTTGGGTATTTGACAGATGTTTTCTTGAAAATGAAGTCAGCCTCTCCTTTCAAGGAAAACCACTGGCAGTATTTGTTGTCAATGATAAAATTAAAGTGTTCAAATAAAAATTAAGAATTTTAGAAAACTTACATCTACCTATATGAACTTGACAACTTACCAATTCTTGAGACTTCTCTATAGAGGAAATTTAGTAACAAGGGCTGTATGTGTAATAAAATGTGTCTACATATTGAATCTTTGTATAGTTAAAAGAGCCCATATTTTCAAATGTCCAGTACGTAATGTTGCAAGATCATGCACAAGTGAAACAGCCAAAGTACAAGGGAAGGCCCTCTCTTCAGTGACCTAGCACTGTGCCCAGAAGTGCCCTCATTCTTGTCATGCCCCAGCAAATGCAGAGGAGTGTAAGAGACGCATGGAGGAGCGTCTCCCAACAATGCCTGCCCTTCTTTATATAGCTCTTTGTTAGGGACTGAATGTTTATGTGCCCCCAGAATTCTTATGTTGAAGCCCCAACCCCTAATGTGACTGATTTTGGAGTTAAGACCTGTGAGGCAGAGATAATGGTTAAATTAGATTACAAAGTTGGGACCCGAGTCTGATAGGGCTGCTGTGCTTATAAGAAGGTAAGGAGATGCCATCTGCTTGCTCTCTCCATTATGCAAGGACACCGTGAAGGACGCGTCTGCAAGCCAGGAAGAGAGTTTCATCAGGAGCCACAGCACTCTGTGTCTTGATCCTGGACTTCCTGGCCTCCACAACTGTGAGAAATAAATTTCTATTGTTACACCCAGTCTGTTTTATTTTGTTATGGCAGCCCATGCTGACTAATATACTTATCAGGACAATTCTCACCTACCCTGTTCTGGAATTATGATTTATGTATTCCTGCTCTGTGTTCTCATAGTACTTTCTTTTTATCTCTATTATGACTCACGTCACACTCTAAGTATTCAAACATTCATGTGAATATAAAAAAAAAAATTATTGAGCTCTTCAGACAGTTCAGTTCAGTTCAGTCGCTCAGTCATGTCCGACTTTGTGACCCCATGAATCGCAGCATGCCAGGCCTCCCTGTCCATCACCAACTCCTAGAGTTCACTCAGACTCATGTCCATTGAGTCAGTGATGCCATCCAGCCATCTCATCCTCTGTCATCCCCTTCTCCTCCTGCCCCCAATCCCCCCCAGCATCAGTCTTTTCCAATGAGTCAACTCTTCGCATGAGGTGGCCAAAGTACTGGAGTTTCAGCTTCAGCATCATTCCTTCCAAAGAAATCCCAGGGCTGATCTCCTTCAGAATGGACTGGTTGGCTCTTACCATAGGCCAAAGCACTCACCTTGGTACTGGGTACAGAGTTCTGAATAAAAAGTCTTTCTTCTCATAGGGCTAATAAAGACATAAGCTTAAGTTTAAGATAAGCAGGGCAATTTGACTGAGAAAGACTTGGGGGAAAGCAGCTACTTGTAATTTGGGGATCAGGGAAGACTTTGTTAAGGAGGTAACACTTCAGCTGTGCCGGGGTCCAGCCCCAGCTGATCCAGGGTATTCAAAGGAGAGACGGCATCGGCGACCTATTTATTTAAATATTCATCAAAGATATAAAGAGTGATAGAATGAGGATAGCTCAGTGAGGAAATTCAGTGGAGAAAAGAGGCTGAAATAAGGATAGCTCAGTAGGAAAATTCAGTGAAGAAAAGAGGCTGAACAATTCAGCCAGAAGGTAAGAGAAAGAACGACATGGGGAGACCAAGTTTTGGTGAACAAGGCCCGCACTTTATTTTCCAAAGTAGTTTTTATACCTTAAGTTATGCATAGAGGATAATGGGGGAAGGGGTAGAGTCATGCAGTAAGCCAGGCTTTCTTCCTGCAAACTTATCATATGCAAAAGTTTAGGTGATTTGCATCATCTTCTGGCCCGGAGGCCTGTTAACATTTTAAGACCCTTTCTTCAGAAAACTTATTTTTCTCTAAAGGTGATTAGGCAGGTGCCACCCTCCAAAAGCATTAAAGTTGCATTCCTATAGGGCAAAGGTGTGGTGGGCTACAACAAAAAAGAATTAACTCAAGGGTCCAAGGTTACAAACACTACCAGGGACACAGCAGGTAAGGGATATGGAGACTTAGCAGCAAACATTGGCCCAACAAGTGAAAAACCCTTCACCAATACAATTTCTAATCAATCTTTTAACTGCTCAAAGGAATCTGTATTTAGTTTAGAACATCTCATGCCCCTCACAGTTGGGAGGCTCTGAGCAATCACATGTGGCCGGAAAAACCTATTCAGGCAGGCTACAGGATTTCCAAAGGAGTTTGTAGGTTGAAACACTGTCACACCCAGGAATTATTAACTAGAGCTGTAAGCTAACTCTTTTTTTCAGAGAGAGGTAGAGGGGGACAGCCCCCCATAAAGTCAGAGGTGTAGGTGAAAGCACAAAGCAGAAATCAGGCAGACTCTGGTTTTGGGGGTAGATGCTCGAGAATTTCCAGGGGGACTCCTGAGGCTCGATCCTGCCTTTGTGTATGCCGAGCCTCCTTCCTCATGACCTTTGCCACGGGTGGAGTTCCTCACCCTGGCTCCCGGCAGTGATAGAATTCCAGTTGAGCTATTCCAGATCCTGAAAGATGATGCTGTGGAAAGTACTGCAGTCAATATGCAATATGCTGGCTCCCGGCAGAGCTGAGACCTGGGTAGTGACAAGGGTAAGTTCATGAGAGAATCAAAAGGAAGAGTATTCTAGGCAGAAGGAACAGCAAGTGCAAAGACCCTGGGTTAGGAATGTGCAAACTGGCTGTTCAAGAAATAGAAAAGGTAGCAAATGTGACTGGGGAATGGTGGGTGAAGGGCAGAAAAATAAGCACCATAACCAGAGAACCAGATACAGACCTTTCAACTGTTGTGTGTGGGATTTAATTTAAATTTCAAATATTTCAACAGAGCATTGTGTTAGTTATGTTGTATTATGTGTTGATGTATGTGCAGGCAATTGCAACAATATGGAATTTAATTCTCAGGATGGTCAGCTAGAGTTTGAATAAGAAAGGCCATATCAGAGACAGCCACTAAAAGCTAGATACCAGAGGCTTTCCTAATTTTCCGAGTAAAAGTTAGAAATGTGTTTTCATTGCTAAAATTATATATATTATGTAAATATAGAATAAAATACTATATGGGTTTTTAACTGTAAAAAATAGTGACATTTTATATGTATATATTGCATTCGCTAAAATACTTGATACACTCCTGAATATACAAATTCTCTCCAAAAAGCCCAACTTTAAAAATAGGCAAAGAACTTGAATAGATATTTCTTCAAAGAAGATATACAAATAGCCAATAAGCATATGAAAAAAATTGTTCACCATTACTAATCATTAGGTAAATGCAAATCAAGACCACAATGAAATACCACTTTATATCCATTAGAATGGCTGTTATAAAAATACAGAAAATAACAAGTCTTACCAAGATAAATGCACTCTTGTACACTTCTGGTGAGGATATAAAATTGTGCAGTCATTTTGGAAAACAGCATGGTGATTCCTAAAAAAATTAATCATAGAATTACCATATGATCCAGCAATTTCTCCATGGTGATGCTAGTGCAGAAAGTGCAAGAGATGCAGGTTCAAATCCTGGTTTGGGAAGATCCCCTGGAGTAGGAAATGGCAACCTTCTCCAGTACTCTTACCTGGAATATCCCATGGACAGAAGAGCCTGGCAGGCTACTGTCCATGGAGCTACAAAGAGTTGGCTGAGTACACGCACCATCAGCCAGAAATTTCACTTCTGGATATATATCCAAAAGAACTGAAAGTTGGGACTTAAACAAAAGTTTGTACCCCCATGTTTATAGCAGTATTATAACTTCCCTGGTGGCTCAAATGGTAAAGCGTCTGCCTACAATGCAGGAGACCCAGGTTCGATCCCTGGTTTGGGAAGATCCTCTGGAAAAGGAATTGGCAACCCACTCCAGTACTCTTGCCTGGAAAATCCCTTGGACGGAGGAGCGTGGTAGGCTACAGTCCATGGGGTTGCAGAGTCAGACATGACTGAGCAACTTCACTTCACTTCATTCACAAAAACTAAAGCGTGGAAGTAACTCAGGTGTCTATCAATAGATAAATGGATAAACAAAATATGGCATAAATTCACAATGGAATATTGTTCAAGCTTAAAAGTGAATGCAATTCTGAAGACATTATGCTAAGTAAAATAAGCCTGACATAAAAAGACAAATATTGTATGATTCCATTTCTATGAGATACCTAGAGACAGAAAGTAGAATGGTGTTTACAGGGCTGAGGAGAAGGGCAAAGGGTTAATGGGTTTGAAGTTGCAATATGGGATGATGAAAAAGTTCTGGAGGTGAATGGCAGCAATTGTTGCATAACTGTGTCAGTGTTCTTAATCCCGCTTAAAAAATGGTCAAGATGATAAATTTTATGTGTGCTTTACCACAGTTAAAAAAAATTCCATCCAGCCCCGTAGTCTCTTCTGTTAAGGTTGACTCTCCAGCTCAATCCCACAACTGTTGTTTGTCTAGGTTGAAATTTGGAAGATTCTGGTTGCCTAAACTAGACTATCAGATTAGTCAAATCTTATCTCTAGTATGTTGTCACATTTGCCCCCAGTGTATCTTTCCTGAAAGGTGTGGTTAGCATATTTAAAAATGACAGAGCTGGGATTTTGTTGCACTTACAGATTACATAACTCTATGTCTGTGTGTGTGTGTGAGAGAGAGAATTGTATTAAGACTTGCTTCATTGATGGAGTAAGGTTCTAGGGGAATGTAACTACCCCTCACCTGAAACTGTTGTTGGCTACCATTGTCTACCAAAATCAAAACAGTATTGGTACACTGAGCAAGATTATGTTCAGATAAATTTCAAAAGAAGTGGAAACTCTAATTTCTGTAAGAAGCCAGACTTTGAAATTGGGAAAATAATACATGCATGCTATTCAATATGCGTTTGGGTATTTGTTCTATAAAGAATAGGGGATAATTAGAAATAAACCCATGTACCTTACTGTCAAAAAGCTGGAATAACTGGAAGTGAAAGCACTGTGCCAGCCTGACTTTGAGGAGGTTTTATCACCTCTTCATTTAGGTTGAGGTTAAAGATTTAATGAAGGAAGAAAGAACATTGCTATAGTTGAGATGAGAAGGCAAAACGTAAGTGGAAAGAGAATAATGTAGAGAAGTGATAGTAGCAACATTCATTCTCCAGCAGAGCCATGCCTAGGGGTGTGAGTTCCTTATTTTCTGGAGGCTATCAGCAGGAATACAGAAGTTAATAGAGTGAGAATTTGACAGAGGCACAAAGTTGCAAAATGAGGACATTAAAGTTTATGTCAGGCTCCAGTTACAAAGTATAAAAAAATAATTTGCCCAAGGTAAGGAAAAGTAAGATGGAGGTGAGTTACCCGGAAGGAGGAGACATTTTCTGTTAATAGGATATTTTTAGACCTTAGGACAATCACCACCATATGGGAGACTGGGAAGAAACTTAAACTAAGGGCCTCAAAATGAAGGAAGATGCTTTTTGATTCATGCAGGAAGCACTGGTCCAAAACCAATATTATTTTTTAAGCAAAGAGATGGAAAAGCATTCCAGGAATAATATACAAAGAAACCAGGATTTCTGCTTCTACTTAAGATGAGGAAAACCACGTAAGGGTTTTCTTAAACCCTTAAATCCAAATTCCTGGAGAAAAAAAATTTCTAAAATCGTAGCTTTCTTTTGAAACCGTTAGAGAGCTGTGATCATAAGACAACCAAGCAGACTGAATTTAAGTATTGACAAACTCCTCTGAGGAAAAATGGGACTCTTGAACCATTTCAGTTTTGGGAGAGCCAAAAAAATTGGGAGTTTTTCTTTGGGAGTTTCAAGAAAAACTAAGAGGCCACTATAGAAGCATGTAAGAAGTAATGTGCTAACATTGTTAAAATGAATTTCTGAAGGCCAAATTATTTTTGGTCACATATAACAGAAAATTAATCATGAGAAAATTTGAATTAAAATAAATATTAAAGGGAATTCTTTAGGCAGGAGTAAAATGATCTAGACAAGATAGAAATGCAACGAGGAATGAAGAACCCTGGGAGGAATAATTTATATATATATGTGTGTATAAATGCATACATATTGACTTTAAAAGCAATGATTATAAAGTTAGTCAATTTAAATATAGAATTAAAAATGCAACACAACAAATGAAGAGAGGAGAACATGCATTAAGAAGTTTTACGTCTTGTGTATTTTGCTATATGAATGTTGTGATTTCTAATGTAATCTCTAAAATAATAGAAATAAAATCAGTAGAAAAATAATAAAATGATTGGTCAAATTAAGACAGGTAATGAGAATAAACATAAGAAGGTGAGACAAATGGAAAACATGTAGCAAGATGGCTGATATAAAAACTAAACATATAGAGTGATGTCAGGGAAGATGGCAGTCAAAAACTCCTAGAATTCTCCCCTCTAAAATAACAAGAAAACAGACCTAAAATGTGTCAGAATCAATTTTTTGAGAACTCTGAAAATTAATCAAAACCTGTCAGCAATCCGTGGAGCATTTATTAAAGAAAAGCAGCTGTATCTTGATAAGAACAGCAAGCTTCAAGTATTTTTAACCTAATCTACTCCCATCCTCCTGCAGTAGCTTTGCAAACTAACCACATGCATTTGTGAAGATCAGCTATCTTAACAGCCACTGATGGAAACAAAAGGATTTACATGGTATGGACCTAACAGAAGCAGAAAATATTAAGAAGAGATGGCAAGAATACACAGAAGAACTGTACAAAAAAGATCTTCACAACCCAGATAATCACGATGGTGTGATCACTGACCTAGAGCCAGACATCCTGGAATGTGAAGTCAAGTGGG
>NW_011494706.1:7474848-7475948 GCF_000754665.1 Bison bison bison | reverse complement strand
TAGAATTCCAGTTGAGCTATTTCAAATCCTCAAAGATGATGCTGTGAAAGTGCTGCACTCAATATGCCAGCAAATTTGAAAAACTCAGCAGTGGCCACAGGACTGGAAAAGGTCGGTTTTCATTCCAATCCCAAAGAAAGGCAATGCCAAAGAGTGCTCAAACTACCGCACAATTGCACTCATCTCACACGCTAGTAAAGCCATGCTCAAAATTCTCCAAGCCAGGCTTCAGCAATATGTGAACCGTGAACTTCCTGATGTTCAAGCTGGTTTTAGAAAAGGCAGAGGAACCAGAGATCAAATTGCCAACATCCGCTGGATCATCAAAAAAGCAAGAGAGTTCCAGAAAAACATCTATCTCTGCTTTATTGACTATGCCAAAGCCTTTGACTGTGTGGATCATAATAAACTGTGGAAAATTCTGAAAGAGATGGGAATATCAGACCACCTGATCTGCCTCTTGAGAAACCTATATGCAGTTCAGGAAGCAACAGTTAGAACTGGACATGGAACAACAGGCTGGTTCCAAATAGGAAAAGGAGTACATCAAGGCTGTATATTGTCACCCTGCTTATTTAACTTATATGCAGAGTACATCATGAGAAACACTGGGCTGGAAGAAGCACAAGCTGGAATCAAGATTGCCAGGAGAAATATCAATAACCTCAGATATGCAGATAACACCACCCTTATGGCAGAAAGTGAAGAGGAACTAAAAAGCCTCTTGATGAAAGTGAAGGTGGAGAGTGAAAACGTTGGCTTAAAGCTCAACATTCAGAAAACGAAGATCATGGCATCCGGTCCCATCACTTCATGGGAAATAGATGGGGAAACAGTGGAAACAGTGTCAGACTTTATTTTTAGGGGCTCCAAAATCACTACAGATGGTGACTGCAGCCATGAAATTAAAAGACGCTTACTCCTTGGTAGGAAAGTTATGACCAACCTAGATGGCATATTCAAAAGCAGAGACATTACTTTGCCAACAAGGGTTCATCTAGTCAAGGCTATGGTTTTTCCAGTAGTCATGTATGGATGTGGGAGTTGGACTGTGAAGAAAGCTGAGCACCGAAGAATTGATGCTTTTGGACTGTGGTGTT
>NW_011494706.1:7461106-7474612 GCF_000754665.1 Bison bison bison | reverse complement strand
ACAGCTGCAAGGAGATCCAACCAGTCCATTCTGAAGGAGATCAGCCCTGGGATTTCTTTGGAAGGAATGATGCTAAAGCTGAAGCTCCAGTACTTTGGCCACCTCATGCGAAGAGTTGATTTATTGGAACAGACTCTGATGCTGGGAGGGATTGGGGGCAAGAGGAGAAGGGGACGACAGAGGATGAGATGGCTGGATGGCATCACTGACTCAATGGACGTGAGTCTGAGTGAACTCTAGGAGTTGGTGATGGACAGGGAGGCCTGGCACGCTGCGATTCATGGGGTCTCAAAGAGTTGGACATGACTGAGTAACTGAACTGAACTGAAGCCCTATTAATACAGACTTAGGTGTAAATCTTTATGATCTTGGATTAGAAAATGGTTCCTTGTACAGTATGTATAAAGGATTGTGGTGCTTCAGAAGACTCTTGAGAGTCCCTTGAACTGTAAGGAGATCAAACCAATCAATCCTGAAGGAAATCAACCCTGAGTATTCATGGAAGGACTGATGCTAAAACTCTTCAGAGCCTACCTCTCTCTATGGAAGTCTCTCCAAGGAACCTTCTCGACCCTTCCTCAGTCAGAATCATTCCCTGCTCCTGAGGTGGCACCAAAGGACCAAGGAATTGGGGGAGTTCAACTGCCCCACAAACTCAGGAAGACAGTGACCTGAACCTCTCTCTCCGCCAGACTGGCTGCCCTTGATCTACACTATAAAAGGAATAATTTGAAATTTTGATCATGAGGTTGATATGCTTAGATCTGTGTTTTTAAAACATAAATCTGGCAACAAAATACAGTGAGCTCTGGGTGAGTCTATGGGTAAGACAGGAAACCCTGATGGGTGAGAGGGTGAGAGGTGAAGAATCTGCCTGCCAGTGCAGGAGACGCAGATTCAATAACTGGGTTGGGAAGATCCCCACCGGAGAAGGGAATGGCTACCCACTCCCCTGGGCAGAGGAGCCTGGAAGGCTCCATGGGGTCTCACTGGGGGGCCCATGGGGTTGCAAAATAGTTGGACATAACTGAGCAACTAAACAACAACAAATATGATAAAACATCTGTTTGAAAGGCTGTTGTAGCAGTCTGGCAAAAGATAAGAACTGGGCACAGTGAAAGTTGTGATGTTGTTCTGATGTTATCCAGTTTTCTTCTCTCTCTCACTTACAGACTAAAGTTTTCCCAAGAAAAGTTTCTGGTCTTTTATCTTTGAAGGAAGGATAGAGAACCTGCCTATGTCACTTAATTATTCTAGGTCTTACTTTTCTTATCTGTAAACTAATAGACAGTTTCCAAGTTCCTTCCTATTTTAATGTTCTATGGAAATACTTTGCTGCCAGTTGAGAATGTTAACCATCTACACCAACCACGGGTGAAACAAATAATACTTCAGGATTCCTCATTTTTAACTGACTTAAGCTCATGGGGGGCTACCTGAGTGACTTGGTGGTAGAGAATCCTCCTGCAATGCAGGAGATGTGGGTTTGATCCCAGGGTTAGGAAGATCCCCTGGAGAAGGAAATAGCAACCCACTCCAGTATTCCTGCCTGGGAAGTCCCATGGAGATGAGCCTGGTGGGCTACAGTCCATGGGGTCACAAAAGAGTCGGACACAACTTAGGGACAGAACGACAACAACAAGCTAGTGTGACCTGAGTCTCCAAGTGATTGGGAATATTCTAGACAGTGTACAGTTTTTATTAACTTTATAAAATAACTTTCTATTTAAAAGATACAGACATTTTGTGATGTGAGACCAAATTAAACACAGTACTTAAACACAGTACATGGATTTAAACACCGTGTATCTTATTGTCTTTGTTCTTGTTTTGGAAGTGCAACATGAAATACTGGTTCCCAACTACAGCACCTGTCTCCAGTCCTTCTCTATTTTTAAACTTTCCCACAGTAATAAGAGTGCCTAAGGATTTATATTCACTAAAAAAGCTGAGCGCAGAAGAATTGATGCTTTTGAACTATAGTGTTGGAGAAGACTCTTGAGAGTCCCTTGGACTGCAATGAGACCCAACCAGTCCATCCTAAAGGAAATCAGTCCTGGGTATTCATTGGAAGGACTGATGCTGAACTTGAAACTCCAATACTTTGGCCACCTGATACGAAGAACTGACTCATTTGAAAAGACTCTGATGCTGGGAAAGATTGAAGGCGGGAGGAGAAGGAGACGAAAGAGGATGAGATAGTTGGATGGCATCACCAACTCCATGGACATAAGTTTGAGCAAGCATCAGGAGTTGGTAATGGACAGGGAAGCCTGGTGTGCTGCAGTCCATGGGATCGCAAAGAGTCGGACCCAGCTGAGCAACTGAACTTAACTGAACTGAAGAATAGCTGTCTTTATATCTGTATCTCTGAAGGGAGGGTAGAGAAACAACAGAACTAATACACAACATAGTGTCTGTAATATTTTATTATGATGACACTAGAGTGGTAGCCAAAATTTATCATCTCTTAGGAATTCATAAAAAGAGACATGACATGCATTTCTCTTCTATCCAGTTTCAGTTATCTAAGTGCAGCCTAAGTTCTCAGTTCTTATTCCAGATACACTGTTCAGAATTTAATTGCACATGAAAAAAGTTTTAAAGCTGTTATTTTGTCCATAATCTCATATGCTCCTATCATAGTTAGCGCCCGAGTTAGTTGATCTCTTAAAGCAGCAGTGGTTACTGACAAGTTGTTCTTTTCCATTTTCCACTTATCAAGTACTTGGTGGACTCTCTCGCTTAGTGAAACAGTGCTGAAAAAATTTTAAATAATAATTATTTTAATTATCAGTTAGGAACATTGTTTTAAACTGCAACCTAGATATACAGTTTGCCAGAGTGACTAAATTAACTGAAGACAGTCTATATAAAAATATAGCATAGAGTTTGACACATAGTAAGTGAATATCAGTCCTATGCCAGCCCTTGTTGCCTTGTACAACACTGACAATTCAATTAACATTTGATTCTAAGAGAGATTTACTCAAGACCTCAATATAGTTGTGGCCTATTTACTGTAGACCAGTGCATTACTGCTCCTGCACTACATGCTTGACTTCATGACAACTCTCTTAGGTAAATCTGTTTATTTTACTAGTGGAAAACTGAGGCATACAAAAGTTAGAGGACTTATCCAGGGTCACAAAACTAGTTGGGATTTAGAGCCAAGCGGTCTATCCTCAGAGTTCTTGCTCTCAAACTACTGTAACCATATGGATCTCAAACATATAGTAAACTAAAATCAGTCTTTTATAACAAATAGAGTTCATGTTAATATGAATGTTTCAGAAGCATGTAATATCAGTATGATATAAACCAGAACATGAGAATGGGCTTATACTACAGGTTGTCATTTATACATACCTCAATGCAGACTTATCACTTTCTGAGATTGTCAGGTTTAATTTTTGACACAAAAATTGAAAATGTATTTCAGTAATATTCTTGGCAACTATCTTGAAGATCTTCGCTAAGATTTTCTCTACAGTGGAACATAAAAGAAAATTTAGGCCATGTGTTTTGAAAAATGTACTCTATTTTGAGTTACTATTATAGCTAGGTTTTTTACTTCTGTGCTTTTATACAATGTATATATCAAACAAAATTGAAAAATAAGTACAGATATACTAATTGAAATTTGAGAAGATAACAAAATAGAAATTTGAACCACTTAGTCCATTTCTTCTAAATTCTGAATAACCCTAAACATAAATAACATAAATATCAATTTCCCATAAAATGTCTATTTAGAAGAATATCATAAGCAACTTCAAAGTGATCATTAAACCCTTTAATTCTTTAAGGATCTGAAACAAATTTAACTCCTTCCTTCAGTTCTGGCTTTTTAATATGCTTCTTTGGATATTATCCTGAGAAACCAAGTTTAACACTACTATAAATACGGTGTACACACATATATATGCTTGTTTTATATTCACATCATGTATTTAATGAATGTTGGCTTAGACATAACTAGAGTGTTTTTAGTTTAGAAAAAGCTATTAGCTAATATGAACTAGATCCATCTTTCTGTTAACCAGGGTAACTTGAGAATTTTCAAAAACTAGAGATCTGCCACCCCTCTATAATCATCTCAAATATGTTTAGTGCTTTCTGTTTAAAAATATTTATCCATACCATTAATCACTCAGGCTAGATTGTATGTTAATGATATAATTGAAAATCCAGTCTTCTAAGTGAAATTTTAAGGAAGAGACCCCATGTTCCTTGTTAATTGCAGGATAAATATATCTCCCATGATGACTTCCTCTTCAGTCTCTGTGGTGCCAAGCCTGCAGTGTGAAGGCCCCATGGGAATAAAGAAAGGCGATAAATGACTTGAATTCTCTTGTTTTTGCTGACTTTGATTTACTGTCATTGCCTGTTGAACTTTCCCTTCCATGGGCTAGAACCACATGAACCTTCTATCCTCAGGAACTTGAGTAACAGAATGTTAACAAGGAAGTTCAGTCATGTAACTTTACAGCCCTTCTCTAAAGTACTGTAACCTAGCAATAACACAGATCTTTAGAAAGGCCTTCAAGCTTTGTTTTACAAAAGTTTACAAAAGTAAACTTACCATTAAATATCCCCTTTTATGATAGCAGAACCAACTTGCATAGAAAGTTAGAGAAAAGAACTACTGTGACTTTTTTGCTTAGGCTCCTTCCATCAATGAGGCCGTCTTCTTGCATAATCTTCAGATAGGTAACCATACATATTGTGGCTAAGGTAACCATACATATTGTGGCTTACAGAGGACTGTGCGTTTTTAGTGACCATCTCAACAGATTAAAGGATTATGATGGTATAAACCTCTTGATTACACAGACAGGGTACATAATAGAATGATTTGGGGGGACAGTTGTATATATTCTCTTTCCCCAAATCTGGATCATTAAATTGATTTAATACTTAAAAACTGCATTAAATTGGAGGACAAAAATCTGGATCTATTCTGAGGATTGACAGTGAGTGGCAAACTCAGAGACCCAGGAAAAAGCTCAGACTTTGGGAACCCAAACCCAGGGAAAGAATGAGACAGTGAAACTTCCATCCAAAGACTTGGAGAAACCAGTCTCCATCTGGTGAAAGGGCATTTAAAGAAACTGGACCCAGTCTCTAAAGTAATCAGAGGAGTACTTAAGAACAGCAGGAATGAAGACTGCCTAAGGACTGCAGACAAGTAATAGCATTGGGCCAAGTAAACCTGATCTGTGAACTGCCTTCAAGGCCAAACACGACTTTTGGAACAACTGCATATGGTGACATAGTCCAGAACTGATAAAAAAAATTCAATATGTAGATTCTCTGAGTCTGGCCACGATCATGATGGCCACAACCTCTTGAAGTGCATCAAGGCTAGTAGATGGGGAGCAACTCATCTGTGACTTAAATTTACCTGTGTTTCAATGGTTCAAAATGTAAAGACCTAGATTAGATAATCTGAATTATCAAAATAAACTCCCAGCCTTCAGAAAAGGGAAGATGATAAATACTTTAATGTCCCTGCCAGATTGAAAACTTCTGATTAAAGCAAATTATTTGTTAACATACACATACCAGAAAATGACATTACCTACCATCTCTTTCATCTGCCCTCTGTAGATAGCGTGCAATAGTATACAATTGTTTTCCTTTACAGATTTCCATTGGTGGTCTCAGCAAAGGGTTATCATCAAAATTTATCTCCTTCAGTGAAAAAAGGTTGTAGATACCACTAGGCAGAACTGAAAGATTATTTCCTAGCAGAAAAAAAAATAATTGAATTATATCGTTTTGTAAAGGAAAACTATGGAGACAAATAACAACCATGTAAAGGACAGGGAGGTCTGGCATGCTGCAGTCCATGGCCACGAAGAGTCGGACACAACATGGCAACTTAACAACAACAACGAAAGGGGGTCTGTTGAGTCTCACTGACGCAGTGCCGGAGGAGCCCCACTGACGCAGTGCCGGAGGGGCCCCACTGATGCAGTGCTGGAGGAGCCTCACGGTGCTGGCAGATCTTAAGTTCTTGCTGTTGTCCACTTGCTAGGAGTGAAAAGGAGGATGTATAGAAACAGAGCAAGGATTCTTTTTTCTCATCGAGAATGACAGAATAAGATAGGAGGCTTTCCTCTTGCAATATCAGAATGGACTTTACAGAGTAAGTGTGATGGTACTTTTTTTCCAGTAATTTTTAAAAATAAACTTCTTGTTTCCAGGAATTTCAGATTTACAGAAAAGTTGCAGAAGTTGTATGGAGTTCTTGAATACTTTTCATCTAGTTTTAGTTTTCCCTGATGTTATCATCTCACATTATTATGTTACTTTTTTTGGGCCCATCATCCAGTGTGCAGGATCTTCAACCAGGAATTGAACCTGTGCCCTCTACAGTAGAAGCAGAGTATTAACTACTGCACTACCAGGGAAGTCCCCTCTGTCACATTTTTAAATCCAAGAAGCTAACGTTGACACAGTACTATTAAATAGGCTTTGGATGCTTTTGAATTTCATTATATTTCCATCAATGTCCTTTTTCTGTTCCAGTTATCTATTCCAGGATAGCACACTGCATACAGGTATGTCTTCCAGTCCATGAGAATTCCTCAGCCTGTCCTTGTTTCTCAAGATCTTAATGGTTTTGTATAGAACTGGTTAGGAGTTCGAAGAATATTTCCTAATATGAGTTTATCTGATATATTTTTTCATAAATAGACTGGGGTTATGGGTTTTTGGAAAGAACACCACAGAGATTGAGTGCTCTCTTCACCTCAGGGATACCAGACATCCACAAGATATCACTGGCGTGTTAACCTTGATCCCTTGGCTAAAATAGTGTCTGCCAGGTTTCTGCAAGGTAATGTTTTTATTTTCTCCTTTCCATACTTTGTTCTTTAGAACGGGATTATAAAGTCTAGTCCATCCTCAAAGAGTGGAGAGTAAGCTCCACTTCCTTAAATGTAATTTTTTCAAAACCATCTTAATCTATTGATAATATAAACTTGACATGAAAAGTAAAACTGTGATTACAGACAAAGAATTTGTCATCACTTCAAGAGGAACTGGGCTAAAGTCTGCCTTTGTGTTATTTGTATATTTTATGGTTGTGTTATTTTAGCCAAGAATAAAGGAACCTGGTTCCTTTTAGTGAAGAAAGGTTTTAGAAACCAAGATCTGGGTACTAGGTTGTTTCTTGGAGTATGTGCTGCTTCTGACTCATGTATATTCTCTCTCCCTGATATTACTAGCTCTGGGGAAAACCAGTTACCATGTCTTGAAGGGGCTGACATAGCAGGGAACTCAATTCTGCTGCCAGTAGCCACATAAATAAGTTTTGAAGCAAATCTACTAGCCTTAATCAAGCCTGTCTGTAGTACCAACCAATAGATTGGCTGCCATCTCATACAAGATTCTGAGACAGAGCAAGTCAACTAAACACCTTCTGGGTTCCTGACCCTCAGAAACTGTGTGAAATAAATATGTTATTGATTTGAGAAGCTAAATTTTGTGGAAATTTGTCACACATCAACAGATAACCGATATAACAGCTACCAGCTGAAAGTACTGTGAGATCTAAGGAGCTGCCAACTGCAGGGAAGGAGTTTGCATTTTTAATTCAGCAACTTAAGTGCCTGATGAAGCAACAACAGCAACCAGAACAAATGTCAACTTTCTTTGGAGAAAGATAGAATTGATGATAGACTTCAGGATTCAAAACAGAGAAACAAGAAAGTGTGGCTCACTCCCAGGAGAAAAAAACTGACTCAATTATTGTAGTTAACAATAAAAGAATTTTATTGTTAAAGCAGTTAATACAATGAAGTTTAAGAATATAAAGAAAGATAGTCTCAAATGAATGAAAAAATGGGAAATCTTGGAGGAGAACTATAAACTATGAAAAGAAAAATGGCAGTTCTAGAACTGAAAAATTTAGTATCTGAAATTAAAAGTTAATCCGACAGATGTAACAGAATAGAGATCATAGACAAGTCAGTAAACTTGAAGGCAGATCAGTATGAGATGCTTAAAAGCTGTGTGTGTACACACACACAGTTTTAGGGATTTGTAAGACAATACGTAAAGGTAATTGGAATCTTACAAAGAGAAGAGAGAAAATGAAGCAGAAAAAATTTTTGAAGAAATAGGTTAAAAATCCCCAATTTAGTAAAATATTCAGACCAGAAACAGCAAAATCCAAGCAGTATAAATAAACATGAAAACCACACCTTTAATGAATATCACAGAAAGTTCAGAGTAATCCTCTCAAAAAATCAGGTCCTCCACTGAATCAATCAAAAGTTGGAAAGCAATGACAGAATCAGCTTTTTCATAGTTCTGGCATTTACTCCAGGATTTTACAGTTAGTAGGACCCTGTTCCAGGAAGAAAATGGCAGAAGAGTTTTGGTAAGAGAGCACTGAGACTTTTCTCCCTGCCACTCTCCACTTCCAGGGCAGCAGCAGAGAGGGCTGGGGCGGCCTGCATTCCTGGTACAGCATGCTGGTATCAGAAAGCCAACATAGACTTTGTTCTTTGAATACTGTGCTTTTGCATTTTGACCTGTCTGCTGATCTTCTGACGGACTGGCACAGAGGATGACCTTTGTTTTGCTCCCCCCGCCCGCTCAGACTGGAGCAGCCTCCCTGGTGGCAGTCGTTGTCCCGTGTAAAGACATACACTGTCTGTCTCCCCCTCCCCCACAAGGGAGTGGGGCAAAGAACAGCAGACAAAGAAAGCAGCAGACAAATTCAAAAGCCCAGGCAGGAGAAGGCTGAGGAGGAAGTTTCTTGGGGGAATTAGGGCTCAGAAGGGCCACAGTATATTCTGGGGGAAATGGAGTGCAATAAGCATATTCAGAACTGGACACCTGCCCAGAAGAAAACTGAGAGAATCCTAGACTTGCACCTGAGGTGGATTTCTGGGCTTCCCACAGTCAGCAAAAGACTAAGACAGAGTTGTAGGTGGCCTGGCTTAGTGTTAACGTGCCCCAGCTTAGAGCGAAACTGCAAAGACTGGGAAAGTCGTATTTTCTTTTATGGCTCTGGGTATTGAGGACAGAAGCTATCCATACAAATACTAACCAAAGAGCTGGGGTGGTTTTATATAATATCAGATAACAAAGACTTTAAGTCAATAACTGTTATAGAAGACAAAGGACAGTATATATTGATAAGAGGATCATTACATCAAGAAGATATAACAATTAGAAGTATGTACAAACCAAACAACAGAGCCCCAAAACATACTGGGCAAATTCTGATAGGATTGAAGGGAAAATCTGGTGGTTTTAAATTAATAAATGGAAGCTTTAATACATCACTTTCAGTAATGGATAGAACATTTAGTCAAAAAGTCATTTAGGGGACTTGAGCAGCGCTATAAAGCAATTAAACCCAATAGATATACATATAACATTCCAACAGCAGAAGACACATTTTTCTCAAGTACACATAGAACATTCTCCATGATAGACTATGTATTAAGGCACAAGACAAGTCTCATTAAGATCGATTCAAAAAAAGCCAAATAGTATATCTATTCTGACCACAGTGGAATGACACTACCAAAGATAATGGAAGGAAAACTGGAAAATTTACTAATTTAAGCAGCATGCCAAATTTAAGCTACCACTGTGTCAAAGATGGAATCAAAAAGGAAATTATAAAACGCAAAGATAAAATGAAAACACAATAACCAAAAATTATAGATGCAGCAGAAACAGTGCTGAAGATGAAATCTATAGCTGAAAATACCAACACTAAAAAAGAATGTAATTACTTTATATATAAATTAACTAGAAAAATATAAGTAAATTAACCCAAAACTATCAGGAGGAGGAGGAAATAAAGATTGCAAGCATGTTCAGTCAATCAGTTGTGTCCAATTCTTTGCAACCCCATGGACTGTAGCCCCCCAGGCTCGTCTGTCCATGGGATTTTCCAGGCAAGTATACTAAAGTGGGTTACTATTTCCTACTCCATGGAATCTTCTTGACCCAGAGATTAAACCCACATCTCCTGCATCTCCTGTATTGGCAAGCGGATCCTTTCCCACTGAGCCACTTGGGAATTTTTAGAGCAGATATAAATGAAATAGAGAATCAATAGAATCAACAAAACCAAAAGCTGGTTCTTTGAAAAGATCAACAAAATTGATAAACCTTTAGTTCAATGGACTAAGGAAAAAGAAAGATTCAAATTACCAAAATCAGAAATGAAAGTAGAAACATTACTACTGATTCTATAGAAGTAAAAGATTATAGAGCACTATGACCATTATTATACCAGCAAACTGGATAATCTAGAGGAAATGAACAAATACCTAGAAACACAAAACCTGCCTAGACTAAATCATGGAGAAAGACAGAAAATCTGAATAGATCTATGGCTAGAAAGAAGATAGAAGCAGCAATCAAACATCCTCCCACTGAGAAGAACCCTACACCTTGTGGCTTCACTGGTGAATTCCACCAAATATTTAAAGAACATCTAATGCCAATCCTCAACTCTTCCAAAAAATTGAAGAGGACAGAACACTTCATAACTCATTTCATGAAGCTGCCATTACCCTGATACCAAAGCCAGAAAAAGACACTTCAGGAAATGAAAACTACAGATCAATATCCTTTTTGCACAAATCCTCAACAAAATAAGAGCAAATGAAATCTAACAAAATATTAAAAGGATTATACACCATTTCGATGTGGGATTTATCTTGAAATGCAAGGATGATACGATATAAGAAAATCAATCAGTGTAACATGTGATATTAAGAGAAAAAAGCTTATGATTCTCTCAATGATACAGAAAAGTCATTTAACAAAATTCAATACCATTTTGTTATTAAAAACAATCATATTT
This sequence comes from Bison bison bison, assembly GCF_000754665.1. Lineage (NCBI taxonomy): Eukaryota > Metazoa > Chordata > Mammalia > Artiodactyla > Bovidae > Bison > Bison bison. The sequence goes on along the minus strand of NW_011494706.1, from coordinate 7,463,763 downwards.
GTGTGCTTTTCTAATACTAGTCCTTCAAAATACATGAATAAAATTGATAATTAAAGCAAAAATCATACAAATTCCACAGTCCTACTTGTAGCATTTAATACAAGACAGTATACCAATAAAGACAGAATATTCCAACAAGATTATCAACCAGTACTTATATGATATTTATAAAACACTGTACCTAACACTTGCAGAATATACTTTTTTAGAGTGTGTGGTATGATTATCAAGGATGGAAAAAATGGGTAGAAAAAATATACACCACTAGAAGTACAGTGGTTACTTCTAGTTTGGTGGTAGTGGTTTAGTTGCTAAGTCATTTCTGACTCTGCAACCACATGTATGGTAGCCTGCCAGCCTCCTCTGTCCATGAGATTTCCCAAGCAAGAATACTGGAGTGGGTTGCCATTTCTTTCTCCAGGGGATCTTTCCTACCTGGGATTGAACCTGCATCTCCTGCATTGGCAGTTGGTTCTTTACCAGTGAGCCACCTGCCCCTACTTCTAGTCTGCGGAGAAGTACAAAAGAAGTTTCGATTCTGTCGTATTTCTTAACAGTCAAAAATATCTCAAGTATATATGTATCCCCTCTTACGGCTGATTCATGTTGAGGTTTGACAGAAAACAACAAAGTTCTGTAAAGCAATTATCCTTCAATAAATAAGTTAATTTAAAAAAAGAATGAAAAAAAAAACTCAAGTAAATGATTCCTTATAGCTGAGAGTAAGCATATAGGTGGTTTTTTCTGTAAGCTTGAAATACTTTATAATAAAAATGAAGAAATATACTAGTCTAGCTTTGAGAATTCTGATATGTTTAGAATGACTTACTTTTGTTGTTGCAATTGAAGTGATTTACTTTGTAAAACACTGTAAGATATTAGATTACTATAGGGTGTAGAAGTGGGCTCAGGGTACCCAGCAGGGAAGGAAAATAGAGAAAATGCTGACCTAAGGTTGTGTGTGGAGAGGGAGAGTGAGGTCAGGTTCACAAAGGGAAGAAATACTGAATGATTAGGTATAGGCAGAGAAGACAGAAAAGAAATGAAAATATGTTCAGGTTCCCCAGCAAGGTCATAGCCTCTTTCAGGGAAGGAACTGGACTTTAGGCTTTGCTCTCATTTTCTGTATGTGCGATAGCCATTTCCTTCCAATGGGCACTTAATACATGGTGTTGATTGCTTGCCATTCTGTCTTGTCAGCAAAATTTGCAACCTAGAAACTAAAACTCAACTTACTGATAATCCTTATTGATTATACTTGACACTCACCACTCAAGTTTAGCTGCTGGAGAGCATTTAAAGATAGAAAAGATGATGGCAGATATCTTATTTGATTGTTGTCTGCGTTTAGACTGACCAGGCTTCTCAGTTCCCCTATATTTGTTGGTATCTCTCTGATTGCATTATTTGAGATATCAAGTCCTTTAAGTTTAGTCATATTAGACAGCTCTTCTGGAAGTCTTGTTAGCTGTAACAAAAGTTAAACAATTATATTTTTAATAAATATTTCTATGATGAAAACTTTTTCTGAAATAAAAGGGAAGGAGAGATTTTTTGTTTGTTTGTTTCAAAAAAGAAGATATTTTCACTATGTCACAAAGTCCTTGTGATTCCCTTCCTTAATAAAACCCACAACAAATTGTGTAACATCCAAATATCTCCCCAGTCTGACCAATGCTACCTATTCAACCCTGTGGCTTATTAGCTACTTTTTTCACTCTCCCAACACTTGATGTTCAGTGCACCTTATCCCTTCTGTCCCTAAAGCTTACCCTGCTTTGATTTCTTCTCCCTGAAGTCTTTCTAAACTATTCTCTTCCATATTTGATCTCTTTCCTCCTACTCTCATCAACAGAGCTTTCTATTAATCCCTTGTGTATGTATTCTCCTTGGATTTTTAAATGACATAATGTATGTTTTATAGTTTTTTAATACATGTTCCCAATCATAATACATTTTGAGTAAGTGTTCAGTAAATTCCTTTGTAATAGACACACACAGTTTAGCAATGTAGCTTCAAATGAAAATTCCTAGTACAAAAAGTATTGCAAAGTAACAGGAATTAAAATACTCTGCTAAGGCAAAGAAGAAATACGCATCTTCAGAAAAAATAAAGTCATCACAAGTGACTTCTGAAATAGAGGAAGTCCTGTGAGTGCAAAAAAGTGTTTTGAATATGTGGGCTCCTCAAAAATAATCAGACAACAAAGTAAATACTGCATATTGAGCTCAGTGTTCTTCCATGTATAAAAGAAGCATAATAGATGACCCTAACTTCAGGGAGATTAAGATTCAGTTTGGGAACAAAATGTATGCGTGTGCATGCTCAGTCACTTCAGTTGTGTCTGACTCTTGGCAATCCTGTGGACCCTTTGCAACCCTGTGGCCTGATATTCGGCTCCTCTGTCCATGGGATTCCCCAGGCTAGAATACTGGAGTGGGTTGCCGTGCCCTCCTCCAGGGGACCTTCCTGACTCAGGAACCAAACCCGCATCGCTTCTCCTGCATTGGCGGGCGGGTTCTTTACCACTAGCGCCACTTGGGAAGCCCAAAATATACACATATGAAACAATCAGAGATCAGCACTAATCAATAAGTAATTCAGTGCCAAAATAATGTTTACAATAATATATAGAAAGAATTTAGGGAATGTATAT